>NC_056735.1:1942154454-1942504454 GCF_019279795.1 Protopterus annectens | reverse complement strand
ATATCACAGGTTATTATTTGTTTTACAATTTGTTTATCAGGTAAATAAGCTTATCATTTGATTATTTGACTATATGCAGATGTGACATACAACAATAAAAAAGATGTTCAAAATAAGCCATTCAAGAATACAGTTCATATGCAACACATAAAAAAGAGTTAGAATTGTGTTGTTAGGTCTCTAGATAAGTGAAAGACTAGACAAAAACTCTGGCTATGACAACTTAATTGGAGTGGATAGCTACAAATGTACCAAGCAATATGAAATCACTAGAAGTTATGGATAAATCCAGTTGAGATTCCTAACTTATTGTGCACAGGGACAAAAAAATCCAGACCCTGAAAGTATTTTGCTATTCCAGAAATATTAATAATTTTGACAGTAAATGCTTCAGTCAAGTATTTAACTCTTATGACACAAAGCAGATATAACCTTCTTCTCTGAGCCAGTTAATGTTTCAAGAGATTTGTGGAAAGAAAGAAACAGAAAGACAGAATACTGTTCATAATCAGAAAGAAAAAATGCCACTCATAATCACAACCTGTTGCTGTTGGAGGACTTCAGGACTCAGAATTAAGGTCCCTAATTTTATTATTTTTGTGAACAACATAGTCACTAATGACTCTGCAAAGCTACTTGGTCATAATAGAACAATCACTGCCAATTGCCAATTATTGATATTAGCTGCAACCAAAGCTAAAATCATGGGTAAACCATTTTAGTATTACAAAGACCAAAAATAAGCTATTCTTGAGCAAGCTCTACAATCTCTGTCATTATAATATGACTGTCTTATCTGAGGAATATGACCAATTCCCCCACCTCATTAGAATATTGCCTTACTTTAACTTCTCTCAGTAACTCATGAATTAAAGAAATTATGTTAGCTAAATGGCCTTTTTTGTCATTTACAATTTGTCATTGTTTAACAAACATATACAAAATGCTACAGCCAAAACTAGGCAAACACTAAGCATAGTATATAAAACTAAGTAGCTAAGGTGGTTATTTCCCATTCTGGCTGATTACCCTTATTATCTACTTCTGATACGTATATTCATTCATAAATATAGATACAGATATACACTTACACCTTTTACTTTCTCTATTCTATGTATCTCCACACTAACCTGTAGTCTCCAAATACTCCATAAGCTGAAGCTATCTTACAGTAGGGTAGGTATATTCAAAGGGGGACATCTTTGTGCTTCCAACACAGCTTACTCCTTTACAGTCTTAGCTGCTGGAGTTTAGCCATCAACTGTCCATAATTCAGCTATTATTTGTTTTCATACTCTTGTGTACTCTCTAGGTCTCCTCACTGAGAAATATTTGTCTCTGGCGCAATATATATACAGCATTTAAAATGTATAGTGGATCGATAGTACACATTCCAAAACAAGGAATAAATAAGAAGAGCATTGCTAACCAACAGGTATTGGTAAACTCTTTAACAATATATGTTCTGCTTAAGACAGGTCACTAAAAGGATGGCCTTTATCACATCTGTGAGGATTATATGTGCAGTTACAAAGGAACTGCCTTTTTGCTGTTGTTTTATCACTTGTGCTAATTTACATATGACATACAAAGTAATGCAAATGAAATTTGCAACATATAAATGTTGGTAGCCCTTTACTAGTCATTTGTAAGTATCCTGAGTATTTATACTAGCTGTATCAGTAATGGTAATGTGTGCTTTTCTCTCTGTAACATTGTCTGTACAGAGAATGTACTTGATGCATACATCAAGATTATAGTCCTTTACTCTCCAAAAACCAATGAATGATTGTTCAGTTCTAGTTGTAGTTTATTGACTATTACTTCAGTTATTGGTTGTAGTTTTTAATTTAATTAATATTTTACTATTATCTGGCAAATGTACATACATAGACATATTTCAAACACGGGCATTAATGCCCTTCTAGCTTGCCAATATACCAAAACACTTGTTCCCATAATAAGTTTCCAGGCTGTTAATATCTAAATCAGTAATTGCTTTAATGTAATTTGGTAGTCTGTTCCGTGCATCAGCTACTCTGTTAGAAAACCAATTAGTACACTTCTCATTCCTATAAAATCTCTTACATAGGTTGTTTGTTAACCCCAAACATTCCCAGAGGTAGTTGTCACTAAATGCCCTATATACCTGAATAAGATCTCATCTTATATATTGGTAAGAGACACTGTACACGTTCAGATATTTTAGTCTTTCATAAAAACTAATATGTTCACATCCACGGATACCCTTGGTATATTTCCATTGTACTCTTACCAGTTTACTCATGCTTGTTTTCTTACAGAGTATCCATATTGTTATTCCATATTCAGGTTTTGGTATAATGTAACAAACAAACAATGACTTCATTATTTTTAATTTCCTAGACTTTATACATCTTTTTATACAACCTATAGCTCTATAACTATCATTAACCAATTGGTTGATATGATTAGAAAAACCCATAGCTGAATCTACCCATATACCCAGGTCCTTAAATGAGTCTACAGTTTCAATCACTCCGTGCTGTATTAAATATTCACCTTTCAATTTATGCCTACCAAATCTCATATGCTTAGTTTTTGATGTATATATCAGCGTATTATTCTCCTGTGCCCAAATGGTCAATTTAGTCAAGTTATTTTGCAGACATGCCTTATCTGTAACACATGTAATCAGTTTATCCAATTTCAGATCATCTGCATATAGACTGTAAAACACCTCAGATGAAAAAGTTAGATCTGAAAGATACAATCTAAACAAGTAAGGGCCTAGGACAGAGCCATGTGGGATACCCTGACTATAACCAAGGATTTTGCCTGTCTAGTTGCTGTATGATACTTGCCATGTCCTATTTTCTAGCCATGCAGCTATCATTCTTATCAAGAGTACATCAATACCTAGTTGTACTAATTTATTGATCAGTGTTATGTGTATGACCCTGTCAAATGCTGAAGTTAAATCTATATAAATTACATCACACCACAATTTTTCATTCATAGCTGTTATTATACTGTTATAGAACATCATGCTACAGGTGTTAATAGATCTATTTTAACATATGCATGCTGATATATGGTTGCAAGTCACAACCTATCCAGTTCTGACAATAGCTTATCCAATATTACCTTCTCCATTATTTTTGCACAACATGAAAGTAGACTTAAGAGTCTATATGACTCTGGGATTGTATTACTCCCCTTTCCCTTAAAAACAGGTTTAATAAGCGCATGTTTTCAGTCTTGAGGAATCTCCCCATATTTATATGACCTAATGAATAATAGATATGATGGTACTGTAAGTTCTTGCTGAAGTGTTCTCAGTTCATTGTTACTAATTCCATCTCCTCACTGTGCTTTGTTTGGATCCAGTTTGTGCAGTTCTTTTTCAATATAATCTAATTTTATTCCAGTATCTGGGGTTACCTGGATGTCACTCGGACAAGTTACCACCCCTTTTGTAGAGCCAAACTGCTTTGCATAAGATTTTGCATATATAACTCCAACAGCCAAAAAATTAACAGGAAAGTAAATTGCTCAATGAAAACAGCCAAAACCAAGAAAAATAGAGCAGTTCCACCAAGGCATGACTCCACTTGTATTTTCCACATGAACAAGCTTTATTAAAACACACTTTCTTCAGAATAAAACCATAAACGCTGTTATCATCACAGATGCGTTTTCGTCCTCTAATGACTTCCTCAGATGAAATAGAAATGCATACCTTTTACAATTCTTCCCCTAAAATACCCTCCACTTAATTAATACTGCTATCTAACTGATGGAAATTCTTAATGTGGTCACATATAATTAATAGGTGTTCAACCCTATGAAACTTTTTTTTTTAAATTCCTTTAAAACAATCCTTTAAAACAGTTCTAAACACATACATAGATGTATAAATATCCACAATACCTTCTCTAAACTCTGTTAAATATAAATAAATACAAATACAGTTTAGTTTTATGCATGTTAAAAATGAAGAAATTGTAAAATGTATGCATTTCTATTTCATCTGAGGAAGTCATTAGAAGACAAAAACGCATCTGTGGTGATAACAGCGTTTATGATTTTATTCTGAAGAAAGTGTGTTTTAATAAAGCTTGTTCGAGTGGAAAATACAAGTGGAGTTGTGCCTTGGTGGAATTGTTCTATTTTTCTTGATTTTTTATATATATCTATAATCTGTTGTGTCTGAGAATAAATTTTAGACTCTGCACACATTTTATCAATTTGTGTTTCTTTACTCCTTCCACAACTTATGTATCTATAAAAAAGTTTCCTATTATGCTCAATGTCTTTATATAAATGGTCTTCAAATTTTTTTTTATCTTGCTCACACTATGGTTAATCTCTTTGTCCAGCTTGTTTATTTGTTTGCAAAGTTGTAGTTTGACCTCTGTTCCATTTCTTATATTTTTTGTCTCTCACCTTAATCAGATATCTTGTTCTTATGGAAATATATCCGCCTGATGCTGCATGTCTAGATCCTGATGTTAAACATTTGTTTTTATGTTTTGTACTCAAGACAATTTCTCTTTCAAAACTTTCCACATTCCAGTCTGCATATTTTCCACTGAGCACCTCACTCCAGTTACTTTTATATAGTGACTGTTTTGGTTCCTTTTAATCTGTAATTAACCTTCTGTACATTGGCTTAGATTTCAGTTTGGCAGAATTATCTAGCAACAGATTAACCTTTATAACCTCATGATCACTGCACATCAATGGTGGTAAAACTTGACTTGAAGTTACAGTAATTTCTTTGGAAACACACACAATGGTCTAGTATGTTCCAGCCCCTGGTAGTTTTTTTATTTTTTACAGTCTGAAGCAATTGTTCATGAATATGTGCTATGAATAATTTCCTTACTAACATTGTAGAATCAATATTGTTCCAGTCTGTTTCTGGTAAATTTAAGTCATCAGCTAATATTATTCTTCCCTCTTGTGTTTCATGCAAGAAATATATGAATTCTTCTAGGTCATCTGCACTTGACTTTGGTCGTCTATACACTCCAACAATTGTTATATGTTCCAGGGTTGTCCTTATTGTCACAGTTATGCAGTCTATAGTGCTGGTGTTATCATCACAGGTCTCAAAGCTATCTTTAATCCCTATCATAACACCTCCACTTGATTTTTTATTAGAATGTCTGTTACAGTAAAAACATTTATAACCTGGCAGAATTGGTTTCCAGTCATTGTGCTTTAACCATGTTTCACAAACAATGACAACATCAATCTTGTGGAAACATAGCAAATTTTCCAATAAAAAAAATTATTATTATTAATGCTCCTAGCGTTAACAACCATCAGAGAGGCATCAAATGTTGCTATCTGTGGGTTGTTAAATTTTTGACATGGCAAAAATCCTGCCTAGTGTTTGTCAAATAATGCAAAACATCTGCTGCAAAAATTCTCTTCCCTGATCTAGACAAATGCACACCAACCTGTCTGAACACGTGTGCCCAAAACAAGGCTTGGATGCTCTACACATTTCCATTTTTTAAAACAGGACATTTTTCCATGTAGGTATTTACCCATAAATATTTTTTTCATTCACAGTTACCTGACTATCCTTTCTATAGGTGATTTGTGAAAAATATGTCCTAACACCAGTACAAGCAATACTATCTAAGAGTGTTGTCAGTTCCCTACTAACAGTCAAAGAATCTTTGTGGGTGACATAATTTGTACCAACATGAATAAAAACAGATCCATATTTCCTTACATTAAAGTGTTCCAAGGCTTGTCTCACATCTTCTATTTTCATTCCTGGCAAGCAAAACACTACGCAATGTTCATTATCATCTCTGCAAATATACGTATCAGTTCCTCTAATAATTGAATCGCCAATTCCAAGAATATCTTTGCTGGTCAGCTCTGAAGAATCTTCAGATTCTAATACAGAAATAACTGATCTAGCAATTGTTATGAAGGATAGAGCATCATCACTATTAGTCTTATTAATCCTACTGTTTTCAGTGTGTAAAACATTCTCATCCTGATGGTGCTATAAATCCAGAGCTTGAGCCATGTAGTCAACATTTGTCTTTCTCTTTTTTCTTACAGTAAAGTTTTTCAGTTTTGTTCAGTTTTGATTTCTTCCTTTTCACCTGCCCCTTGCATCTTTTTTCTACGTTCTCCATTGGAAAGATTATGCCTTTTTCCTGTAGACTGAAGGTTTTCTGATAGAAAAATATCATCATTCCCTGTAACCTGTGTGTAACATAACAAAGCAGTGTCCTTTTTACTACGTATTCTCTTTCATTTAGATTCATTAATCAATTTCTTTTTCTTCCTTGTTATTTGTTGTTAACTTTTCTTTTCTTTCTGTTTTTGTTTTCTTCTAAGCAAACTGGATCCTGAGATTGCTGAATACTTGCATCCAGAATTCCAAAGTTGTCAGGTGCATCGTCTTGTTTTATAGGGGTTGAATGATCTTTGCAGACAATAGATACATCATTTCCTAAATGTGTTCTATTTGTTCTGTGCCTAACATTATTTAGTTCATCAGTCCAGTCATTAATATATGAAACAACATTTCTCCAAGCCATGCCAATTGTACAAGTGCAATCATCATCATTAAGTCTAGATTTACTTCTAACAATGGTAAGCAAATCATCCAACTTTTGACATGAGGAACACAGATCACCAGTGTTGTCAGCTGTTACCTTTAAATATTCATAGCATTTATTACACTGTAGAAGATATTTGTGCATTAGCAAATTGTTAATTGCATACTCATTTCAGGAATTCATGTTCAACTTCAAATTAATACAATATTACAAAAGAAAAGATTAAAATCAGTAACCAGAGAATTCAAAGAGAACTTAAACCAACTTCTATGACAACAAATCACACCAGCAATATACAACTAAATAAAGTACAGTAAGTTGTTCTGACCATACAAGTTCTACAAGCCAGACAAAAGTTGTAATTCCTTTACATCGTTCACTATCACTCAGAGTAGCACTTCTTTTTGACAATAAAGATAAATAAGTCACAATCCAAGATGGGATTGTCCAGATATGCTATGGATTTTCCTGCAATATGTGTAAATTTATAGCTGTCTAGGCTGCTTCGGGTGGCTAGAGCTTGCCTATCTAAAACCTATCCCTTTCTAACAACCTACAGTGAAATTATAGGTAAAACAAAATATGAATCAAAGTAAATCTTGTTAACAAGCAGTCCCTTCCTACCTACAAATAGTGAAAACAGTGATAATAAATACAATATAAATTCAAATAAAACTTCTCTTACCAACCAACTCCTCAGTAAGTCACAAACCAACAAAGGATTGTTTAGATATATATCTGTATCTGTATATATCTCAGCTTCATGATCTGATATAACCTTTGAAAATAATTGTTTTATCATTTTAGATGCAACTTTGGAATTTTGGATGCAAATAACAAGCTGAGACTGCTTCAAGTTTAAAATTATATATATATATATATATATATATATATATATATATATATATATCCTAGTGTTACACAGATTTTATTGATGTATACTGGCTTTAATTCCTTTAATATTTCTGGAGCTTTTCTCTGAAGGATTCCAAGAAAAAAATGGGACTTCTCAAGTTGACTTTTACTATCAACAAGTGTAAATTCATCAATAAATAAATGTTAAAGGAGGTCCACTTTGGATCAACTCACTTCCTGGTAAGAATGATATACCTATGAATAGTTCAAGGCTCCAGAGAGCACCCCTGCAATACCAGGCTACAACTCTTACCACACTTTCAGCCACAAAACCAGGACCGAAACACTAAAGATGGAGGAGTGTCCATATTCACCAAGGATATTCATACCACCAGGCTAGTTGCCCAACACAATGTGTCTGAAATTCTCCAGGTGCAACTAACACTAGGTAAGACTGCAATCCAAATTCTAGCTTGCTACAGATCCCCCACCATGCCCCAAGATTCTCACTACACCTTTCTAAACATACTAGAAAATATTAAGATACAAACAAACACCCTAAAACTGGGTAGTTTCAACTACCCTGCCATTAACTAGGAAAACTACTCATGTACCGACACCTTTGCCCAACGGTTCTTGGAATTCATAAATTTCAATTCCCTAGATCAACTAATCCATAGTCCCACCAGGGGCTCTAATATCCTAGACCTGGTCATTACCAACTCAGGAAATCAATGCTCCACACCTATGGCCACCCCCTCGTTGGTCAGGTCTGACCATAAACTAATCACCCTTGACATTCACATCTCTCCCCCACCCCCCAGTAAGGAAACCTCCATAAAAAAACTTTTCCAAAGCCAACTTAATGCTACTCAAGTCAGAAGTGACAAACTTCATGACACCCATGCAGACGGGAACTGAAAGTCTGACTGCTGAATCCTACACTAAGGCACTGTACGAGCACATCCACTCATGCATGAATCGTGCCATCCCAAATAGAACCAAGATGCTCTCCTTCAAAAAAAGGAAGCCAGTCTGTAAAATAAACAAACTTTACAACAAAAGGAAGAAACTGTTGCAGAAAAGAGAAAAATCCCAGGATGCAAAACCTCCCTTACCAGCCTCAGTAAGAAGATGGGATCCCTCATAAAATCCTCCAAAGCTAGTTATGAAAATAAAATTGCCAAAGATTCCAAAGACAACCACAAGGCATTCTATAGCTATGTCAAGAATCTAAATGGCAATGCTCAGATCTGCTTTGAGCTACAACAGAATGACATTAAATATACTGATCCCAAGGATATTTCCAATATCCTGACAGATCGATTCAGTGCCAACTTCACCCCCTCTTAACCCCTAAAGGGCCCATCTCAATACTGAAAGATTGCCAAATTCTGGTAATAATGGCCACACAGGTAAAAAATACACTCTCCAAAGCTATGAATACAGCATACATGGGACCAGATGACATCCCGGGCTGTGTACTACATGAGCTACAAAGTGAAATGGCACCTCACCTAAGTGTCTTGTTTAATCATAGCCTCACCTCAGACTTCGTACCCGCTGAGTGGCACACAGCTACAGTTATCCCACTCCACAAGGGGGAGATCCATCTTGTATCCTGGGAACTACTGCCCCATCATTCTGACGAGCCTGATCTGCAAGGCCATGGAATGTATTATCATGGAACTTATAAACAAAGACATTGGCAACCTTCAAACATTGCACCCCACCCAGTTTGGGTTCGTGATGGGACAATCTTGTCTCCTGAACCTGATTGTCTTCTTAAAATTCAGTCACTAGAGCTGTGGACGAAGGTAAGGCAGTCCACACAGCCTATCTGGACTTCGCTAAGGCCTTCAACACCATCCCCCACTCTGGAATCATAGATAAACTTAGTAAGCTGGGCATTAATCCCTACGTCACTCGATGCATTGCCAACTGGCTTACTGACAGAACCCACACTGTAAAAGTAGCCAACTCCAAATCCAGCTCCAGACAAGTGACAAGTGGAGTACCACAGGGTTCACTCCTGGGACCGCACTTGTTTGGCATCTACTTCTCTGAAGTACAGGCCAACACTAAGGGACTCTGGCTAACAAAGTTTGCAGATGACTGCAAATTGAGAGCCATTATTGAATCTCCAAATGATGTGGATATTCTACAAAAGTGCCTTACAGACACAGATACTTGCTGCCAGGGCCATGGGCTCAAGCTCAATTCCAAGAAATGTATAGTTATCCCCTTTGGGAAGAACATGTACCCATGAATTACCACATAGGTGGCAGTGCACTAAACACCGAAAGTGTGATAAGAGACTTAGGGACACAGGTGGACAGTGGTCTATCCTTCGATAACCACATCGCCCCAACAGTCAGAAAATCCTTCTATGTGGCACACCTCATCACTTAGGGCTTTTTGCCCAGAAAAAAGGAGGTCATTGTCCCACTGTACTCATCCCTCATTTTACCCATTATAGAATACAATGCACTGTTTGGTATGTACCTCTCAAGACATCTGAAACAACTGGAAAGGCCAGAGAAATCCCTCACTAAAAGAATCACAGGCCTAAAGCAGATTCCCTATGCTGACTGTCTAAAAAAACTCCAGAGTGGCAATCTCTGCTTAACAAACAAAGGCCATGTCAAACTCAGAGCTGTTGGACATGCTACACTTAAAGAAATCCCAATCCCTCAGAGCCACACGGTCCAGGGATCTAAACCTTGTCACCACAATGAACAAAACATGCTGGAGGGATAGGTTCCTGACCCAGAGACTCCCCAGACTTTGGAATAGACTGCCCATACATGTCAAGCAGAGTGCCTCTTTGGCCCTCTTCAAAAGGAACATTGATGATTGGATGGGAGATAGGAAATTCACCCTGGGGATCACATCAGTCACTCTGCTAGACAGGGGTCCAAGGAAGCAAATATTGTGGGAAGAAATATCCAGGGAATTGTTATGGCTAGGCTTGTATAGGCCCTAGGGCCAATGGCCTAGTACCAACCCATGACCCTATGAACCTATAAACAATACAAACCATGAACGTGAGAGCTGATCATTTGTAGACTCGTGTTTAGCACTAAAACTCCCATAATGTGCTTGTTTAGGCACAACATATACTTACAGTTTGCAGAAAGCACTCAGACAACTTGCATTTTAGAGGATATAAGATACCAGAGAACATAAAGAAAACCCATACAAATAAAAGAGAGGATAGAACCTTTATACTGATGTGCAGACATATTTATGATCAATGGGCTCTAAACAGATGAATCAGTTCCGAAGAAGAAGCTTTTTTTCCTGCATTCCAGCTATCATGAACAAATACAGATTTACTGACTTTCAAATCCTTATCCTAAAAGACTCAAACCCTCCAAGCCATCAGAATTTTTTCCACTTCTATTCTTCTTATCCTAGAAAAGATTTTGGAAAAATTAGTTTATTTGCAATGCAGTCAATATATCAGCCAACACCACCTTCTCTCTCAGAAGCATCATGGTTTTTTATCTGGTTGCAGTGCATCCGCAATGCTAACATTAATCTTGGAATGGGCATAGACTAATTACTGGAGCAACTTTTACTGACCTCACCAGAACATTTAATCGCATCAGTCATTCAGTTCTCTTACTTCCCTTACTCTGTTTCACTGAAATAAGCAATAGTGATGATACAGTACCTCTCTAGCCATCACTTCTCAATTAATTTCAATTCATCATCTTTCTACAGCACCTCTGTAGAAAGGTGTCCCCTCAAAGATCTGTTCCGACACATCTACTTTTCTAATTCAGCGAACTTCTTTTTGACTTACCCCATCCACCTGTCCTGTTTAGGCTGATGACATGGTCCTGTAGCACTCCAACCATTCTGTCTCTTCTCTTGAACTCAGACTTCAGGCAGATTTTCATGACTTTATTCAATGGGACAAACATAAACAATTACTTCTAAACTAATCTAAAAAATGCTTTTTGCCCTTAGGCAAAAGCTTTGTCTATTGCCAGGCGTCAAAAAGTCTCCAATCATCTTGACAGCACTATTGGAAACGTCAATGCATTCAAATATCTAGGGATTTTGGTTTGACCCTTTCCTAAATTTCCAACTCCAACTAGAAAACACACACACACACACACACACACACACACACACACACACACACACACACACACACACACACACACAAACAACACAAATCAACTTTCTCCTACTCTGGGCTAATTGGATCTTACCTTTTCTCTCCAGCCTCTGTAGAAAACCATAGGTAAAGTTATTTTTATGGCTCAGCTAGAATGCTGGCTCCTGCTAATTGCTGTAGCTTCTCAAACTAATATATCCACCATTCAGTCCATTACAAATACCATTTGCAAATTCATCACTCTCCCCAAAACCTCTCTCACTCTGCAAAACCTTTGAAAGGCAGCTGTTTACCTGTGAAACAACATATTTATTTCTACTTGCTTCTCAGCTATTTAAACTTATGAAGAATGGCACCTTCCCTCCTCTAGCTTCCAGACTATTCAGAGATGCACCAACATACAACCTTAGACATCTTAACTACATATGTCCTCTCCTCCAAACTTCCTAAACTAGGCTTCACTGCACAGACAATAATTTCTCAGTCCTTGGTCCCAAACTGTAGGAATCTCTCCCTTTTTTTTCTTAAAGATCACTAGTCGTACCTAATTTTCTCTTCACAAATAAATGCACATTTCAAGACTCTGGAAAATGCAACTGCTATCTCTCTAGTAATATAAGCTAGCCTTTTCATTCACTTCTTCCTTCGATACACTTAGTTTTGACTCTATTTTTGTCTGTAATTCTTTCAGCATGCCAACTGATTTTCCACTCTATATATAATGGATGTATAGTATATTGTTATTTTCTCCCAGTCCGTCTATAATGTCATTTATCTATAGCCTTTATTCCCTCAAGCCAACTATGATTTTCCCATTGTGTATGATACTGCATTTTGTTCATTCACTCTGTATATAATGTCATGTAACTATTGCGTAACTAAAGGGTTTTCTCTACTCTGAGACTGAAATGGGTCCAATAAGATCAGTGCTCTACCCGGTGTGAAGAACAGAAAAGAGAAAATTGTTAGTGCATGCATTTTGTTTCTAATATGTTTTCATAGCAGAATGAAAATTTAGATTGTCCTTCCATATATATCTGTTGACTTGCTACACAGACAGGGTTAGAAATGTATAAGATTTGTTCTAAGCAGAAAGTTCTACCATGGAATTTAGAACTTGTGCCAAATATGGGATATCATAAACAAACAAAAATGTGATCTAAGGTAGCAAAAGTAATGCTGTAGTGTTCATTTCTAATTGTCATTGGTAATTTTATAATTGATACAGTAATGTTGTTCTTAATGAAAAAGAAGTCATACTAAATGTTGACTCTTGTAATTCAGGGAGATAGGATCTTGATTCCTAGTCTCCAATGTATATGTCTTTCTGTACAATAAAGAAGACTGTTATTGTATGTTGAACTGTCTCATATGGATGTTATCTGGTACTTTCATGCCAGTTACCAAATTCAAAATAAAATAAAAAAATAAATGGTTTGTACATTCTTTTGTCAAATTTATGTTAAAGAAGTAATCATTATCTTATGATAAAATAGGTGCCAGTATACATCCATAGCTACCTTCCATTAGGAATGATTTGTGTATGTGCAATTATCTTTCATTTATTTAACACAGTACTATAATGTGAGACATATATCATTTGCATATTCATATTTGTATATTATGTAATGAATTAGTATTATTGAATTATTTGCTTATATTAGAGAGAGAAGGTTGGATGATGTGGGGATAGTGAATCAGGATGTGAAGCAGATTAGCAAGGAGGAAGTAAGGACAGCTATGAAGAGGATGAAGAATGGAAAGGCTGTTGGCCCAGATGACATACCAGTGGAAGCATGGAGGTGCTTAGGAGAAATGGCAGTGGAATTTTTAACCAGATTGTTTAATGAAATTTTGGAAAGTCAGAGGATGCCTGAGCAGTGGAGAAAAAGTGTTTTGGTACCTATCTTTAAGAATAAGGGTGATGTGCAGAGCTGCAGTAACTACAGAGGGATAAAATTGATCAGTCACAGCTTGAAGTTATGGGAAAGAGTAGTGGAAGCTAGGTTAAGAAGGGAGGTAATGATTAGTGATCAGCAGTATGGTTTCATGCCAGGGAAGAGCACTACAGATGCAATATTTGCTCTGAGAGTGTTGTTGGAGAAATACAGAGAAGGTCAGAAGGAGTTGCATTGTGTCTTTGTGGACTTAGAGAAAGCATATGACAGGGTGCCTAGAGAGGAGTTGTGGTATTGTATGAGGAGGTCAGGAGTGGCAGAGAAGTATGTAAGAGTGGTACAGGATATGTACAAGGGTAGTGTGACATTGGTGAGGACTGCGGTGGGAGTGACAGATATGTTTAAGGTGGAGGTGGGATTACATCAAGGATCAGCTCTGATCCCTTTCTTATTTGCAGTGGTGATGGACAGGTTGACAGATGAGATTAGACAGGAGGCCCCGTGGACTATGATGTTTGCAGATGACATTGTGATATGTAGTGGGAGTAGGGACCAGGTTGAGGAGACCCTAGAGAGGTGGAGATATGCTTTAGAGAGGATAGGAATGAAGGTCAGTAGGGCTAAAACAGAATATATGTGCGTAAATGAGAGGGAGGGTAGAGGAATGGTGAGGATGCAGGGAGTAGAGTTGGTAAAGGTGGATGAGTTTAAGTACTTGGGATCAACAGTTCAGAGTAATGGTGAGTGTGGAAGAGAGGTGAAGAAGAGAGTACAGGCAGGGAGGAATGGGTGGAGAAGAGTGTCAGGAGAGATTTGTGACAGAGGGGTACCAATAAGAGTGAAAGGGAAGATCTACAAGAGGGTAGTGAGACCAGCTATGTTATATGGGTTGGAGATGGTAGCATTGACGAAAAGGCAGGAGTCAGAGCTGGATGTGGCAGAGTTAAAGATGTTGAGATTTGCACTGGGTGTGACTAGGATGGACAGGATTAGGAATCAGTATATTAGAGGGTCAGCTCAGGCTGGACAGTTTGGAGGCAAAGCAAGAGAGTCGAGATAGCGTTGGTTTGGTCATGTGCTGAGGAGGGATGCTGGGTATATTGGGAAAAGGATGCTAAGGATGGAGCTGCCAGGTAAGAGGAAAAGAGGAAGGCCTAAGATAAGGTTTATGGATGTGGTGAGAGAGGACATGCAGGCGGTTGGTGTGAAAGAGCATGATGCAGAGGACAGGAAGAAATGGAAACAGATGATCCGCTGTGGTGACCCCTAATGGGAACAGCTGAAAGAAGATGATGATGATGATGATGATGATGATGATGAATTATTTGCTTATATTGGTTTACTATCAAAAGGTGGAATGTGGAATATTCGCAGATGGAAACTCGAAACATAGATGTTCGAATTTCTATCTTGCCAAACATCCCTGTGTGCAAAAGTTTATACCAGCGAATGCACAGTGCATTCGCTGATATAAACTCAAAGTACGGTACAGAGATCGTGGTACAGTGCGGTGTGGAAAATTCATCCCTTTCCTCACTGTAGTGCGATCTCAGGTTTGGAATATATAGTTAGCAGGGAAACATGATGTTAGGTATAGGAGTTTCCTTTACCTGAGCTCCTATATGGACATTATGTAATTTGTTTGGCAACAATGTCAGATCTGCTGAATTCATTCAGCTGATTCGACATCATGCCATGTTGTGCATTTTGACTTTCGTTTTTTTTTATTTTGGAGTGCTGAACGGAAATAATTTTTATCTTCAACATTTTAATAATAAACCGCTTTTATTGCATCATCCTTTTATGCTGTTGCTTCTTCTCCAGTGGAATTATGGGCTAGCAAATACACTGATCACCATTATTGACCTTTGTTTATCAAGGAAAATATACATTGCATACTAAATGCCACTGAACAGTATGTAGCACATGTTGTTATCATATTAATAACAATGGTACTACAGCATCAAACAATACATTCTAATTTTGATTCATTTGTTATTGCGTTTATCAGAAATATCCTAATGTGTTGGTTTGACAGATGAAGCATTAATGTTTGTTTCCAGAGACTGGTGAGTAATGATGATTAAGCATTACACCTTACCTTTCCATCCTGATTCATGGATTTTGTGTACTTACAGGCAATTCAGTGGTTAAAATTTCACCTGCACTTTCTATTTATTTTGCTTGGTATACATTAATTTGCTTTCCAAGATGCCTTATGCAAACATTATGATATATCTCCTTTTCAGAAATAGCTATTGTCAGTTATTGCATAGAACGAGATGTGGACATTGTCATGGTATAAGCATTCAACAATGTCTCACACATAGCATTTATGGTTCTTTTCCATTGTTGCTATATTGTATGATATACTGTATGTGTTTTGATTTAAGATTCTGCCAGGTCATGTAAACTTGTTTGTTTGTACCTGCACCCTTGATACCTTTACAACTTACTCTCAGAGTATGTCTCTCAGGCAGGTATGACCCTAGTCCTAAGCAGCATCCTACTTTCACCAAGAATGATACCACAATACTTACAAAAATAATTGACTTCAACGATTGGCTTAATTTCTGGTGTCTTTCCAAGGGGATCCAGTATCTGTCTGCCCGACAAGACATGGTTGACAGGCCTCAGTGCTTTGGCAGAGATGGCCTCCATCTGTCAACTCTGGAATTTTGGATCCTGGCCAATGTTCTTGTCTTCCCCTTTGTGCTTTTTTTATGCTATGCCCCAAAGACAAATCCTCCAACATAAAAGATTTGTCAAAAAGTAAATTGAAGGTCATGCTGCTTAATGCTAGAAGACTTAACCTAAAAATGCACTCACTGGAGGCTCTCCTCCTACAGGAAGATGCTGATGTCTGTGCAGTCACGGAAACTTAGTTCAGGGCTGTGGAGAGCACCCCTGCCTTACCAGGCTATACCTGATTGCACACATTCTGACCCCAAAATGAAGTTGGGAAGACTAAGGGTGGTGGAGTCTCTATCTTCATTAAGGACAGGCACACCTCCAGACTGGTTTGCCAGCATGACACACTGGAATTACTCCAGGTGTAACCAACAGTTGACAAGATGCCCATGCAAGTTATAGCCAGCTATAGACCCCCTCCATGACTCAGAACACCCACCCAATCCTCTTACCTGGACCTACTTGACTCCATCAAGGTACTCCCTAACACCCTGATCCTTGGTGACTTCAACTACCCCACCATTGACTGGATGAATTATTCCTGCACTAATCCACTTATCCAACAATTCCTTGACTTCACCAATTCTAACACACTAGACCAGCTTGTCTCATCCCCCACAAGGGGAGATAACATTCTGGACTTGGTTCTCACCAACATGGTTGACCGCTGCACCACTCCTATAGTATGTCTTCCCTGGTGAGATCAGATCATCGGTCTGTCTCATTCAAAGTTTCAATCCTACCCAACCCCCCCCTCCCCAGCCATAACGAGGCTAACAAACTTCTCAAAAGCTGACTACAACTTCCTAAGGGAGAGTATAAGTAGCTTCACACCACCGCCCCCCTCAGGGGATGCAGACAACTATGCTAAACAGTATATCAATGCAGTATACAAGCAACTGTAGAACTGCATGGACTCTTCCATACCAAACAGAACTAAAACCATCTCCTCAAGGAAACAGAAATCTGTCTGCAGGACATCCTCTATCAACAGTATTTACAACAAAAGGAAGAAACGGTTGTCCAAGGGTACAAAGGAACAAATTCCAAATTGGAAAAACTCCTTCCTCAGCCTCAACAAGCAAATTAGATCATGAATGAAAACATGCAAAGCCAATTATGCATTGAAATTTGCCTCCAAAATAAAGGGAAACCACAAAGGCTTCTGCAGTTACATCAGGAACCTCCATGGCAAAGCCCAGGCTTGTTCCGAATTAGTATTTAATGGTACCACTTACACCGATCCTGTTGACTTAGTCAACCTGCTAGCAGATAGGATCAGTGCAAACCTCACCCCCCTTATCCACCCCAAAGTTACATTTGACATTCCCAATACTTGTCTTGCACCTCACATATCCATAGATCAAGTCTTAAAGGCCCTATCCAAGGCAAAGAACACATGTTCCATGGAACGTGATAGTATCTCAGGCTGGATTCTGCACCATCTCCAGCAAGAACTAGCTTTGCCAATGAGCACCCTATTCAACCACAGCCTAATACAGGCTTCATTCCAGAAGAGTGGATAACTGCCATTGTCATCCCCTTGCACAGAGGTGGTGCCACTACTGACCAGGGAAACTATCACCCCATTAACTTGAGAAGTCTGATCTGTAAAGCCTTGGAGGATATTATTATTATGGATCTCATAAACAAGGACATAGGCAATGTCCAAGCACTTTACCCCACCTAGTTCGGATTCTTCAAGGGCAGATCTTGCCTGTCAAGCCTGATTTACTTCTTTGAGACTGTCTCCAAGGCCCTGGATGAGGGAAAGTCAGTACATACAGCTCACTTTGACTTGGCCAAGGCCTTTGACACAATCCCCACTTGATCATCATCAAAAAGCTAACACAACTTGGCATAAATCATTGTCTAATCAAGTGGCTGGCCAACTGGCTCACTGATAGGACCCACAAGGTCAAAATAGGTACCTCCAACTCTGACAGCAGACCTGTCGCTGGTGGTGTTCCCCAGGTATCTGTCCTGGGACCACTACTGTTTGGTATCTACATCTCAGAGGTCCAGCCAAAGACAAAAGGCCTGTGGCTGACCATGTTTGTGGATGACTGTAAATTGGATGCTGTCTTTGACTCCCCAAATGATGTTAACATACTACAAGCGGGTCTCACAGCAACAAATGCCTGGAGCCAAAGTCATGGCATTAGATTAAATGCAAAAAATGCATTATCATACCATTCAGCAAAAACACTGCTCCTACTGATTACCACATCGATGGCAACCCCCTAAGCACACAACCTGTGGTGAGGGACCTGGTTACTCAGGTTGACAACAATCTCACATTTGATCATCATGTAGCAGTAATGATCAGAAAAGTTTTTACTTGGTTCATCTTATAAGTAAAAGGATTGCATCCAAAAAAAGAGGAGGTTATTACCTCTCTGTACTCCTCCCTCTTTAGGCCAGCAAATGAGAATTACGCCCTTTCGGTATGTACCTCTCCAAACACCTGAACCAACTGGAAAGGCCACAGAAATGCCTCACATATGATCCATTGCCTCCAACACCTGTCCTATGTGGACAGGCTCAAATCACTGTCACTCTGCTCAGTATCGTACAGATTGCTCATAGGTGATCTGTGTCTCACTTACAAGGCAATATCGGACCCTGCCCTACTAGAGATGTTCCATATTAAGTCTAACTCTTCGTGCATTACCCACTCAAAAGGCCTAAATCTAAAATGCAACATCAACAAAACCTACTGGAGAGACAGGTTTGTCTCCCAGAGGCTGCCCCATCTCTGGAATAGACTTCCCATACATGTCAAACTGACCATCTTCAAGAGCAACCTTGATGAGTAGATGGGAAACCACAAATTTGTCCCAGGGATTACACCTGTGTCACTCACTGACAGAGGCAACAGGTGTTGACTGAGGTTTCTTTTTGCAGTTAAAGTCTTGGCTAGGCTTGTAAGTGTCCCAGGGTCATTAGCCTAGTAACTTCCTATGATCTGTGATCCTATGAACTACCATGACAGTCCTGGATGCACTGTTAATAACTTTATGTGACTGAACCAGTTATTAATGATGACACACTGATGAATTTTTAGTGGCAGTTCCTTTACATAGTGTAGAGTTTATTATTTTTTCTTTTGAACTATATGGATTTTATGTTGCTATTAACTGTGTGAATTTACTTATATAAACTTGCTATCTTCTGTGTAAATGTCATGACTGACATGTAACTGCAAAAATGTTACTTTCTGTTTAAAATACTAGGGTACACCTAATTTTACTCTGTAGGCAATGCATCAAGCAGCAGAATGCAGAAGATTAAGGGCATAAGTTTCATATAGTCTTCCTGGGTTTGATGCAATCAATCTCAAGTTGACTTCTGACTCTCATTAAATCAGTTAACTAAACAATGCTCCTGTGACACACCAGCAGTATAACACGTGAATCCATATGAATATTAATTCACTGTTATATAGGGTGTGTCACTTGTGTCTATATTTGTGATATTCGCTACACTCTGCTTGACAATGTCCTATTTTTATTTCTTTTTTAATTTTTTAATGTGGCTTTAGAATTTCCTTTTATTAGTATTATACATTATTTTTCTTCTTCTTAGGTGTCATATTAGCCTAATAATGGATGTTTTATTACCACAAGTCTTTACCCTTCGAGTGATCCAAGGTTCCTCTTTTGGGATATCATGAGGTTTTCACATACATACATATGCACTTACAAAATTTATTTTACAGTACAATAATTATTAAATGTCATTTTGTCATTACATTCTACATGTTACTAGATACTTTAATATATATTTTTTGTAACAGTTTCTTATTAAGTTTGCATACTTAATGTAACTGTTCATGAATCCCTGCTCATTAGCTAAGACACAAATAAATTACATATGAATTGCCATACCATATAACATACTAACATGACGTTAAACATGATAAAATGCATTAATAGCAATTAATTATAACAACATTCACATTAAAACTGGCAGCATTCCAGACTGCTCACTCATGGAAGAAAAAACATAATAATACAGGAAGCAATTTAAACAATAACAGGAGTTACAAACAACACAACATTCACATTGAAAACTGGCAGCATTGCAGACTGCATACCATAGGAAGGTCATGTTAAAGACTATTCCCTCCAATTATGATTACAACAGGTATTTCCTAGAAGTGCATCCATCATGCTGCTCACACATGGTTGCGATCCATATAAGATAACTTAAAGAAAAGGGAGGAAACAACTTTATCACTATAACCTGACCTCCAAGGTGCACATCTGGTGGTCTTTTCTCCCCTTTTCATCCTACTCCACCACCCAAAGCCATCTCAGTCACTCACTCTGTTCTCTCTCTAGTCACTTTCTTCAAAAACATAGACAAGTATAAATTAAAAAATATTCAACACTTATATTGCTTAGATGAATACCATCTTACCTAAATGAAACATGATCTTTACCTGCAAAGTCCCGATGCTCAGCTATTAACAAACCAAGAGAAGATACTTTCCTTACCATCCCATGGTTGATAAAATTCCTTGCTGCTTCCACAGCTAAATGACTCTTCACCCCTCTCCCATAAAGACTCAAGAAAATGGCAGACCAAACCACTAATGTCCCTGGAAAGTCCCGATGCTCAGCTATTAACAAACCAAGAGAAGATACTTTCCTTACCATCCCATGGTTGATAAAATTCCTTGCTGCTTCCACAGCTAAATAACTGTTCACTCCTCTCTCATAAAGACTCAAGAAAATGGCAGACCAAACCACCAATGTCCCTGGAAATTTCTGTTAAATCACAAGAAAACCCCCAACATTCTGGAACAATATTTTCCATTTTTGGACTGATCCCAAATCTTTACCTCCAAAATGGAACAAGAAAATTTTAAAACTATTTGTTATATTTGCAGAAATATCCAAAAATGGCAACAACTGTCTTGTAAAATAAGATGGATTCCTTTCCAAACCACAAGCCATGCAGATGTATTGAGATCTAAAAACCACCCTCCTGGTCTGGTGGTAATTCTCTTAGCCACACAGAAGATAAAAGTGTGGCCTATAATCAGTATTTCCTTCACCCTGTAAGAAACCAAGCAAAAGCACAACATTACCATAACTACTTTGACCACTCACCCTTTACCTTAAATAAAATTTACATGCCACTGAGATCCACATACCCTTCCTCTTAAGAAACTCAGTTGATTTGCCTTGACTAGCCAAGTCTGAATTTCTCCCTATCTAAAAGGAATATGAGGAATACTTCCCACATCAATATCCTTACAAAACAAAGCTCTTTTCGATACAACAGTGAGATGATTGGAAACGCCATCAGTGAAACTAAAAAACAAGTCATTATTAGTGACCCCAATAACTTTCTTAAAGAAGCAACTCAACAAATAGAACACGACATCAGCTCCCCACTCTTGCTGACCTTCACCATCTTGATCTATTTTAGACCTTGAAAGCTATATTAATAAATCTCATGCATCAAGCAAATGTCATACCTTCTCAACTTTCCTAAAACTTCACTAATCCTAAAAGCACCTAGATGGAGAAATACTGGCAATGTTGCCTATAACATATGCAAATCACGAGTAGCATATGCTGTATGCACATTTTTCAATATCACATTCTGTAAATGCCTACCAATGGGCATCCTATCATTCAGTGATGTGCTTTATCCATTTAACATTCTGTCAGTTGACCACCTAGAACTGTTGCTATCCAAATTAAATTTCCTTTTAACCTGATCTATTGTCAGTACATCCCTAGCATTGACCAATTTTGTTTGATAATGGGCAACAGGAGAGAAGATGTTTCAATGTCAAGCCTTACCAGCCATGGGTCTTTGAAGGTACAAATCACTCCTACTGCATCATCCATTGATACATACCACACCTTTATCTCCCTCTTATCAGTATGATGATTAACTGACCCTCCATCCAGAAAAGATAAATGATAAATTACCCCATATTCCCTAGGCTGCTGCTTGAGTGCCATTTCTAATGCAGAAATACTATATAACTAAAATGGAGAACAGCTGCATGCCTAGAACCTTACCAACCTGTGCTATTATATCCAACAACACCTGAAAAATGCCTTCACAGCTGGCATAAACTAAGATATAATTGGAGTAATTATTAAGATCTTTGACTTTTATTCACAAGATACAAGGTTTGATCCTGACCTCCTGCCAAAGTCTGTATGGAGTTTGCGTGTTCTCTTATTATACCTGTGGGGTTACTCCCACCTCACAAAAATATGCTGAGTGTTTTCAACTTAAACTCTCCCAAGAAAAAAGGTGTGGGCAGCAGTACAGACTTGAGATGATACCTGCTGGGTGAACACTTGTATAGACAAACCTTTTTGGGTCTCAATTTTGGTACACATTACTCTCCAGACAGGAGAACATTACAGACTGTGCTCATTGTGAAGGCTAGTCACTGGATGGTGCAAAAATTGGCTGCAGATAATTAGATTGTGGTGACCTGAAGAATGCCTTCTTTAACCGTTAGTGATCTTGGAATATTATAGCCCTGCTCACACTCCTCACCCCCACCCTAAAAATTACTTAATAGGGAATCCCTGCTTAAATCCATTAATCAGTTTTTCAGCAAAGGTCTTGTAAGGATGCCCTGCTAAAGAAGTCCCCTGCATCTCAACCTTGATGGTGAGGTCACATGTCTGGTTGCCCAGTCCCTCCACAAAAGAATGTTGACCCCCACTGCCCTCTATATGAATCTTTCTTGCATACTATTCATATGTCTCAGTAATGACATAGTATTCTCCTGGTCCCCCAATGGAACTCATTTCCATGGCGCTTTTTTCTTCTGCCAGCTCCCAAGCAAAGCACGTAGATCTCCCCAATGTGGACACATATGTGTGAAACTGCACATGGTCCAACTATACTTGCTTCCATTAAATGCCCAGCAAATCTATGGTTTACCTGAAATTTCTTTCAGACTAGACCAGCTGGCATCCCCTACATTATCTATCATTACCACCAACTAGGAGTCTACATAGCTGCATTCCCAAGGCAGAAACTTACCCAATGTCTTCAATTCTTTTAAATCACTGGTCATAACCCAAGCAACTGTTGCTCCCTATAAATTGCTGTGCTTCCCTAATCATTGGGAAGTAAGCTATCTTTTTACGGTCTTTCTCCAAAATCACTAGCATGTAGTACATTGATGCAATAAACAATTTCTCCACAACTACAGTATGAACTGTCTGGACCATCACCTCACCAATATAGCCAGCACCACCATCAAATCCTCAGAGCCTTGAGCTTCAGCATTATCAATCCACTGAGTGGAACTTTCAAATTCATTGTGTTTTCCAGGTACTGTCTCTATTTTGTGAGTGCAAAGTTTGTAACCTGATAGCAATTGAATTATTTACTACAAGAGTAAGTAACAATGGCTTCAATGTTTGTTGCATAGTGGGTTTGATTGTGTGTGTGTGTGTGTGTGTGTGTGTGTGTGTGTGTGTGTGTGTGTGTGTGTGTGTGTGTGTGTGTGTGTGTGTGTGTGTGTGTGTGTGTATTTGGGTATACAAGCATTCATTTTGTAATAAACTGTACAGCTGTGCTCACTGTCACTTCTTTGGGGGTAATCATTGATGTCTGTATCATTTTAAGATGTAACAAACTTTTATTTTGGTATGATTGCTTACCAGGAACTACTGCATGAGAGTCATATATAATTTGTACTGCACAGGATTATATATGTTGCTTTGTTTTGTGTACATGTCTGATTATCTCTCATTTCCTGGTTGTCATATAGCTTATGATAATCCATGAACAAACATACATCTGTGAAAACAAAATATTTTACTTTGTTGTGTGTCTATACACTTTTTTCCCATGGGACATAACATTCCAGTTTCTCGTACATCACAGGACTGTGCACTTGTGTACACAAATTAACATTTAAATGCTCTTGACAAACATTATGTGGTGCAGCCCATCTAAAAGGTTATTTTATTATTCTACAAGACACTCTGGTACATTCCTGTATTCAGTGCTCTGTGTCCATATTCCAAGATATTCATCTAAGCTGCTGTGATATTGACCTTTCTTCTGTTCACCACCAGACAGGTATGAAGTCGTATATGCTATACTTTTTGGGGGTAATACTGTGCAAGTGAATTTTCTTTATGTAGCTAAATAAACAGTTGACATATCTTTTCTCAATATTATTGTTTTGTTTTCACTTTAACTACTGGATTACAATGTTTTTGCTTGTTCTGTGTATCATTTGTGACACTGCCACGTGTCATTTTTTACTGAGTTGCAGTACTCATGTTGTCTATTTTCCATATCCCATGTTATCTCTCTAAACCCATTTCTCACTTTGGCATTAGCTCAGCTAGTATGCTATTGCATACATTTTATGGAACAGATATTTATCTAATCAAGCTGAAAATAAATCTGAATTAAATTCTGATGGTACTACATTTATTTATGTATTGGCATTTGTTAACCGGGTTAGTCCAGCTGGGTTTGTGGCCCATTTTCAGTGGAGACCCGAGGAGAAAAGCTCCGAGAAAAAAATACAATTTAAAAATATACAGTTTAAAAATAAATGCAAAGACAGTTTTACAATACCATAAGTAATAACCAACATACGGAGATATTACAGAGAAAAATAGTTAAGTTAAGGGAATACGCTAATTCTTATTATATAGAGTACCTAAGTATATACAAATGTACAACAAGAAAGCATTCAAAAGATGTGGATTGACAACATAATACAAGTAGGCATATATTAAGGGGGAAGAAAGCCTGTATAGAAGGAAATAGATGAAGGAGGAGGAGGAGTTAAGTTGGGGCTAGACAGGGGCAAGTTTTGGAGTTAAGAAAATGAAGTTTAAGTTTCTCCTTGAAGTGAGATGGGTGTACAATGCTACAAATGTCTCTAGGAAGTTTGTTCCAAGCTTGGGCCACAGAATACTTGTAAAGGAGTTTACTGCTTTTTTGGGATAGTATATTTGTAATAGTTGCTGATTTGACATCCTGAGGATACAGGGTGGAGAGTACATGATGATGAAGAAAGAGAGAGCAGGACATGCTAGAGGTTTATAGACTATAGTATGTAACATTTGCAGTTGGGCTAGTAGCAATAAATGTGGGAATTCAAGTCAATTGATAGAGTTTAGGGGTAGGCGGTGATGAGTATTATAGGGAGAGTTAGTGATAACTTGAGCTATCTTATGATAAATTTGCTGGAGTTTGTTTAAGGTAGTAGTTTGAATATGGGTAAGCACAGGGGCAGCATAGAGAAGGGAGGGGAGGAGGAGAGCTTGAGCAAGGGTGAATTTGGAATTAGTAGTTAAGAATTTCTTATGATGATATAGTAAACCAAGCTTTTGGTTTGTCTTTTTTATACATTGTAGAATGTGCAAGTTAAATTTGAGTTCATCATCAATGATGACCCCTAGGAGTTTAGTGTGGGATTCTGGTTGAATAGTAGTGTTATTTGAGGATGTAATGGCAAAGGAGGATTTATGGTGTGCTAGAGATTGAGGGAGAAATAGTAGGAGTTTGGTCTTTTTAGGGTTAAGGATGAGGAGATTCGTAGATAACCAGTGTTCTGTAGCTAGGAAGACCTGTTGTGTGAGATCATGGAGTATAGAGATGTTATTAGAGGTAGTAATTAGCGTAGAATCATCTGCATATTGGATGAGGGAAGATGTATTGCAAGCTGTATGAAGATCATTGGTGAAAATATTAAATAGAAGGGGCCCCTAGGATGGAGCCGTGTGGGACCCCTGTTGGGACAGGTAGGAAAGGAGAGGAAGAGGAGAGCCATTTTACTGATTGTTGCCTGCAGGATAAGTAATTAGAGAACCAGGCAAGGGAGGAGGAACTCATGTGGGAGACTGTATCAAAAGCTTTAGATAAATCAAGGAAGAGACAAGATATCAGTTTGTTATTATCAAGGGCTTCAGTAATGTTATGAGTGAAGGATAGGAGGGCAGTAGTAGTGCTGTGTTTAGGATAGAAGCCATGCTGGGTGTGAGTAAGAAGGTTGTGTTCAAGGAGGTAGTTGAGTAGTTGAGAGTGGACGCATTTTTCAATAATCTTAGAGAGGGGGGATAAGATGGCTATAGGTCTGCAGTTAGAGGGGTCAGTTGAGTTTCCACCTTTATGCAATGGAACAGTGTAAAATGATTTACATGA
This sequence comes from Protopterus annectens, assembly GCF_019279795.1. Lineage (NCBI taxonomy): Eukaryota > Metazoa > Chordata > Ceratodontiformes > Protopteridae > Protopterus > Protopterus annectens. The sequence goes on along the minus strand of NC_056735.1, from coordinate 1,942,478,130 downwards.
TATAGGGACAGTAGCCTCCTGTATAGATCTGTTAATAAGTATGGATACTGGGAAGGCAATATAATCAGCAGCAAGTTTAAGGAAAGAAGGAGGTAGGTTATCTGTGGAGGGAGAGCAGGGTTTGAGTTTTAGGAGAAGTGATCAGATGTAGGAAGTGGAAACAGGGTGCAAAGAAAAAGGTGGGTTGTTGGATTGTTTGGGAGGGTTTGGCAGAGGAGTAGAATTGCAGGTGGGAGGCATGAGTGATTGAATAGTATCAATGAAGTGTTTACTGAGTAGACTAGCTGTTTCAAGAGGAGATGAGTTAGGGTAAGAGCAGGGGTTTGCAGGGGAGCCAGGGGAAAGAATATTGTTAATGGAGGCCAAGAACTTTTGAGGGTGTTATAGTAAGACTTTTTGACACCGTTGGTATGCTTTTTGACAAGATTTCTCAGATGTCTATAGCTATGAAGTAGGAGTAAGTCCTTAGTTTTTATCCAAGCTTTTCAAGCTTTGTCTCTTTCTAGCAAAAGGGACTTTGTTTCTTTGGAGAGCCTTGGTGCATACTTGGATTTTAGTCTGATCTTTCTAGAGGAGGCCAGTGAGCTTAGGGCATCTAGGGAAATATTATTAAATCTATTTATGGCATCATTTAGAGTAATATGTTTGAGGATGGACCAGTCTATGGAAGATAAAATAGAGTTAAATTGGACAAGATTGAAATTAGAGAGTTTGCGGCAGTCTCTATAGATGTGGAATTTGGGAAGTTGGGAGGGGACACGAAGGACATAGATGGGTAGTTGGTCACTAAGTTGGTCAGGGTGTGTTGTAGCATTGAGGTATAGTTGAGGGGAATTGCTGAGCATCCAGTCAATTATAGAGCTAGACTGTGGGATTTTATGATAATGAGTTGGAGATTATATAAGCTGTTGAAAATCATGCAGATTAATACTAAGTTGGGGAGAGTCTGTTTTCAGCTTGCACCAGTCTAAGTTGACATCACCCAAGATGAGGGTTTTGTATGGTATGTTGTGGGAAAATCAGGATAAGCTCATCTCTAGGATTGCTATGTTGTTCCCAGGAGGGATATAGATAGAAGCAATAACTAGTTTTTTTATGGGGCCAAGGTGGCAGTTTAGTACTATGAGTTCTGCAGGATGAAAGCCAGGTAAGGGTGTGGGTAGTGGGGAGAGGTTGAGTGTGTTTTTCTATATGATGGCCACACCACCTCCTTTTTTTGGCTACCTATCTGAGTGATAGATGTTATAGCCTGGTAGACGTATTTCTTTATTTGAGATATGTGGTTTGAGCCATGTTTCAGATAATGAAATAATGTGAGGGGTAGTGTGGGCTACCCATGCATGGAATTCAATAATTTTGTTGGATAGGCTTTGGATGTTTAGGGAATGTATAGATAAGTGATTAGTGGAGGTAGAGTTTGTTAGAGCTGATGGGGGGGGTATTGGGCTGGTTAGGGGGGAGTGGTTAAGGGAGGAAGAAGGCTGTGTGGAGAGGCAGATGGACCAGAGTTGGGGTGGATGTCTTCAGAGGCAAGTAAGTTGTTAGTGAAATGAGAAGATATAAGCAAGGCCAGATGCAGTTTTTGCAGCTTTAGTTTCGGTTTATGAATAGGGAGATGTATTTGCAATCTACTCAGTTTATGATAGCATGAGGTAGGGAGATTGAAAAGGGCAGATGAGATATTATAAAAAGATGTATTTTTATTTTTGGTGAAAGAGGTTGGAGAGATGAGTAATGGATGAGGGAAGTAAGTGTGGTAAGTTGCTAGGGGGAGAAAATAAGGAGGAGTGAGGTGGTAATTATAAGGTGTTCCATGTTTGTGTGAGGTGGAGGTGAAAGAAGTAGTGGTTGTGAAAGTAGTTGAAATGAGAAAGTGATGAAACAGGGGATTTAACAGGAACTTTATTATTGGATGTTTGGGAAAGGAATGGGTGGGAGTGGATGGTATAAAGGTATTCACATTGGGGTGGGTAGGAATGGGGTAGGGTAGGGGAGCGAAGTGAAGCCCGAGTGTAGCGAAGGTGAAACGGAGTGGGGCCAGCACCCAGGTCTGAGTTTAACACATAAACAAAGAAATCATAAAACAATCAGGAAGAATAATATGATTGGCTAGTGAGAGAGAAGAAAAAATTAGATGCTACAGGAGAAAGCCAGAGAGAAGTAAGCAGTTAGAAGAAGCTATCTTACAAAACAATAAGTGAAGTTTCTTGTCTGTAAGTACTACAGTATTAAACACTAGTAGTTCAAATATATTTATACATTGTATAGAATATCTCCAGGATTCAATAAACTCCGTGTAGGCTTTGTGCACAGCCTACATGAAGTTTACATGTGTGTGAGGTGGTGCCAGTGAGCAGCAGTGTGCAATGCATGTTCATGCCGCACACCACATTTAAGCTAGGTTTCTTGGCTGGCAAGAGTGCTGCTGGCCAGGAAACCATGTAAGCAAATATGGATAGCACCCTTATCGAAACCAGAGAACTGATGGTCCACAAGTTTTCAAGGAATGCCACAATGATCATCAAGACATCACAGATAGCTCTCAATCTCGTAGTGCAAGACATCTGGACAATGGCCAACATAATTAGGGGAAAATTACCCAAACATAGGGACATATTTTACATATATGCCCTATAGAAATGTGCTAGAAATACCAGGAGTTTGTGTGAAGATACATGTTCTGAAGGATTTAAAGTATAAAACTCAAACATACTTCTCAACATCTTAGAGAAATAAATCTGGACAAAAGCCATACATAAATGGGGAGACAAAGGCCCAACAATAGGGACATTTTTGAAATATTGCAAATACAAACTTAGAAAGTTGATAGAATAATAGGTTTTACATTAGCATGAATTTTCTAAAGATCATGACGTTTGAAATTTAAATGTCTTGTCATTATTTTCTAACTTCAATCTACAATGACATGCCAATGATTTGCCAGAAAACCCACATTTTATGAGGAAAAGATCAAATGCATAAAACAAATATCTGGACATTCTGCAAAAATATGGATAGTTGAGAGGTATGAACTGAAATGTATGTTCTGTAATATTGAGTCACACCAATCCTGAGATCATCCCAATGAAGTGGCAGACAGCCACAAATTTGATAAGGAACACATCTGGACATCCTGCGAATATCTGGATAGTTGAGAGGTATGAATGCAAAGTATATGGTCTAAACACAGTACAGACAGTGTATCTACAGTGCAGATTATTATGATATCCCATTCCTGGCATTTTGTACTGGAGCTGTATAAATCATCTATAATGATACATAAACTGCCATGTAAAATAAACACTTAGGGGAAGTGTGTGTATTGAATAGGGACACACAGATGAATTATAGGAATGCACACAAGGAAAGAGGACAGGTGAAACCACCTAATGTACAGCAGATGAAGGCATGTCAATGGAAGGTGGCTATGGAAGCAATGCAAATCACATATCTATATGGTACATAGGGACTGCACAGTGAAAATGCATATTATCTGCCTGACTCAAAAGGTGACATTACAATGGGGGAGGATGCCTGTGTGAGATAAGCATCCTTACATGAATAATGCAGAGGACATCTATCAGGGATCTGACATACAATTGTGGTAGGGTATATATTGTGAAGCTGTGCAAACCGATATGCCTGAATACGAGTGCGATCTCAGCAGAGGTCCCCAGCAAGTGGGGCACAGGTAAAGGCTCATAGAAAACATTAAAAGAAACAACCACAATTATGGACAATATCAGAATTATACCAACAGTAATCCCATGCCTCTGACATAACATATATGATATAGAGTGATAAAAGATGATTTTGTGCAAGCACACTTGTGCAACTATTATAAGGGTAGGAGGTTGGTATAATGGTTAAGGTTTTTACCTTACAGACACAATGTGCAGGGCTTGATTCACACATGGGGTAATTGTCTAGGCTCAAAATGGCTCACAAGGGCAGTTAGCCTAGTACTAATCTATGAACCTATGAACTTATAATAAGTACACACTCTATGAGGGTAATGATGCACACTTTTCTGGCACTGTAACATCTGCTGGAAGTGTTAGGAGGGTCACTGCTATACCTGTATGTGACATTATGAGCAATACAGGCTAGTTGCCTGGTGAGCATGGCATATATATATATATATATATATATATATATATATATATATATATATATATATATATATATATATATATGGAACAATCCACACTGTCACAAATGATATCCATGCCATTAATGTTGTCAAATACCTATGTGTGTAGTATGTGCATCACCAACATAGGTAGCACACATACATCTGGTGTAACTCCTTGACTGGTGTTCAGCACCATCAGGCAGTCATGTTTATACCACAAAAAGAATACCTAGGTATGGCCAATAAAATGTGTGACAGCTGACTGTGACAAAGGTGGTACACTTCAGTTACACTTTGTGGAAGATATGTAGGGAGGTACATGAATAAGGGTACATTGTACTCAATTACTGGTGTGATGAAGGCTGGAAACTATGAAAGTATTATGGCCTTTGATGTGGATGCCAATCACATACTCAGTACTTGTCTTACATACAAGGGAGTATTCAGCACTGTGAGCACATGATGGTGGATGTTCCACTTAATATCTACCCCAGGACACAGGCACATATTTATTGATCTGAATATAGGGTGTGATGTCCACATCATAACTGGGCTGTGTGTTTGTTTTCCTGAGTTAGCAAATCCCCCATGTTTTCTTGTCAGTGCAGGTGTTGTCATGGCTGTGGCAGCAATTTTTAGTATGTGATGATACTGGATATATATGCTAATTTCACAGTTGGAGTCAATAATTGCCTACGATCTGTAGTCCTTCAAGCAGCTGTTTGGACACAGAACATCATCTTTGATGTCCATCACTTAATTAATGGACAGGAAAGGGCATAGCAGACAGCCCTGAGGTATGGTCCTGATTACTGGACCTGAGATATTGGTCGCTTCACACATTTCAACATAGTGAGATGCCATGTATGTCATACACTGGTCTACCCACTTAGTGATAGAGCAGTTTTTGGCCACATCTGACAGTGTTGATTGAATACTACAGTATGGATTTGTGTCAAATGTCTTGTCCTGGTCAAGTTTCACAAGATGATAGTGCCGTCATCATGCATGCCCTCGATGTCTTCTTTGAGGACATGTATCAGATGTAATAGACATGATGCAACATTAACAACTCACACAGGTCTGTCTCACGCAGCCAGGATATTATTAGTGTCCATTTAGAAAAGGTCCATAATGACATGTTGGTCTACCTCACAGTTCAGGAGAGTCAGAATGTGTCTATACATGCATGCTTTAGGTGCTGTTCCCCCCAACTCAGATGGATGCATGTTGATATACACCCTTCTATGGGAACATAGCTCATGTGGAGGGTGTGTTGAAGTGTGTATTCAACAGTATCAGGAAGGTGTATGTGCTGAGCCATACCATAGATGATCTGTGATGTTGTCAAGCCCACTGATTTTGTGTGATAGGCCTTTATTGAGATAAGACAGTGCATACTGCCTATCGTTATCTGGCCTAGGGTTTTGACACAATCCCCTACAGAGGTATCATTGCAAAAGTCACACAGCTGGGGATTAACCATTCCATCACTAGGTGAGTAACAATTTGGCTCAATGACAGAAGACATGCAGTGAAAGTTGATGAATCAACCTGTACCATGAGATCTATCACCAGTGATGTACCCAAGGGATCTGTGATGGGCACTTTACTGTTTGGAATCTAATTCTCAACAGTTCAGGCTAAAGTATTTGGCCTTTGGCTTACCAGGTTTGCTGATTTTTGCATATTGGGTCTAATCATTGAGTACATCAATGATGATATACTACAGGAGAAGCTAACACAGACAATTGATTGGTGACAAAGCTACATAACCTGCAAATAAATGCAGAAATGTGCCTTTATATTGTCATAGGTTCATAGGGTCATAGGTAGGTACTAGGCTATCAGCCCAAGGGTCTATGTAAGCCTAGCCAACAAGGTTCCCTGGCTTATGCCACCCAAGAAAGTTATTTTCCTATGCCACTGTCGAGTAGAGACACAGAAGTGATCCCCAGGGTGTATTTCCTATTTCCCATCCAGTCATCAAGATTTTTCTTGAAGAGTGCTAATGAGGAACTTTGCTTGACATAGATGGGTAATCTGTTCCAGAGTATGGGAAGTCTCTGGGACAGGAATCTATCCCTCCAGCATGTTCTGTTGATTGTCATGACAAGGTTAAGGTCCCCAGAGCATGTAGCTTGGAGGGATTGGGATTTCTTTAGGTGTAGCATGTCCAACAGCTCTGGGTTTGACATAGCTTTATATGTTAGGCAGAGATCACCTTGGAGTAGGTGATATGCTACGGAGTAAAGCTGGAGTTTTTTAAGATGGTCAGTGTAGGGCATTTGTTTGAGGCCAGTAATCCTCTTTGTGAGGTACTTCTGTGGCCTTTCCAGCTGCTGCAGATGTCTTGTGAGGTACATTCCAAAAGGGGCGTTGTACTCTATAATGGGTCTAATGAGTGTCGAGTAGAGAGGGACAATTACCTCTTTTTTCCTGGATAAGAACCATTTTATGATGAGGTGTGCCATGAAGAAGGACTTCCTTCTACTATGGCGATGTGACTATCAAAGGAGAGACTACTGTCCACCTGGGTCCCAAGGTCTCTTATCACACATTCGGTGTTAAGTAGTTTGCTGCCTATGTGGTAGTTCATGGGTACAGAGTTTTTACCAAAGGTGATGACACTGCACTTTTTGGCATTGAGCTTGAGGCCATGGCTCTGACACCAGGCATCTGTCACAGCGAGGCACTTCTGTAGGATGTCCACATCATTTGGGGACTTGACTATGGCTCCAAGTTTGCAGTCATCTGCGAACTTCATTAGCCAGAGGCCTTCTGTGCTAGCCTGTACTTCAGTAAAGTAGATACCAAACAGGAGAGGTCCCAGGAAGGAACCCTGTGGTACTCCACTTGTCACTGCTTTGAGATCAGATTTGGAGTCTGCAACTTTTACAGTGTGGGTTCTGTCAGTGAGCCAGTTGGAAACCCATCTTGTGATGTAGGGATTTATACCTAGTTTAGTGAGTTTAGCTAAAATTCCAGAATGGGGGGATGGTAACAAAAGCCTTGGCGAGGTCAAGATAGGCTGTGTGAACCACCTTACTCTCATCTACGGCTTTGGTGACTGCCTCAAAGAAGTCAATCAGGTTCAGGACGCATAATCTGCCTTTCACAAACCCGAACTGGGTGGGATCCAGAGTTTGGAGGTTACCAATTTCTTTGTTTATGAGTTCCATGAAGATACATTCCATGGCCTTGCAGACCAGGCTCATCAGGCTAATAGGTCAATAGTTCCCGGTATCAGTGGTGGCTCCCTCTTTGTGGAGTGGGATAACTGTTGCTGTGCACCATTCAGTGGGCACAAAGCCTGATGCGAGGTTATTATTGAACATGGTGCTTAAGTGGAGAGCCAGTTCATTCTGAAGTTCATGTAAAATGCAGCCTGGGATGCTGTGTTTTTGGCTTTAGAGAGTGCAGCTTTTACCTGCATAGTTGTAATTACAGAGAATCTGCATTCTTCCTGTATAGATATGGGCCCTTTAGGGGGTGAGAGGGGGGTAAAGTTAGCACTGAACCTATCTGCCTGGATGTTGGCAATATCAGTTGGTTCTGTAATTTTCATACCATTGTGCTGTAACTGTTGCCATCGAGATTCTTGACATAGCTATAGAATGCTTTGTGGTTGTCCTTAGAATTAGTGGTGATTTTGTTTTCGTAGCTAGCTTTGGAGGATCTTATAAGGGATCTCAGCTTGTTACTGAGGCTGACCAGGGAGCTCCTCCACTCATGTGATTTTACTCTCTTTTGCAACAGTTTCTTCCTTCTGCTGTACAGTTTGTTTATGGCAGGGGAATACCAGATAGGCTTCCTTTTTTTGGAGGATAGCGTCTTGGTTCTGTTTGGGATAGCACAATCCATGCACTTGTGTAAGTGCTTATAGAGTGCATTTGTGTAGGATTCAGCAGTCGTAACTGTATTGTCCATCTGCATGGGTGTCATGAAGTTCACCACTTCTGTCTTAAGAAACATGAAGTTGGCTTTGGAGAAATTTTTTAACATGGTTTCCATAATGGGGGGTGGGGCCGGGATGTGGATATCAAGGGTGATTAGCTTATGGTCCGATCGGGCCAATGAGGAGTTGACTTCGGGTGTGGAACACCGGTCACTCATGTTGGTAATGACTAGGTCTAGGATACTGTGGCCTCTCGTGGGGGTGTGGATAAGTTGATCCAGGGCATTGGATTTTATGAATCCCAGAAAGCGTTGAGCTGATGAGTTGGTACATGAGTAGTTTTCCCAGTTAATGGTGGAGTAGTTGAAGTCACCCATTATTAGGGTGTTTGGTTGAACCCTAATATTTTCCAGTACATCAAGAAAAGAGGAGTGGGAATCCTGGGGCATGATTGAGGATCTGTAGCAAGCTAAAATTTGGATTGCAGTTTTGTCCAGAGTTAGTTGCACTTGGATAACTTCGGATGCATTATGCTTAGCAACTAGCCTGGAGGTGTGGATATCCTTAATGAATATGGACACACCTCCACCTTTGGTGTTTTGGTCCAGGTTATATGGCCGAAAAGTGTGGTATTAGTTATAGCCTGGTAGTGCAGGGGTGCTCTCTGGAGCCTTGAACCAGGTCTCAGTCACTGCACAGATATCGATGTGCTCCATTTTAAGGAATGCCTCGAGTGATTGCATTTTGAGATTTACACTTCTAGCATTGAGTAGCATTACCCTCAATTTTTGCTTGCCTGTTCCTGCTATGGTGCTGAATTTGTCATTTGAACCTTGCCTAAAAAAGGCACTATAGGGGCAGCAAGAGCCTTAGCCAGTATCTTGAATCCCAGGGGCGACAGGTGCAGGCCATCTCTGGCAAAGCATCATGGTCTGTCGACCATGTCATCCCAAGCAGACAGATACTGGATCCCCTTAGAATGACACCAGAAGCTTAGCCAATTTTTGAAGTCAATCATTTTGTCCTTGTACTGCGGTAACATTCTGGGTGATGGCAGAATGCTACTCAGGGCTAGGGTCATATCTGCCTGGGCTACAAGATCGGAGAGCTCTTCCATGTCTCTTTTCATGTAGTCCAGGGAGGTACATCTCAGGTCATTCACACCAACATAGACAATGACAGAGTCATATTTGTATTTGTTGTGGAGTGACCTGAGTGCGTGGGTTATGTGGTGGATCCTGGCACCTGACAGGCAGCTGACAGTAACCTTTTCCTTGTTTAGCCTGGTGAGTGGGACATCAGTGTGCCTGACATAGAGTCACCTATGACTACTGTGTTGGGTACATTGTTTTGCCTTATTGGCTGTGGTTGAGTGGCACACTGAGTCTGTGGACTATGTGTGTCATTTGGGTTGTGTCAGGGGATGGAGGTTGCTTGCATTTCTGCTTTGGAGGTTTCTGTTGCTTAGACAGATTATTACTGAGAGCCACCGTGAATGTTTTTGTGTTACTATGTGTGGAGTTTGGTGGTGTAGATTTAGTGAGACTATATGATGAGTGGGGTGTGGTGCAAATGCTTACCTTCTCCTCATGACTGTCAATTTCAGTCTTGGTTGGAGAGAGCTTTACCTCCAGTTTGGCTAGATAAGTACATCTCTCACAGGTTGTAGTGTTGGGTGGTAGGAGGAGAGGGTTGTCTGTGTAAATGAGGCAATTTTTACATTACCTCAAGATGCCCAGATTCATCAGATAGACCAGATAGACAGGAGAGATCACTGGGAGCTGACCCTTGGACATGCCTGAATAAAAAACTATTTTCCTCTAGATAAGTGAGGAAAGTGAGTACAAGAGCTGTTTTTCTCTAAGCAAGTGAGAAAAGTAAGTACAAAAACTGTTTTCCTGTAGGTAATAAGGAAGGTTGAGTGCTATCATAATTAGTAGCTTATTTAATGCTTACAAGTTCTGAACAAGTGCTGAGCATGAACAAGCAAATTTAAGTGCTAAAACTAAGAATCCGCATCTGCACTAGATGTGTTACAGGACAGAAACAAGTGCAAAGGCAGGCTTTCAAATCAGAAAGTTGAGAGAGATGGAAGAGATTGCCCAAACGGCCAATAACTACAATTTCTGGGCCAGAACCACTCCTTATGTGGTAGACAGGTTACCTAGTGCTTACCACTCCCACTGATAAGCTAGAACGCTTCCCTCCAACACATAAAGGCTTGTGGGGCTCAGAAGCTTACATTCAGTCCTGGATACAGCAAATCTGTATCTGGAACACTAGTTACAGGAAAGGTAGGAAACAGGCTTACAGTTTATTTTACAGAAAAGTAGCTAAAACAGTAGTAAAAACAATTCACATGCAGTGCAAGCTAGCACATTTGAGTATGTAGCAATATTAGACCAAACACAGTTTAAAGAATGCAATTAAATTAAAAAGGACTAAAAGCAAGAGCAGAAAGAGTTTATTAGGTAGAATGTGGTAAAGAGATGGGACTGGGGGAGTGTCCCAGATCTAATCTACAGTGGGGCGTGCAACTGCAAAAGCCACCAAATTTAAACTACAAGCCAGAAATAGGGAAGGTAGGTTGGACAAAACAGTTTCAATAGAGATCTAAGCAACAATTAACAGTACAAACTCTAAAACCAAAAAATATACTCAGCTCTGTATATTTGCAGATAGATTGGAAAGCATTCTCGCAGAACAGAGAGACAACAGTTTCAACAGAGATCTAAGCAGCAATTAACAGTACAAACTCTAAAACCAAAAAAATATACTCAGCTCTATATATTTGCAGATAGATTGGAAGGCAGTCTCTAAGAACACAGGTTCCAGCAATTAAATGCAGGCTGTTACTAACAGGTCTAATTTTATGCAAGCGATCCTTGAGTTAGCTAACACACAAGCTGTAAAAGTCAATTATACCAACTGAAGACACAGCAGAAAATAGAGGGAGGTGGGAAAAAAAGAGTTTCAACAGAGATCTAAGCAACAATCAACAGTACGAACTCTAAAACCAAAAAAATATAATCAGCTCTGTATATTTGCAGATAGATTGGAAAGCAGTCTCTCAGAACAGGGAGACAACAGTTTCAACAGAGACCAAAGCAACAATTAACAGTACAAACTCTAAAACCCAAAAAATATACTCAGCACTGTATATTTGCAGATAGATTGGAAGGCAGTCTCTCAGAACACAGGTTCCAGCAATTAAATGCAGGCTGTTACACTGAAAAATGGAACTCCATGCTAATTACAGCACTGACAACAGTCCTGCTATGCTGAAGCCTAGTGATGCAAGCACTGTGAACACATGTAAATAGGAATCTCTACTTCAATCACCAAGTGTCCACACTGGTAATGAAAGCCTAGTTTATGCACATCATAAGTCATGCCATTATATTCAGATTGCAGGATTGTATAACAGCACTGTACTCGAACCTTGTCAGAACACTAATAGAATATAATGCTATATTTTGCATGTACCTCAACAGACACATGCAGCAGCTGGACAGACTGCAGGCATTTCTCATCAAGAAAACACAGGCCCTACAAACCATGCCATGATGTACGCGGATAGACTGAAAGCCAAATCACTGTAATTTGTATCATATAGGATGAAGGGATTTCAGCGTGGCCTCCAGAAAAGTTTCTGACCCTGCTATGGTGGAAATAGTGCATATCCACAAATCAGATATAGCTGATGACATTATCAATGTCTGTTGAGGAGAGTATTGTAATAGCATCACACATGTTGGTGTAAAAGGCTCTCTGTAATGTCAAGCAAGAGTACGCACACACACACACACACACACACACACACACACACACACACACACACACACACACGCAAACACACAGTTGACTGCAATGAGAACAGAAACCCTACCTACTTAACTACACAGACAACAGACCTCTGTATTGAAGGCAAGTACCACAGCTCAAGTCTGACTTGAAATGTACCAGACAACACTTCATAGCTGATCACAGCAGCAGTGTCTGCTGAGGAAAATATTGCCATAATGGTGTCTCACATGCTGGTGTAAAAGGCTCTCTGTAATGTCAGGCAACAGCACAAACTCATGGTTGACTGTGAGAACAGAATCCCTACCTATCTAAGTACACAGACTATGGAACTCAGTACTTTATGCAAGCACCAAGGCACAAGTCTGAGTTATACAAGACTGCAAGTCACCTTATAGTGTTGACATCAACAGGCCATGTTGGAGAGAATATGTTGGGAGGCCTGCATGAAATGGATGTGTAGGCATGTGCATGTATCAAAATACTGTCAATCCATGGCAATGGAGCAATAACTGTAAGATATATAATTCTGCTCTTCTATCTAGCCACATAACACACACATACACACACACATACACACACACACACACACACACACACACACACACACACATGTGTGCACACAGTTGACTGCAGTGAGAACAGAACCCCTACCTATCTAAGTACACAGAATACAGAACTCAGTACTTTATACCATCACCAAGGTACAAGTCTGAGTTATGCAAGCCTGCAAGTCAACTTATAGTGGATGACATTAGCAGGTAATTTTGGAGAGAAGGTGTTGGTAGGCCTGAATGAAATGGATATGTAGCCATGTGCACGTATCAAAATCCTGTCAGTCTTTGGCATTTTAGCAGTAACTGTAGGATACACAATTCCGCTTTTCTGTCTAGACACACACACACACACGCACACACATGCACGCACGCACACACACACACACACACACACACACACACACACACACACACACACACACACACACACACACACACACAAACATACACACTCAGAGACACATATATACAGTTGACTGCAGTGAGAACAACATCCTATCTAAGTTCACAGACTACAGAACTTAATACTTTTAACAACAAAATAAGATCCACAGACCACCAAGGCTCGGATAAAGGCTCTTTATTGTGAATAAACATTAGTGCTTTCAGGATAACCCTTCATCAGATGTTAAAACATGACCAAAATCAACTGATATTTAAAATGCAGAGTAACCAATCAACAAAGAAAAATAATTAAGCAATTAAATATATGGTCTACACCTACTAAGAATGGGCTTTAAAGGCACCACACCATTAAGTCTTGGAAATCTACCAGCTCCTAACTCTATGATCCATCAAGTTTTACAGTATTCCGTATAACTAGTGATACCATCCCCTCTAGAACTAGGTTGAACTTGCTGTAATGCTTGAAAATAAAAGTTATGTCCAGGACACTTATTAATGTGTGAAGTAAGATCCTGTAAGCAAATCGCAGATAGATGTCTCAGAATTCTGTCTTTAAAAATGCAGTTGGTCTTACCTACGTAAAATGATGGACTATACGTTCCACATAAATTATGTTTTTCGAAAAGCAAGTCACCTGCAACTTGGGTTAATAAACTCTCCCTGTAAATGGCTGTACAGAGTCCATGTCCTTGCTAATAGAAGTGCATGCTTTACAATGGTGACAAGGGTAGGTACCTACTTTTCCACTTGGATGAATATCTAAGTTCTGCCTATCACATAAAATTTGTCTTAAACTCCTGTTCCATTTGAAAATAAATCTTGGACAATTACCTACTAACCCCTTCAAAGAGTCATCAGACTGTAGAATTCTCCAATTTCCTTCTATAATATCATGTACTCTTCTAATGTCACTACTGTAAGTAATGTGCAGCTCAACCATATTTTTATTCATTCTCTTCGTAGTTCTATAGTTCTTTCTTCTTCATGTTAAACTCACCCTATTGATTGTTCCTACTGTGGAGAACCAAGGTGCTGCTGTAATGTCCCTAGCACACATGACATCATGCATCACCCTGTCCACCTCATTATGTTTGTAACCTCATGCAATTAAATTTGATTTAAGGTTGGTCATCTCTTTAGATAGAACATGGCCATTGGAACATAACCTATATACCCATAGTGCCTGACCTTTTATAATATTGTGAAAGACAAATCCTGGGTGCATACTATCCTTGGCCAACAGGCCATTCTTCCAACACTCCTTTCTAAAAACTCTAGTGTCAAGAGACCCATCACCATCAATTAACACCTTGACTTCTAAAAAGTCAGCTTCAATACTGGGATATTGCACTGAAAAATCTCAAAAAGCTGATAGTTTGCTCTAAATACTTAATAAAATCCATCAAAGTCTCTGTTGTGCCAGCCCATAATAAAAAAAAAAAACATCATCAACAAATCGTGTGTAAAAAAGAAGTTGTCCTTTCCACTCATGTTTAGCATTGAAAAGTTTATCTTCCTCCCACTGTGCAAGAACCAAATTGACATACGAATTAGCCCAGGGGGTGCCCATAGCAACCCCCCCCCCATTTCTGCCAATAATACTGTTTGTCAAACAAAATCACATTGTTTTCCAACACTACTTCCAACAAACATAAAATCTGAAAGATGGTTGCCTTATCAAAACAGTCATTAGTATTAAAAAAAGTTTCAGTGTTGCAAGTCCATAAGCATTTGGTATGACTGTAAATAATTTTTTTATATCTAGAGTTACTAATAGAATAGAACTGAGAAGAGCTTTACTTATGATAAAATCATGTAACATAGTCAGAAAATGTGCACTATACTTTAAAATTCTAGGTACCAAATGCATAATTAATTTCAACTTTGATTCAACCCACATAGAACAATACTCAGTGATCCACCCTCTGCCCAAAACAATCGGCCTAATGGGTGATCACTTAAACATTTATGGATCTTTGGTAAAGCTTTAAAAATCTGTGTTACTGGGTGATCAACAACCACAAATTTAAAAACTTCTTCATTAATAACACCTATAGTTTTAAACTCATTTAAAGCATGCTTAACATGTACTACAATCCTCAAAACATCAGTACATTATAGTCCATTCTTGTAGATGTCGACCATAATATTTAATTGCTTAATTATTTTTCTTTGTTGATTGATTACTCTGCATTTTAATAGTTGATTTTGGTCATGTTTTAACGTCTGATGAAGGGCTATCCTGAAAGCGCTAAAGTTTATTCACAGTAAAGAGCCTTTATCCACGCCTTGGTGGTCTGTGGATCTTATTTTGTTGTTTTTGATTTGCTTATTGGATTCTGCAGAACTTTAGTTTCTTCGCTTTTAGTTTTCTCACTAACTCGGTACTTTTCACCAGTGCCGCAGCACAAGACTGAGGTATACAAGACTGCAAATCAACTTATAGTGGATGACATCAGCAGACCATGTTGGAGAGAAGATGGGAGGCCTGCATAGGTTCATAGCTTCATAGGTTCATAGGAAGTTACTAGCCTAATGGCCCTATGGCATTTACAGGCCTAGATGTATAAAAACACAAATACCCTTATTGAACATAGATGGATGATGTTAGCAGAGCAATTTTGTGAGTACCACAGACTGTTCCTCTCCATGAGGGACATATGTGCTACCCAAAGGGCGATTTTGCAATCACCTATCCAGTTGTTAAGGTTGTGATTGAATAGGTTCATTGAGGAGCACTGTTTCACATGCAGTGGAGCCTATTACAGAGGAGTCTCAATTGCTGGGAGATATATCTGTCTCCTCAGCATGTTTTGTTTATGTGAAAGGCTAGGTTAAGAACCCAAGAACAAGGTTTGAGACTTCTCAGTAGGCCAGGTATAGGTCACACCTCAGCAGCCTGCATAATACTGAGTACAATGACAAGTTTTTCAGTCTTTCCATGTATGTCATGTTTTGGAGGACCTGGATTCTCTCAGTCACAAACCTCTGTGTATTCTCCAGTTGCTGCTGGTGCCTGGTGAGGTACATCCAGAAGGGAGCATATATGCATTATACCCAATTAGTGGTCTGATAAGGGTAAAGTACAACAGAGCTATGACCTACCTAATTTTAAATGTGATAGCCTTATTTATGATATACACAATATAGAATGTGAGTTCCATCACTATGGACACATAGTGATTGATTGAAGGGTAGATTGCTGTCAACATGTGTTCCCAAGTCTCTCAACACTGTGGCTGAGATTAGAGTGGTGCTATGTATATCATAATTATCAGGGGTACTTCATTGCCAAAGGTGACAATGAGGCATTGTTTGCTTTAAGATTGAGTTTGTGAGTTTGGTACCAATCATTTGTCTGTGTCAGCCCCTTCTGTAATGTTACCATCACTGTGGGAGTCCATATGACTTTGTCCAATTAACAGTCATCTGCAAACTTTGCAAACCATAGAACATCTACCTTTGCCTGAGCTTCAGAGAAATAGTTTCTAAACAGCTGAGGGCCCAGCACAGAGCCTTGTGGTATTCTACTGGTAAGTGGTCTAGTGGTGGATGTGCAGTCCCCAACTTTGACAGTGTGGGTTCTGTAGGTGAGACAGGTGGCTAGCCATCTAGCAATGTATTGGTTAATTCCCAGATGTGAAATTTTCTCTATGATACTTGAATAGCGGATAGTGTCAAAGGCCTTGCATAACTCATTATAGGCGGTATGTTCTGTTATCCCTCATCCAGGTCTTGGGGGTCAACATCAAAGAAGTCAACTAGGTTTAAGAAGCAAGCTCTACCCATGACAGAACTAACATGGTTTGAGTCATGTGTTTTAAAGGTCACCTATGTCCCAGTGGCTAAAGTACATGCTGGTTCTTTCCCTAACCTTGAAGATAAGGCTTTTCAGGCTTATGGGTCAATAATTCTAGTTCTGCATGTTATCTGATTGATGTGCGTTGCATAACTCACAACATTGGATATTAATTATTATAGTATGGGTGATATATGTGTGGAAGACACCATGGTTGCAGTGCCTCGGTGGAGGCAACACATGGTTGTATTGTAAATATGTAAGATATTGTTAGGTAGAGCCTTCAGTTTTTTATTTTCCCACATGTAATTTCATGTCATAGACAGGCAATGGACAATAAACAACAGAATACATAATAATATCTACTTTTCCATAGTGCAGCAAGCAGTGGGTTTGTGTGATGGTTGGCAAAATTTTCACACATGCAAAATACACATTTAAAATACTGTTCATGTTTGTGAATAGGTAAGCAGTGCACAAATGCAAGCTGCATTGCTAAAGTCTGAGAGTTAGTACTGAGTGTATGAAATACTCCTGCTACTTAACTGACTCTGTGGCAGCAGGTGTAAATGCATTGACACATTTTTTGAGCCCAGATGATACTTGGTTTGAATCCAGGTGTATCTAATACTTTAATATACTTTTAAATAAATATTGATAATGCAATGACATACATTATTTATAGTACGTGTGCTAAGGTGTACTGGCACAACGTAGCAGGGTGAAGCAGCATTGCGCCCAGGTAACTGCAGCATTTTATCATTGTGTGTTGGTGTGCGATGTACACCTCTAAGCAAATTTAGAGTCTGATTGTGCAGGTAGTTTAGGGGTAGCAGAGGCAGTGCTGCCAGGTTGGCTCCAAGACATGCTGGGCATTGGTGCTGGAGCCAGTGAAATGGAGGTAGGCTGATCCACTGGGGCTGGCCTACCTTGCTGTGCTATGGAGCATTTAGTGATCTGATACACGTTGGACACATCTTGACAACACATAATAAAAATAAATTAAATAACAATAAAAATAAAAAATATTTTTAAAATAAAATAAAAAAAATAAAGAAAATAAAAATGAGAATTGAAGGTTTGGGTGAGAGAAAAAAAAGAGATAAAATTAGTACCGTCATATGTGACATATAATGCATTAATACAATTATACAAGTATTTTATCTTAAGTTTTACATTTAAGTACACCTGCTAACAGATACACAATAGAGATTGCTGCAAGTAATCCTTGAACTGAGCATATATTGCACATATACATGTTCCAGTTATGCAGATTACAGATTACCGCAGGGCATTTCCACTGCCAGTGTAGAGTTTTTAATTTAATGTAAATATTATTGAATAAATAACAGTATTGTATAGTTGTGAATTTTGGTATTTAAACCCACAACCTGTGACTAAAGTCTAATATTGGACTCTTACAACTGGTTTGTGCTACAGACTAATGCATGCATACTTGCTTTTACAGTTGGGATATGCATGCTCAATCTGATACAACTCTGTAAAATACCAAAAACGCTATCTTTAACTTTTAATGCTAGAATAACACTTCTCTTCTGCTGCATGCATACCACTTGCTTCCCTCAGTTTCTCCAATCTAGCATCATGGGTCTGGACCTTGAGCTCCTGATCCCTGGCAGCTGGGCAAAGAACAGAAAAGAATAGAAGAGCATTATGCAAACCAGTCTTGCCTTTACTAAGCTTTTTAAGTCTTACGAATACTCTCTTCATTTGTTACTAAAACAGCTGTGGGATGTCCACAGCCCAAAATTCCTCCAACTAGTCTTTCAGAGTATCCTTTTTCTCCCATGTAGGTCATTAAAATGATGCCAACATTGCTCTCCAGTGTGTGGGATACCAGTGTCACTGGATACAGTCTGGACTAAACTATTCCACGCCTCAGACTTTTACTGGGAGCCAGAATAGTTCCCCTGCAGAAGACTTTGGCTGTGGTGCTTTACCAAGAGTCCAATAAATTATCTGGACTCCTGAATGCCCCACCTCTGTGCCTTAAACCTGGCACCTTTCCCACTAATACCAGCTATGTCTACCAGCAGACCTAGAGCAATGGAGACTGCTGCTTTCCCATAAATTCCAGTTATCATGTTTACTGGGAGTGCACCCACCTAAGCGATGAATTTGCACAATGGTAAGCAGAGCGCAGCAGTGCAAAGCAGTGAGGAATTAAACAATTGCAACTTGGCGGTTAATATGATACTTGTCCTTAATTTGTGGGGTGAGTACTGATGTATCCTGGAAGTATATATTGGAAATTGGAAGGTAACTGTTAACTGAGTTAGGTTTGCAGACATGCACCGGTGGCATAAATGTAATGAACTTGCCACAGAAAAATTGCGGCTCCAAAATAGTCAGGAATCATACATAAATATAAGTGACAGTGTGAGCTGTTACACATGAATGTGTGTGACCTGACAAGTTTATTGGATATAGCTCCAGATGTGCATGTGTCTTAGGCAAATGTGAAGGCCATTGAAATGTAGATAAGAGAATTATACTTACAGAACTATAGGAGACAGTATACCCTCAGTCATATATCTCAAAACAAAATAATGGTGTCTCATCCCACATTCATATAATTCATATCAGCTCCACTATCTAAACTGTTATATTTATTTGATATTTGTTAACCGGGTTAGTCCAACTGAGCCAAATGGCCCTTTTTCAGTGGAGACCCGAGGAGAAAAGCTCCAACTTACAGAACCAGCAAATTACATACTAGACAAAATATAAATAAAGAGAGCAAAAGATGGCATTCAATGTTGAAAAGAACTGAAAAAATAGAAAAGACACAATGAGTATACCTCCAGTGGAGAAACAAGTCTGACAAGAAAAATGTACAATAGCAAGAAAAAGTGATGTGCAGATTATAAAAATACTTAATAAATGTGCAAATAAGAGGAAGCAGTGAACATTAGAAACATATATTTTCCATTGTAGCATAATATTAATATAGAAATTCTGCAGATTAGACAACAAAATCAGAAAAGTAGAAGAAAGCTGGAAGTAAAACTTGAGTGGAAATGGAAAATAAGGAGGATTATGGTAAGGGCAGGTCTTGAGTTCAGAAAGTATTTCCAGACTTCAGTTTTGAAGCAGAAGGTACTAGCAATGCTATGGATATTAGGTGGGAGCCTGTTCCAAGCTAGTGTAACTAAGTATTTATAGAGAAGTTTGCCAATTAGTTTGTTTGGTTTAAAAATGTTAAAAAGCTTCTGGTCAGAGCTACAAAGTGAACGAGAAGGGATGTAAGGGGATACTATGGCAGAAAGAGAGGGAATGGCTAGGGGTTTATTTAGCAGGTAGTGTGTGGGCTGCTGCTGGGAAAGAAGCAGGAGCTGGTGGAATTAAAGCCATTGAAGTTGTTTCAGGGCAAGGCAATAATGTGATTTGTAAGGTTGGTTACTGGCAAATCTGGCTATATTGTCATAAATTTGTTCAAGTTTGGTAAGTAGAGATGACTGGAGATATGTAAGGATAGAGGAGTCATAGAGGAGATTGAAGGAGGAAGGCTTGGGCTAGGGTGGATTTGGAGTTGGGAGCAAGGAGTTTTTTTTTTTTTTATTTCTGTAGAGAAGATCCTATTTCTGATTTTTTTATACAGTGTTGTATATGGATGTCAAATTTTAGCTCGTCATCAACTATTCTACCAAGTAACTTAGTGTGAGGTTTTGCTTTGATGAGGATGTTATCAATGAAGAAATGTTAAAGGTGGATTTATGGTGGGAGAGAGACTGGGAAGGAGTAATAGAAGCTTAGTCTTTATGGGGTTAAGTATAAGTTGGTGATCTGTTAGCCATTTTTTCCACAGATGTGAAAGACTTTTGAGTGATAGAAAGAAGGTTGGTGATGTCTGCACAAGAGATAAGGATAGAGTCTTCAGTGTATTGTATGAGGGAGGAGGTGGTACATGAGGAGTACAGATGATTTCTGAAGATGTTGAAAAAGACTGAACCTTGAGGGATGACAGTTTGGATATGAAAGAAAAGGGAACAGGTCGATTGCCATCTGACAGACTGGATACTGTTTGAGAGATGAAATGAATAGTCGAGTGGGAGAGGTTTAGTAATAAGTTTGGTATGGGAGATGGCATCAAAAGCTTTGGAGAGGTCAAGGCAGAGGCAATATACAGTAAGATTTTTATCCCTGGCTTCAGCAACAGTATGAGTGAAGGATAGGAGGGCAGTAGAAGTGCTATGGTTTGGCCTAAAGCCATGTTGAAAAGGGGTCAGACTTTTTTATCAATTAGATGTGTAAGCTGGTTATGAATACATTTTCAAGGATTTTGGGGAGTGGAAATAGGATGGCAATGAGTCTGTAGTTGGATGGATCTGTGGAGTTACCTCCTTTGTGAAGTGGAATGTTGTAAAAAGATTTCCAAATATTGAGGACAGTGGATTCTTGGATAGAGCTGTTTACTAGGATTGAGACAGAACAGGATATAGATTGAGCTGCAAGTTTAAGAAAGTGGTGTGGTCTTCAGTAAAGGTAGTTTTAGTAAAAGGGACTTTATGTAAGCAGTGGAGACAGGGTTAAGAGAGAGAGAGTTATATGTGAGAGTGAATATAATGGGAAGTGGAACAACAGTAAAAGTGTATAGAATATCCTGTATTAGAACCCAGGACCATGTGTATGGCGATCATACACTTACACCTGTTGCAAGAAGACAGTTGCAGTAACACTGTGTTTCAGTTCATTGCTATAAACTGCACTGTCCTAACAGTAAAAAAAGGTTGCACACCCTGTACTACAACCCAAGGCCATCTGTACTTCTGCCCAACACTTACCACCACTGCCACAGGACTAGTTGTATGACAATCCCTAATTTACTAGTTATTCTTGAGGTCTCTGTGTTAACCACTGCACAACGCTGATAATTGGGTTAGTGCAGTGCCCAATAGGATTAGTTGAATGGTTCCAGTTTCTATTTTTGGCTGACTGGGTCCTGTGTGCTTCATGGTTGGTCCAATTGTTCAGTTTGTGTACTGCTGCATTTTGTGCAAATGAAATAAGTGCAGCCAAACCTAACATCGATTTCCTCAATTTACATGATTGCACTAAGTGCTTCATCGAGCAAACACTGCTCCCCAAAAAATAAAACAAAAAAAATAATTAAAAGTAGATAGAAAAGGAAAAAAAGAGAAAAAAGGACAAGTAACTGAAATGAGGAAAATCAGTCTATGACATACACACTATAAAATGTTGGTTCACATGAGATATGCCTGCATAGATCTGGATTTGAACTCTCACTCCAATGAACCTTCAGAACATGGAAAGGGTGCCTTATCCCTCTTTGCCATACTAACAGATTGGCAGCAAGGAACTTAAATTATTCTCCACACAACCAACTGCTACATCATCCACAGTAATCTGAAACCATGCAACTGTTATTTGTACATATATTATTTTTGAATATAGCACACTAAGTGATCACAGAACCAGTTATGATTATTGCTTGCAAATATACAGCTCTGTCATACCTATTTGCATTTGTTGGTCATTCTTCACTTACCTAACCAGTAATCTAAGACATGCAGTATGTAAGCCATTCTATGTCATTGGCCTTGAAATGTGTGAGGATATTAAATGGAAATAATATAATATGCAGTTACCAATAAATGGAGGGGAGGTCGGATGCTAATGAACACAAAATGTGAATTGTGTGCTACTTACTTACATTTCCAGCCTTGCATGTAACTATTTTAAAGTCTAAACTGACACACCCACTGGACATAGGGCGGCCTGCAGTGCTGCTGTGTTTTCCTTCTCCCAACCAGTAATCATTCACAGTTGCAATCCATTCAAAACAAACACTGTGGGAATGCCTGCACTATGTTTACATCTCCTACACCAATCCAAGTATATGGGATTCAGCATTTCTAATAAGGTCACACCTCATTTGCATCTTCACCATGCTAACATCCCTGAATCTATACCATATAAAAGGCATCTATGTAGCTAGGGAAACTAAAAGTGATGAGACTTGTTTAACTGGAGAAAACTGAACAGAGGCTATTACTTTGGGATATATGTACATAGTTGATTGCTGGACATGATAAGGTAAGCTTGCATTTTGCCAGCTACATACTGCATATGCTGGATTGTAGTTAAGAAAAATCTGAAGCAGAAGCTTTTACACCTTTATCTGTATGCATTAGTTAGAAGTGTACTGATGGAATAGGCATGATTGTCAAGACATTTTGCAGGTATACATGATTGGGAATACCTTAAAATGGAATGTTCTGTGATAAATCTGTAGAAATGCTTTAGGCACAGTTCATTTGATAACACTTTTAGCATTTCAAAAAAGGTTTGTTAGAAAAATGTGCCATTTGCCTGTTCTTTTGGGGGAGGAAAGCTGCAATTCTATTATGTCACAAACAAAGATATGCTGCTAATTTTACTCTCCTTTTTTTTTTACATCCAGCCCGTTGTTCATATTTCAGATCTGTAGACTGTTTTATGTTCCTCCAATGCGTAATACTGAGATGCTACCTTTTTGTTTTATCTGGGTACACTTATTTTGTAGTTATGCTATACTTATGTGTATTATCCCTTTGTAGTCTTTTAGGACACTTAGGAGTATACCTCCCAGGAGTGTCAATTCTTAAATACCACCCTTCACTGATGCTGAAATTCAAGTGATCATGGATGCTTTTAAGCCTACCTTCCTGCTTGAAAGGGGACAGGGGGATATGGCATGCAGAATGCAGATTTGGTGGCAGATTGTGGACAGGGTTAATGCTGTGGGTGACCATGGTAGGACATATGAGCAGATATGCCAAAGAGCCATTAACATGATCACATCTGCATGGAGGAGAGCAACTGCAATGGGTCTTGATCGGATGGGTATCAGGGGAAGGCCTGCTATGGGGCCAACACTAACACCAAATGAAGACTTTCTGTCCACTGTCTTGAATGCAGACGCCTCCCAAGAAAATGCAGAACAGCATGTCATTGAAATTGGTGTAACAGTTTCAGGGACAGCAAGCATGTACCAGAATGAGCTTCCAGGTAGACTTTTTAACTCAATTGCTGAACAATGTTGTATAGTAATAACAATTGAAATCAATACGTTATTTCTGTGACATAAGATTTTTTTGAGGGGACTGAAGATTGCTGCAGTTAACAACACATTTGGATTGATTAACTTAGGTTAGAGTTATCATCCGAATTCTTGTTGAAAGTATAGTTAATGGATATATACAAGGTAAATAGAATTACTCCTGTGTTACTGTTAACTGTGATGGTGTTGTCCTTACCTTTTGGTTAACTTCTAACAAGACCACCTGGCTTGCTGAGGATAACCTCATCTGAAGATGGTAAGAAAAACATTTTTATGTCAGTCCTGAAAATCAATTTAAAGAATTATTTTAATGTGTGATGTGTCAGGACTGTTATGTGTATTGCTGTACTGTCTAATAGGGGCATCATTGTTGTTTTGTTAGCATATATTGGAGTATAGTAGCTTAGGTAATAATTGTTCCTGTGTTTGTTGCTTTTTATAACAGTTGATCCTGATAGTGGAAGTGTGGGATTTCTACCACTGATGTCAGTGTATCAGGAGACACTGATGATGGTGGCTAAACAAAGGCAAAGTGGGGGGGTGTAGAAGTTGAATCTGACACTGAGTTTGACCTACTGCCATCCCCTGCAATTCCATTGGTCACAACCAGTAGGCCTACACCTACCCATTAAAGTGAGCTCTCAGATATTGGACAGGTGGAGGGTGAGTCAATTGATTATGGAAGTGTGGTTACTGCAGCTTCTGTACCTGTTGACTCTGGCCATAGCAATGGTGTGGACAAGGAACTATTCAGTAGGATTGTTAGGGGTTCTCCAAAGAGGCCTGTTGTTCCTCCTTCATGTGAACCAGATGTCTCTTCTCATGCCACTCAATGTATGCTTAGCCCCATCATGGAGGCACAGGCATGTTTCCATAGTTGCTCCAGGGAAATGCTTAGGGTTGTAGATGTGGCACAGGCTAATATTTGTGACTGCCTCCACTCTGTGGCAATTCAAAGGATCAGATGAATGACACATTGGCATGAGGGGTGTCTGTGATGGAACAAGTGATGTCTGTTATGGAAATTCTGATGGGAGGGGAATGGCAACCTCATAGGTGTAGGTCAGCCACATCATATATTATTAACCAATGTGGCTATGCCCGATCATGCTCCCATAGTGGCAGTGCTTCCACTGCTCCATCAGTGGGTGATGTGGCCATACACAGATGGGGCAGGCCATGAGGTCATGGTCCTGGGAGTACTTGCGAACTGAACTCATCCAGCAGACATCAGTCACATTCAGATAGCAGCAGTATGCATGACTGTGGGCATGGACATGCTAGTGCAACTACTGGCAGAGCCAGTTCTCATGTTGGGGATGACAACATTCAACTGTCACCTCTATCATGCATGGCTCACACCTGTTTGACATACCAAGATGTGGAGTTAGCACA
Source organism: Protopterus annectens (assembly GCF_019279795.1). Taxonomy (NCBI): domain Eukaryota; kingdom Metazoa; phylum Chordata; order Ceratodontiformes; family Protopteridae; genus Protopterus; species Protopterus annectens. The sequence continues at coordinate 1,942,453,053 of NC_056735.1, read as the reverse complement.
GAGCTTGGCTGTATTCATGCAGGTACTCACACACCAATTTCACATGAAGGACCCCTACAGACACATGCACAACAGTTACATGGTTCAGCTATGCAGCTAAAAACTCATGTTGTTTCACTGGACATTTGTTGGTTTATCCAAATGTCTGCTTGCGTATCTTTCTTACACACACACTCACTGATCTTTTGTGTCAGCCTAGGCTTCCTACCCCCCACAAAAAACCCTGTGCAAGTGATGTTAACTGTGCCATATCCCTGTTTTGTATCTTTAGGATTCAGGGATAAGAGCAACTTGTCTGTTTCTCAGGGTGCATAGTTGACTTAGTGCTTAGTATATTGGCATTTGTGATGTTGAACTGATAATTATACCTTTGACTTATACTGGCCTTAGAAAGTTAAACAGTTGATAGTATCAACATTTCCCACCTTTATTGTTAATGATCTTGTGTGGGTTGTGAAAGTCTGAAACTACAATAAGTGCCATTACTTTCTAAGTTTTCTCTTTAATGATTTTCCGATGCAAATGTATGGTGCTAAACTGAGGGCATGCAGTGATCATCAGTTCTTTTGAGAGGTATGACTGTGTGAATCTTTGATGCCTGAGGCCTAATACTTAATAGTGGACACATATTAGTCAAATAAGTCTCTGCTGTCATTTCTGTGCAAATCTCCCTTCTGTTACTTGCTTACACTACCAAGCAATGAAATGCAAGGATATACCACTCATTCATATTATTACACAATGCACTCTAGGTTCAATACTTACCTTGTAAATGCAGCCATTGCAACAGTTTTAGTTCAGGGCTGACTATGTCTGATGCAAGCAGCACACAGCCAATACATGGGAAGGTAAACGTTGTGAGAGACACCTGACATCAGTGTTAGTATATGTATATGCATTGGAAGAAGGTTTTAGGCCTTTAGGTGGTCAGTGAGTGTACTATGCATTGTCTCATAGCCAATGTGAGGGCATACCGAGTATGCTTACAATTGTCTACACCCACAGCAGCTGGTGGTTCCCCCTCTAACTCCTTATCTGCATGTGTCTGTGGTGACCTTGCCATTGGTGGTGTGTCGATTCCCCTTGCTGATCCAGCTGAAGCTGACTTCTCAGAATGATGTTGTGTAGCATGGTACATACTGTAAATATTTCAGTACATGTCCATGGATTGTACTGGAGGGGTTCCCAGAAGAATATGGGCACTGGAACCACAACTTCTGCAGCCCAAGCATATTCTATGATATTTCTGGTTTGAGAGTGTGCCTCATTATGGTGTCCTTCAGCAGGTGCATGTGCATTTCTGATACATTTCATCAGCCACAGTTCCAATGCATAACCTGCATCTCCCAGTGACTGACTCTGTGGGGTATCCCCCCTAACGAACATCTGATACAGTTGGGAGGTGTGCCAGATATGTGAGTCATGGTAACTGCCAGGGTTGCCAACACATATGTTCAAGATGATTCCCTTAGTATTACACATGACTTGACAGTTAATAGAGTGGAAGCCCTTTCTGTTTATGTAGAGCCTTCCCTGTTACTCAGATGGTGCCTTAATTTCTATATGTGTGCAATCTATGGCACCCGGCACTTCAGGGTAGTGTGCTACACAGTAGAACTCCTGCATATTTCTGGCCCTTACCTCAAAAGTCTGGGGAAAATATATGTGGCCACTGGCATGTTGGAGCATAGCATTCAGGAATTGATAGAAGATCCTAGATGCTGATGCCCGTGACATCTCCAGCATATCCCCTATTGATCTCTGAAAAGTACCTGTAGCTAAGATTCCAAGTGCTACACATAATTTTTTCTCCACTGAGATGGGTTTCCCTCAGTTTGTCCTGGGTTTGAGTTGAGGACGACAGAGGACACAGAGTTCCTATAGCGTGTCTCTATCCACAGAGTAGCTCTCTACAATTTCCACATCATGTGGGTTATGATAAGTTAAATGGAGCCTGAAAACTCTTCTCCTTCTTGAACTTGGTCTATTAGCAGCAGCAGCAGCATAGACTTCATCCTGTTGCAAATACAAATTAATTAAAACAATAGCAGCCCCTAACATTGTTTCTATGTAGACTCCTCTCCGTGGCTATATTCCAATAGGTTTTTGAATTTGCATGGGAAAAGTGCACGGAGTCTACACTGTTGCTTTGCAGGCTGTTGAATAGCTCCTCTGTGGTTGATTAGCATACAATTCAGCTGCTTATGCTGTAATTATCATGCCATGGTGTTTACCTTGTTTGTGCGGTGCTGCACTCTGCTTACTGAATCTAAAACAGTATGCTGATGTGTGTTTGTCACAACGAGACACGCATATGGTGTAAATTGACCATGTAGGCTTTAGTGAATTTGGCTGTATGCCTTTTCCACCTATATTTTCTGAGATGTCTAAGGATAACAAATAAAATTTATTTCAGTCTGTGTCACCTCTTTGTTTTTAAGTTTCATGTCAGTACCTCTATTTTTGTTTATATTCTTTAAGTACCAAATTTGCCTTTGCATATTTTATTCCTGCAGTTTAAAAATAAATAATAAGGCTTTGCAGCATAAGATGGAGAACATTTAGAAAATTAAAAAAAATGGAACATATGGAGAATATATTCACACTAACTGGAAGTCTATTAAATATTTTCCATACCAGAATTATTTTCTTTTCAGAAACAGAATTATTTAATCCTTCACATGCCAATGTAAACAGAATGCATTTCCTCTGAGAAATCAGTTAGAATAGTAGACATTTATTAATGTTATTAATGCCCAAATAGATAAACACTGTTTATATTATGTAAACAACCTGTCTTGCTTAATACCAGTCTGCATCCGTTTAAATCCTTCATTACTTGACAAGGAAATCTTGTTTCTTACAAGAACAAGGAAGGATAGAATGAAAGGATGACTATTTCAATTTGTTTTCCACAACAGAAAATGGATAGATTGGTATCCTTAAAGGTGAGAATAGTGGGAAAAATATATATTTTTGGCTAACATGTTAGTACAGTGCAGACGTATTCTGATAACTTCAAATAATCATTGGTTTATTAATATTATCAAACTAATAATCTTTAATTTAACTAAAATAAGACATATAATGGTTAGGAGTCCAGGATGCTATGATGACATTGTGGAAAGCATCTGCCAGGCAGGAATAACAAAATATATCTTTACAATATTTAACTATTTCAAATTCTAAAAGATTAACACTAATTAAAATGTCTGCATAAGCAAATACTATCAAAAATAAATAAAGTGTGCATTTGTTTTCTTCACTGCTCAACGCACTTAGGTGACACAATAAAATAAACAAAAATATGTAAATGTGACAGTTCAGTTCTAAGACTGTGTGCCTACCCTGCAGAATGTGCACATCAGTCCTTTGCTGATAATGTGGAGCAGGTGAGCTATTAAATGCCCAAATTGCCCAATTGTGTGCATGTGCTACATCTGAATGAATGAATGAATGAATGAATGAATGAATGAATGAATGAATGTGTATGTATGTGAGCATTTTATGTGTGCATGTGTGTGCGTGTGTGTGCGTGTGTGTGTGCATGTATGTGTGCATGTGTGTGTGTGTGTGTGTCCATCCTATTATCTTGTTTAGGCCTAGTTCACAGGATTATGGCCTTTGGGATATGAGATCTAATTCTGTAACTGTGATGTGAATTTAAGTGGGTTATAACATTATGAATGAATCTGACAGAGAACAATTAATATTATGTAAAAACCATCAAAACCAATAGCAAGTATGAAATATAGACATATCATTTATAAAGCTTGAAAAATGAACTGAAAATTCTGAAAAAAATAAATGAACAATAAGAAAAATAGTAAGATATAGCTTAAAAATAAATAAGTACTTTGTTTTACTAATTAACTGTTGTATTATTGAAGTATTGCGGATGTAATTTGCATAATTATGGTACATATATGAAGTCTATAAAACCTACAGAGGGCCTAAAGTGAAGCATGTCAAAGAGGGCTTTACAGAATCATGTCACACATATACCCAAGTATCCAAATCTTAGATAATTTTACACATGCTATCACAGATAACTATTAAAACACAAGTAAGCAATTTAACTAATAAGGTCCTAGCAGGAATATAAATGTCCCTACTAGTTTAAAGAAAGAATCACAAAAACAGCACTATTTAAGCTAATTTACTTTCAAGAATCTGACACTGAAATAAAATGATACAATTTAACTGCATAACTGGATTGCGTACTTCTACAGACAACACATCTATATTGTATAGGTCAGTCTGTATCATTACAATAGCAATGTACCAGAACTGTCTCTTCATCCAAACACATGCAAAGGTCCAGGAAGTTAATGGGAAAATTGCCAGTTAATAATCAAGAATGCAATACTGAATATTATGAGTCTTTTATACAAAGGACAACAGATATGGCAACGAGGATGAATGGCAGAGATCTCGGCTTTTCAGTGTTGTGACGTTGTTTGAGAAAGTAACACTAACTCTTAGTGAAGTGCTGACAATGCATACTACTTATTTCAAATTTGCTATGGCTTCAACACTATTCCTTATAAAGGGTACTTGACAAAGTAAATTCAAAGTATGAAATACTAAGTAAGATGACATAAATCATGGTGTTTGGTTACCTTTCCATCCAAATGGAGGTTACTGTTAGTAAACTAGAGTACTCTATTCAGGGAATACTTCTTTTACAGGATTCTTCAGATCTATAAAAATAGAAAATGGGCTTTGTATAAGAAGACACGCTGATGCTTGTATGCTAGAAAACAAAATTACTACAGTAAAAAGGTACTGGATTTCTCTAAATGGGTTTATGAAAATGTCTATCAGTTGCTATGGTAATGACCTCATGCCTAAATGTAAATATAGCATCATCATACTTGGAAAATTGATACAAATTATGATTGACAAAGAAATTGTCAAGTTTAAAAAAATACACAATAATTAAGGCCTAGAGTAGAAGGCAACTTAAACTTTGTCCAGTGTATCTAATCAATTCAAACAAACATGTTCATTACTACATCTAATTATATACATAAATACATACCAAACAAATATTTGTATAAATATAATGTATATATACATACATACATTATATTCATATGTATATATATATATATATATATATATATATATATATATATATATATATATATATATATATATATATATATATATATATATATATATACATATGATGTACATGCATGAATGTAATATATATCAAGAACTGGGAAGGTTAAACAGAAAAGACCTAAACTGTGCGAGATGTGGTGGAGTAGGAAATGGAGTTTTGCTCCTTTCCTCACTGTGGTGTAATCTTGGCATTTGTATATATGATTAGCAAGGGGTGGATGGAGGCTTGCCCCCCTGCAAAAATGCAGATGTTGTTTCATTTTTGATTTTCAACCTTCCGGGTTAGATGCAGACATATACAGTATATATATATATATATATATATATATATATATATATATATATATATATATATAGGTCTACTTTTCTTTGTCGAAATTTCATTATTTTGAAAAAGAAAAGTAGAAGACCACTTACATGAAAGTGCACTTAAACAAAAGTGCACTTTTGTGAATAACAGTTCAACGAACCCTATATATAGATATAGATAGATAGATATAGACATGGATATAGATATTGATATAGATATAAAAGTGTCTCATCAAACACTGAGAACACAAAATAGAGAACAAAGAAAGAACAATAATTTTAGATGAAATCTAAAATGATTGAAAACAACTAAGTGAAAATATTGTTTTGGTAGAGGTCTAGCCCCCTTCACCTCCCACATCCCATGCTAATTATATATCCGAAGTCTGAGATTGCAGAATAGTGGAGTAAGTGCAAATTCTCTTATCCCACTGCACTACAAACTAAAACAAAAGGCTGACAGCAGCAACTCCATTGAAAACATTTGCTCACATGAGCATTCACTGTTATTCACAGCCTAAAAAAGTATTGCTCATATAAATGTTTTCTGTTTCAGACTGCAAATGCATTATATCTATTATTAAAAAAATAAAATACACACACACACACACACACACACACACACACACACACACACATATATATATATATATATATATATATATATATATATATATACATACATACACTGTGGTATGGGGTAAATTCCTCAGCCCTCATTTGTCTACATGTCACTTAACCAACGTTGCTCACAGTTCACCCCTGAAAATGGATTTATTTGTCCAGTGGGCCTACCTGGTTAATTACTATAATAATAATAATAATTATTAGTTATTTATATATGTGCACATGTGCATGCATAGGTGAGTGTATGTGTGTGTGTGTGTGTGTGTGTGTGTGTGTGTGTGTGTGTGTGTGTGTGTGTGTGTGTGTGTTTCATAAATTCATTATCATTCCTCAGGTTCTGATGTCCCATGGATTTTGCATTCAAAATAACAGCTTAGAACATTAAATTGGACAGAGTTATGTTTTCCAGTGGATGTCTGGTCTTTAAAGATAACCTGGTTTCTGGATCCTTTTTTTTCGCATTTTTGATGGCAGTTAAGAGATTTTTTATTTTTGTGAGATATGTGAAACTTTATTGCAGTACTGTCTTCAAATCCAGATCAGAATAGGTAGTGAGGGAAAACTGCACTCTCTGACACAAAGAAAATAGCTAATATCTTAGTGAATAAGTTAAGTGCAAATGTTACACCATTCACAGTTACAGCTATTCCACAGGTTCCACAATCCAACCCACCTGCTTAAAATACTAAAATACTACTGAATACATATTCTCCCATGTTTAGACCCAATTAACTTTTCATGGTCTGCATGGATTGGAAATAGTAGAGTGCTACAGGGTGGACAGAGACACACTCTAGGAAATTTGCAACCTCTGTCATCCTCAACTGAGAGCAAGGGCAAATTGAGAGGAACCAATACTTATGGAGACTAAGGTAGGTGTAGCACTTAGAATTTTTGCTACAGTGACGTTCCAGAGACCAACAGGGGACATGTTGGGGTGTCACAGGCATCAGCATCTAGGATCCTTCATCAATTCATGAATGCTATGGTACAGCATGCTAGTGACTACGTATATTTTCCCCATACCCTGAGGACAGAGCTACAACTATGCAGGATTTCTACCCCATAGCACATTTTCCTGAAGTCTTGGATGCCATAGACTACACACACATTGAGATCAAAGCACAACCCTGGGAACACAGAAGGGTCTGTATGAACAGAAAATACTTCCACTCCATTAACTGCCAGGTCATGTGTAACACTAAGGGAATCATCCTGACTGTGTGTGCTGGCAAGCCTGGCAGTTCCCACAACTGCAATTACCACGACTCCAATATCTGGCACAACTCTCAGCTCTACTAGCGTTTTTACAGGGGGTATATCCCATAAGGTAATTTACTGGGAAATGCAGCTTATACACTTTAACCACCATGGTTGATGACCCTCATAAGAAATGCACACACCCCAACCAAAGAATATTATAATGAGGCACATACTTAAATAGGAAATACCTTAGAGCATGTGTCTGGGCTGCTGAAGTCACAGTACTGGTGCCTAGATATTGGAGAGGCCCTGCAGTACAATCCCAGTACTTGTGCTTAAATTTTCACTGTCTGTGCTATCCTGCACAATATTATCCTGAGAAACCCCTTCAACTTGAACACCTGTGGGATAGGGCATACATCCTACTACCACTAGGAGGGTCACTACAGCCGCATGCAGGTGAGAAATCAGAGGGGGAACCAACAGCCGGTGTTGGTGTAGGTAGATATAGGCGTGCACAATATGCCCTTGCTCTGGTCAAGAGGCAACAGATAGCACTCATGCTGACCACCTGAGGGGTACAACTTCATGCTATGCACATATATGCAGTAAAATTAATGCCAGGCAATGCTTACAACCTTTACTTACCCATGTAATGGATGTGTACTGATTGCATCACACAGAGTCAGCCCTGAATTAAAACATTTGTAGTTGCTGCACTATCAAGGTAAGTGTCGAACCTGGAATAGGAAAATAAATGGCTAAGAATACAAATGAATGGCAAATCATTGCATACTGTTGCTTACTAATGTACCTAAGTAGAAGGTGTGTGAGTTTTACAGTGATGACATCAATATGACAGGACTGATTTATGTCAATAGCTGTCTGCTCTTTATTAACTAATAGGCCTCGTGCCTCAAAGATACACACAATACAAAAACTTTTAAGAAAGTAGTACAATTTTCAAAATAGCATTACTAACACATATATTCTAAGCACGTCAGCTATGCACCCTGAACATAAAAAAAGGCATATGTGTACCTGAATCCATAAGATAAAAATAAGGAGATGGCACAGTTATTATCTTTGGCACAGGGTGTTGTTTCAGGAGGGAAGAGGCCAAGGCTGACACAGAAGATAGTGAGACCGTGTGAATAAGACAGACAGGCAGGTAGAAATTTAGCTAATTATCAAGTGGCCGGTGAGAATGAGCTGCAAGCCTCATAAATTACCCATGTAATGTGTGTGTGTGTGTGTGTGTGTGTGTGTGTGTGTGTGTGTGTGTGTGTGTGTGTGTGTGTGTGTGTGTGTGTGTGAATGGGCAGTCAAGGTGAAATGTGTGTGAGTGTCTTTAAGAACACAGCCAAGGTCTGTACTACCTCGACGTCCTGCCATGTTGGACAGGTGTGAGCTGTGGATGGAATGGGTAACAGTTCATCGGCGCCACCCCCGATAGCGAGAGCTGGCTCTACCAGGAGTTGCACTGGCACATCCATGCACATGGTCAAATGTGTTGGTACTACCTGAATCTGACTGATGTCTGTTGTATGAGCTCTTCTCATGACTACACCCAGGACCATGACCCTGTAGCCTACCACATCTGGGTTTGGACACCTCAACCACTGATGGAGCAGTGCAAATAGTACAACTACAAGACCAGGATTGGGCACGACCATGTTGGATAACAGCAGATGATGCTGCTGACCTGTGTCGATGTGGATGTTGTTCGCCTCCCATCAGACATTCCATCACAGACACTGCTCATTCCATCATGGCATTCATCCAATCCATTGAACTGGCCGCAAGGCAGAGTCAGTCATTCATGTCAGCCTGTGCCACATCTACAACCCCTCAGCATGTTCTTGTAGTACTGAGTGGAATGACCCTATACCTCCATTATGGCTCTAAACATATGTCAAGTGGCACGTAATGGCACGTCAAGATCATGTAGATGGTGGACAGCAGGCCTTCTTTGAGCACCTCTTGACTATGGCCTGAACCAACTTTTACTGAAGGCACAGTAACCAAACTACACTGATCAAGTGTCTCACCCTCCACCTGTCCAGTATCTGAGGACTCAGTGAAATAGCTACTCGCAGGCACACTAACTCTGTTTAACAGACATCCAGGGGATGGCTGAATGTCATCATCAGTGTCAAATTCAACCTCTGCACTACTAAACTGTGCCTCTGTTTGGCCACAATAATCATCACTGTCTACTTATACTCTGACATCAGGTAGAAAGTCGGCATAATGGTTAAGGTGTTTGCCTTACAGACACAGAGTGTAGTTCTCACATGAGGTAATTGGCCAGACTTAAAATGGCCCACAAGGGTAGTTAGTCTGCTACTAATCTATGAACTTATTTGCCCTGTCCCTCTACTTAGTCTCATACAGACTGTTGAGAGCTGACCTGCATCTGGCATACAAGACCATCTCAGACCCAGCCTTAATGGAGTTGCTGCATATCCCGTAAGTCAAACTCCACTTGCACAACCCACATGCAAGGCCTCAACCTGGTCTGTGACATTAATAGAACATGCTGGCGTGATAGATTTGTGTCTCAAAGAATCCCCCATCTGTGGAATAGACTCCTTCTCCATGTCAAGCAGAGTTCCACGCTAGCTTTCTTTAAGAGGAACCTGGACAACTGGATGGGAAATAGAAAATACACCCCTGGTATCCCACCTGTTTCTCTGCTGGACAAAGAAAACAGATGCTGACTTTGTGGGAACATGGGAGAAATTCTTGGCTAGGCTTATAATGGCCTCCTGGCCAATAGTCTAGTATCATCCTATCAACCTATGAACTTATGAACCTACACTTCCACTGTAAGGATCACCTGTGATAGTAAGCAACAATCACAGGAATGAAATTATCACTACACTAAATATTAAAAACAATTTATATGATAAGAAACTAACACTGGTCCCACTATTGCATATGGTACAGCAATACAGATGCTCATTACTCCCACCTCACACATACAGATAAATGTATGTATCTAAATAATGGTCATGAATAAGCAGAAAACATTTGCTTATCATGTGCAGATGATGCCACACTTTGTAGGGAGTATGGTCTTGAAAGAAATGAAGCAAATGTAAATAATATGTCCTATGCAGACTGCCTCAAGGCCCTCTCCTTGTATTCTGTCTCCTACAGGCTTTTGAGGGGCGAACTATGCCTGGCATACAGGGGAATGTCATACCCACTATGATGAACCTCCCACACATCCACAAAACAAACAGTACCAGAATTACCCATTTTAAAGGCTTAAACCTTGCCTGTAATATAAATAGGATCTGCTGCAGAGATAGGTATGTATCCCAGAGAATACCCCGTCTATGGAACAGACTCCCTATCCATGTGAAGCAGAGTTCCTCCCTAACCCAATTCAAGTGCAACATGGACAACTGGATGGGGAAATGAAAATTCATCCCTAGTCTGGCCCCTATGTCTCTAATGTAAACAGGTAACCTGTAAATGGTTTATCTCCCAGGCCCATGCTTACACTTATCAAGGGTATCAGAATTGTCAGAGATTTGGGATGCATGGCTAGGCTTAAAAAGGCCCCTGTGGTCATTAGCCTAGTAAACACCAATGAACCTATGAAAGGAACAACAGCAATTAAACATCACAATGGGGACAACATGGGGGGGGGGGCAATGAATACATAATTGCCTATATGTCCTGTAAAAATAGCTGTAACTGAAACTTGGCTGATATGTCTACCCACAGCCCATAGTTAATGCAACTGTGCCATATAGGTCTATTAACTTATCAATAGCTACAGAAAAATAATCCCGTGGAAGTATTACTCAAATTATATATTTTACTACACAAGCAAATCTAGAACTTGCCATATAAAAGCTTACCTGGAAGCTGCTCCTGGCACAGAGTTACCGTCCCAGACACATCAACACTGGCATCAAGAACATGTTGGTGTGCAGTTTCCTCTGAGCTGTATGTGTCTCTGACAGTGGACAGGAACTTTTCATTTGGTGCCAGTGACAGCTCATTAGCATGTCCCCCACCCCAGCTGTTCATGGGCAACTGCAGTTGCTCTCCTTTGAGCTGATGAAATCATATCAGTGGCCTGATGACGCACCTGATCATAATTTGTGGCTTGACCCACTACTGCACTAACATTCTTGACTAGCTGGTTCCAAATCTGTATTCTAGCAGCCATAGCCCATGCCCTCTCTCAAGCAGAAAGTTGCCATGGTGCCTGAATGCCTGGGTTATCACTTCATTTTCAGAATTATTGAAAAGGGGGTTTATGTGGATTTGTAAGCTTGGGTGCCGTAATCTTATGTGACATAAAACAGAGAAGGATACAACACATAAAAATCACCTAGCTAAACTCTTGCTTGTATACATTTGTCAATATTAAGCACGTGGAATCACACTTTTTAGTTATTAAAACTGAAGCTTATGTGGTTGTCCCACCTCACCCTCACACACAAACTAATGTCATTTCTTAATCAAAGAATACCACTTTGTAATGTACTATGTTTCCTACTGAAATATCAGTATACATACACATTTTCAAGAGAAAAGCACCTGAAACACACTTTTGTTCTGGCAACACACAATTTGTAAGTGCCCCCCCCCCCCCACACACACACACACACACACACACTCAAAACAACAAACAAATGAAGGTTTATAAAAGCATGGAACACCACAGAATTAAACTGGTCTGTATGATTTTCACATAATTATCAGAATGGATACAGATTTACAACAAAAAAGTCAATTTATGATTGCTAGTCACCTCTCACTGTTCCCACCACTCCCACGGAGGTGGGCATGGCCCATATCAGAAGCATAACACCTCTGTCAGTGACAAGTACATAACAATTTCTCTCCAGTAACATAGAAAGATTGCAATATATAATTTTAACAATAATACTTGTGATGAAAGTTAATAACCTGTTTATCTGAGAAATGTAAATGCCTACCATAAATGCCTATGCCAAAAGTGAATATAAGAAGTGCATACAGAAAAAAGTTCAATTTTCTCATGGATACATACATTGGTTTGCAATGTTACAAAATCTGGAATGTACTTGAGTAACACAAGCATACCTTAGCAAAACTAAAACCTTTCTCAGCAGATAAATAACCTTCAAAGGCATAGCAATCTTCTGTTTTGTCCAAATGCGCAAGTCTGCTTACCTTCCAGTTCCTTTGCTATACAGTTACCTATTTTTAGTATAGACTCAGGCCTCTGAGCCCAGTGAGGATGCAAATGAGGTGTGACCTCATTAGAATTGCTGAATACTAAACGTTTGACTTTGTGTATCAGGTGTAAACATAGTGTAAGCTCTACAACAGTGTTAGTTGCTAATGGTTTGCCACAGTGAATAATCACTGGAAGAGAGAAGGAAGACACAACAGCAATTCAGTCTACACTATCTATATTGGCTGTGTCACTCAGGATACTCTTGCACAGTGTAGAAGTAACTTCAGCATGCTTTTAAATGGAACTAAACGGCACACATTTATCATTTATATTCAATAGTAGACAAACTCTCCTGCCTGTGTTAATAAACTTTCTTTTTACTGTCATGTACTTTTTATCATACAGTTAAAGAAGAATGATGCAACATTCACAGCAGAATACGTTTGAGATTACAGAAGATATAAGGGAAGAATGAACACAATAGAAAGAGAAGACAGAGCTGCATTTGTGCAAAGATATTCATAAATGGTTGGGTGATCACTCATTGCACTAAATACGTAAACCACACATACAGCAAACTGAGAATGTAAAAGTATACGTCTTGTTAATACTGTAGATAAGATGGGAATTGCTTCTATGCACAGGATGTGCTTTCCTGCTGCAAAGTTGTATCTGTTGTAAGGAGAGATAACACACTCCCACTGTGTTTTGTAGTTTCATTAGTATGATAGTACAAATTCACCACTGTGTAAAATTCGTTAACATGTTAAAGTGTTTTTCTTGTGTTTTTTTTTTTAAATATTAATATTTGGGTGGTGTGTGTGGCTTAGCGTATACAGAGTGAAATGCGTAAGTATTTAAAATTTAATGTCAGTTGCCTTAAGACGCACAATCCTGCTTAGCACCATTGCATGGTGGTCACCAGCTTGAATGATATGGGCAGCATAAATTACAGGTGTGAATTAACTGTGTTTGTAGCATACCATGCAAAGATGTTGAGGCACACAGGACATAAGATAGTTAGGCCATGGCTCTAGTCACACAATATTTTCTGAAGATGAATGCTACCGAGTATTTTTTTACAAAAAAAATGTATTATCACTTTTGTCTGTGTTGTCTGTGCATTACTCACCTTTCTGCAGACAAAAAAGATACATTGTTACTTGCAAAAAAGAAACTTTACTTGTTTTGCCTTCCTTTATGCAAACATGCTAGGAGGCATTGTGCAGTGGTAAGCACTCTGGACAGTAATGAGTGTAAAAAATATACTTTCTGCCTAACTTTCCTGATGGCACCAGGTTTAAGTTCATAGCCGCAACACAGATGAGCCAGGATTCTCATCGAGCACACTCTATTTTTTATTAATGCTGCTCACTGCGATTTATATCAGAAATAGTAATATAAAGATAATTATGCATAACAATATCTATGTATAGCAGTTATGTTTAACTGGGGATATCCTATCAATTATGTTTCTTTAATTATTTTTTCTGCCCTGGGATGGACTTTATACTTTACTGATAGTCATTTACACAGCTCACATAAAAGTACAGCTGTAAAAATAATGCACAGAACTCAGAAATGTACTCTGAATGCAATACAAGTATATGCATTGCCAGAATGTTGTCACACATTATTCCTGCATCACATATAAGAATGCATAAACTAGGACCTTCTCAGGTCACACATATAAATGGTTAACTGAAACACCACTCACCATTTAATGTGTCTATGTAACTAATGACAATGATTGACAAACACTTTTTCTGTGGCAATGAAGAAAAAAATACCTATGCGGAAGAATATCTATTGTCTATTTCATATAGATTCGAATCCCCATTGTACAAATTATGTTTATCAGTGTATAAGGCTCTACAAAATATGTGTCAAGTCATAAAATGTATATCTTTCAATTCATGTCTTAAAAGTCAAGTTATTTAACTGGTATAGCTGCAGACAAGCCATACATTAATGCCAACTGTCACATTATGCTTCCTATTTCATAAACTGCTTTCCTCTCTATTTGGCAATGTTGCTCTCCATGCACCAATGCACAAATGTGGTTGGCATTGTTGTGCAGGCTTGCATACTGGCTGTAAAATGTGACCTCACAAATTGGTGGGACAACACTTTGTAATAGGATGAACTGTGCAGACATGGCAGAGGCTGGCAAGGATGGTGCCCAATTCAGGCCTCAATGACTGGGTGTAAATGAGTCAAGAATATTCATTGCACTCCTCTTAAAGTGCTACAGCCATACACTGCAGCAGGGAGACTATACCACATCTCAATATAAATATGAGGCTTGGAACAATCTATCCAAGGCTGTCTCTAGTGCACCTGGCATTCCACAGACTAGGGAGCAATGCAAGCATCATTATAATGACCTGAAATGGTGCAAGTAGCTACAACTCAACCAGTGGCTGAATGAGTCTAGGACTGCTGACATCCCACTGTTGTGTAAGTATACAGATAAAGATAGTTCTAACTGGTATAGAAATCTGGAGATACCCAAGACTGGTATGCACTTTCTTTTTTCCCTCCTTATTTATTTTTCTGCTGCTCAGGATATTTCAGCAAACAGGGAGGCAGATGTTAAATGCATAAAAAGACTCAGAGAAACAAGAGGTACATATGTAGCACAAATTAACATTATTTTGTTAAAATTATTGCTCTTCCATGCATTACTAGCAACTTAAGCCTGCATATCCTAACTGTAAAAGCAAACATGCATGCTTTATTCTGTAGCTCAAGGTAATTGTGGGAGACAAGAGTAATAGTGCATTCAGATATTATGGGTTCAAATCCCACAAATAACAAACACTTACTATTAAAACAATTAATATTAATTTCAAAGAAATTGGCATAAATGTCATGTTGTTAACTTAATCTGTATTATCTTTAAATGCATATATGCAATATATGCATATTGCAAGGATTATTTGATAAAATTCTCAGATTTTATTTTGGAACACATATTTACTCTGATTCATATGTGCCCTGCACCCAAGCACTTGAAAACAGATATTTCAGTAATATGTCTAATTTTAACTACACTACAAAATTAAATAGCAGAACTGTGCTGACACATTATTTAAACCTTTATACTGACAATAGACATGGATGCTTGACAGGGATGTGTTTCTGGACATTGTTCACCAGTGGGGTACTCCTCATGTAGATCTCTTTGCCTCCAATTGGAAGAGACAACTTCCTCTGCTTTGTGTCAGAGTCCCATGTTCTCTGGTATGGGAGGTGGGCACCCTCTCATTTTTTTGGAAGGGGATGTTTCTTTATGCATTCCCTTCCTTCCTCTCATTCCAAGAGTCCTGTTCAGGATTCAAGAGGATGCTCCCAAAATCTTGTTGGTGACTCCCTTTTTGCCTTGACAGCACTGGTTTCCTCTACTTCTGCATCTATCCAGAGGCAATTATCACAAGTTACCTCACAGTGTGGATGTCCTCACACAAGACAAGGGGCCTCTCATCCATCCCCACTTGTCCATGCCTCAACTGACACTGTGGTGTTAGGGTTTTGATCCCTCATAGACACCTTTTTTCTGAGGACGTGCTGCAGGCCTTGCAGGAGGCCAGAAAACCTACTACTAGGAAATTCTAGTTATCTAAATGGAAGAAGTTTTTTTATTTGGTGTTTTTCTTGTGATCTGGACCCCCTTTCTGTGGATGTTCCTTTGTTTCTCTCTTATTTGTGTGATCTGCTCAATGTTGGTTTGGCCTATTTTTCTATTAAGGCCCACTTAGCAGCTCTTTCTGCTTGCCTTCCATTAATTCCCCAGTTAGCATCTAGATTTGAGGCTAAGCAATTTCTTGAAGGCGTCCTTAATATTAGACCTCCCAGGACACCGGTTCCTTCTCCCTGGAATCTTAATTTTGTTCTGGAAAAATTGACTCATGCTCCTTTTGAGCCTGGCATTTCAGCTTCCTTGCAACATTGTTTTTGGAAGACAGTTCTTTCGTTAACTCTTACTTCTACCAGATGTGCGTCTGAGTTGCAAGCCCTTATGGCTTGTCCACCTTTTTTGACATTTCATGATGACAGGGTGTCCTTGTGTACTAATCCTTCCTTCATGCTCAAGATGGTTAATGAGTTGTCACTTAATCAGGCTATTAATTTGCCTAGTTTTTTTCCCCTCACCACAATCTGACAGTGAGAGGGTGCTGCGTACCTTAGATGTGCATGGACAGCAAAGATTTTATTTGGATAAAACTAAAGCTATCAGAAATTCTGACCAGTTATTTATTTCCTTTCATCCTAAGTCTTTAGGTTTGGCTGTTTCCAAGCAAACTATTTCCACTTGTATTTCAAAGGCTATTTCCTTTTGTTACACTTTTCATGGCGAGAGACTTCCTTCTTCTGTAAAGGCTCATTCCACTAGAGCTGTGGCTTCTTCTGGTGCTTTTTTCAAAGTCTTAGAAACTAATTGTATTCTTAAGCTGATACCTGGACTTCTGTGTATACCTTTACCAAACATTACCAGTTGGATGGTATCACCAAAGCTAGAGCTGATTTTGCTGCTGCCATTTTTCATGGCTTTTTGGAGGCTCTGCTGCTTCCTCCTCCCAAGTTTCTTCTTGAGCTTTGCCACTCTCCCATTTGTAAGGAATACTGCAGCTGTGAATTTAAGGAGATAGTACAGTTGGGGAAAATCTTACCATAAAGGTAGATGTCCTTGCCTTCACCTCTGCCATATTCACTCACTCCCTCCCTCCATCCCCTGGTCTTTTTTCCATTCTGGATATGCAGATTCCCCTTGGTTTTCCTTAGACTGCTGTTCCACCTGGGGCAATGTGTATTATGTACAAAACATAATGAATGTATGTCTCAGTTCTGCAACATGCTGTCACGACTGCTTATTGCATATGGTTTAAGAAGTTGTCTTTTAAATTTATATCTCCAAATTGCAAGGTTAATAGAAAATACCAAGTCCAGGCATTGCACACCAGTCTTATAACAGCATATGTTACATGCAGCTTATAATGATGATGTCATCTTCTATAAAGACCATTATGACAAGGAAAAAGCAAACTTTTTTAATGGCACAAAAATTAACTACTGTGTTCTACAGATATGAAATAAACAGGTAGGGCTTCAATCAGCACAATAGCTAAATTCTGTGCATGTCTGTATGTGTAAATGTGTGTGTGTGTGTGTGTGTGTGTGTGTGTGTGTGTGTGTGTGTGTGTGTTTGTGTGTGCAGTCAAAAGTGCATGAGTCTGTGGCGTATCTTCTTCCAAACATACACTGTTGATGTCATTTGCTATAAGGTGTCATCTGATAGTGTGAAAAACACACTTGGGCTCTTGCTTAGTATTGTGACTTGTAGATAGGTAATTAAGGGTTCAAATCTCACTGCATTCAACTTGTTTGTGTGTGTTTATGTTCAGTTAGCTGTCATTGTGGAGGCAATTTTAGTGCAGTGTATGATACACGATTCCTAATATCTTATTCACAAGACACAATGATGATATCTGCTATAAAGTGTTGTTTGATCTGTGCTATGGCACCTGCACTAAGTATTGTGACCCCTAAATAGGTCGGCTGGTGTGCTATTCTCACTGTGTTCAACTTGTCTTAGTGTTCAGTTAGCTGTCATTGTGCAGACAACTTTAGGGCAGCATGTCAGGCACTCCACCTAACATCATCTTCTCAACATACACTGATGATATCATCTTCCATGAAGTGCACTCTAACACTATTAAAGTCAAACTTGTCCTGTGGAGCTAATGTTAAGCACTGCATTCTCCAGCTTCTGTAACTAGATAGTTATGGGTTCTAATCTCACAGCAGTCAACTTGAATGTGTGCTCATCCAAAAAATGTCTTTTTTTGACAATTTTACACATATAAGTGACTCCACATCCTTGTCAGACACTCCTACAAACATCTTCTTAGCATGCAATGATGCTATCAGCTTCTGTAAAGTCCACAGTGTTACTGTTAACGTCAGACAAATTTGGTGGTGCTAATCTTACATTATATGGAATCTACATTTTATACCTGCACAGGTTTAATGTTCAAATCTGACCTTGGCCAACTGCTGTGCATGGTTGGTGGTATATTACAGTCACTGCATGATCTTTTGAATCTCTTTTCATTGGACTTCCACTCCAGAAAACCTTTAACATAGCTCCAAGAATTCAACATCCCATTTTTCCTTCTGTCCACATAACATACATTCTGCAGAAGATTGGAAAATATCATAATCTCAAAGATGCTGCCAACATTTCGAAGAAGAGTCCTTCCATGACCCTCTGCAAGCTATCTCCAGACCACTGGATGTGTGACTGCTAATTCTGTCATAGGTGGTGCACAAATCACATATGTACAGAGTCAGTATGTAATACAATCAAACACATACACACATATGCACATACCCTTAATATCTTCCACCATATAGATATAGCAATTGTCATTTAAATGCTGTAATAATGGCTAGAATTTTAGGTGATATTAGCCATTAGAATAACAATGTTCTTTGACCCTATAACCATTGCATATGTCAATGTTGCTGTCATTCACATATGCTTTGTTGATGTGTGGCTGTACGGTAGCCCTGTAACAGTGTATTCCAATCTGTGATTTGAAGGTAATGTATTGATGGCTGCTCCTGCCATTTGATAACATGTTCCTTCCATAACAGTTATATCAATATGAATCCCATTAACTGCTGACATGGAATGATGTTGTGTATACTGTTGCCTTACTACGGTATTTGCTTTTGTACTGGAGTATACCAACTTTCTCTCCAGTTGTCATTCAGTCATCCCAGTGACACTTGAAGTATGATACAGGTATGCATGTGTATACCTACCATTATTAAATATTCTGTAACATAAATTGATACAACATCATACTGATTACATGGGGACAGATGTCTTGTTTCATCCATATGTTGTAATGCTGTTATATACAAAAACATATAACTAGTTGAGATTCTGTTGCAACCTTGCTGAATTCATTGTATGTACAACTATGTTGCTATTCATAAGGATTATTAAGGTGGGCCCCAGCAGCACTGTCTGACTGTCAGCATTTGTGTCAGTAACTTTTCTGTATGAACCACATCTACCTCATTTGTAGTGTATCATTATATGGTATCAGGGCCATCACAAACACACACACACACACACACACACACACACACACACACACACACACACACACACACACACACACACACACACACACACACACACACACACACACAGGCACACACACACACACACACACACACACACACACACACACACACACACACACACACACACACACACACACACACACACACACAATGAAAAACATATAGTCATATGATGTGCAACTGATGCAATTATGTGATATAGGTAGAGGTGTATGACTGTGAACACTTCCACTGTGTGGCATGTGATGCATGACCAAGGTTGTATTTGGAGGTGTTGTCACAAATCATGATTTAAATAAGTATGAAATGTTAAGGTAAATACACAACTAAGTGCAGAGTTGTATGTGGATGGCACCACACATACTCAACAGTAGGAGGTAGACAATCTGTTAGCTGACAGATTTGGATAAAACTTCATTCCACTGTCCACAATGGACAATACCCAGTATACATGCAAGCATTACTCAGCTTATTTTCTCAAGAGAGCAGCTCATCTGTGCACTCTCTAAGGCTAATAGCACAGCATTAATGGGGCCTGACAACATCCCAGGTTGCCTTTTCAAGAACTTAAAACCTGACCTAGCAGATTCAATTAGATCCATACTTTACTACAGCCTCCATACATGCTATGTTCTGGAAAAAGGGTGCACAGCAAAAGTCATCCATCTGAACAAGGGGGGAACCATCATCCTGCCCAGGGAATTATCGACCAATAAGCCTGACTCACCTCATCAGTAAGGCAATCAAAGGAATCATCATGCACCTTATCAAAAAAGGACACAGGTAATCTCCCGACTATATAACAAACCCATTTTTGATTCATTAAGTATACAGCATGTCTGTCAAGTCTGTTTGACTTCTTCAAGAAGTCACCAAGGGCATGGATGTGGGAAAGTCTGTGCATCCTGCCTAATTAGACCTGGCCAAGGCATTTGACACAAATCCACACTAGGAAATTACAGATAAACTGTCTAAACTAGACATAAACACCTACAAAACCAGGTGGGTAGTCAAATGGAACACTGACAGGACATGTACTGTTGAAGTGTATGAATTCAACTATAGCAAGAGGACAGTGACCAGAGCCATATCACAGGGTTCTGTACCAGACCCGTTCTTGTTCAATATTTAATTCTCAAAAGTCAAGATAAATGTAGACAATCTTTGTCTTACCAACTTTGTAGATGACTGCAAATTCTGGACAATCATTGAATCTACGAACACTATTGATATACTGCAGTAAATATAAATGCACACAAATTATTGGTGCCAGACTCATATAAACACTGTAAATGAACACAAAAGCATACTTATTTCCTTTTAGAAAGCAAATACCCAAGATAATTACAATATAGGCAGCACACCCCTATATGTACATGCAGTGGTATATGATCTGTGTACTTAGGTAGATAATAATTGGAACTTTGACCACCATGTGTCCACAATGGTGACAAATCCTTTGTATGTGGCACAAACTCATAAGTATAGGCAGGCCATCCATGGGACATTATAATGCCATTGTTCTTGGCCCTCATCACACCAGTAATTGAGTGCAATGCACCCTTTTGCATCTACCTCATGATACATCTGCAACAGTTGGAAGAACCCCAGAGTTTTCACATAATGAAGATAAATAGTGTAAATAGCAAGTCATATGCAAAAAGATTGAAATCCCTATCACTATATAATAAAGCCCTATCACTGTATTATATCTCCAACAAACTACTAAGGATCGATTTGTATCTGGCCTACAGAGTACTCTCCAGTATCACCCTAATGAAAATGTTACACATTGTTAATGCAAACTGCACAAGTGTCACTCATTAACCTAGCCTCTGACATAATAAATCATGTTGTAGAGATGGATGCATCTCTCAGACATTACCCTTTCTATGGAACAAGCTTGCCATTCATGTAAAACAAAGGCCTTTCCTGACCCTATTTGAGGGTAACCTACATCAATGGATAGTTAATCATAATTGTACTCCTGTTGTTTTTTCCCCTGTCCTTCATGGATAGAGGCAGTTGATATTAGATGACATAGCATAGGCACATACCTGTGTGAACAGTCACATTGCTATTGAAAATTGTGTAACTCATGTTAAATATGGCTAGGCATTTATGGAATCTTGGGACTTTAGTCTAGTACTCTCCTATACATCTATAAACCTATGAAGTTCAGTTGTATCCTAGGAACAGCTATAGTGTGACTGTACAGTGTCACAGACATACCAGTACATCACATCAATTTTACCACTTGATAGTTTGCACTAACATGTATGCATCAATGTCAGGATTTCATGGTACTATACAATTTTCCATGGCAATGTTAGGGTGACAGTGGTCATGTGGCACATGTCTTGGTTTTAACATGCACTGATAGAAAGTGTGCTCCATGTATTGTTTGTATGTGAACAATATCACAGTGGCAGATTCCTCATTCATTGACAATAGACTTTCAAGTGCTGTAGTTTCTGTGCACATGGCCATAAATGATGCATTGCCATCAGTCTCACACAGTACTGTAACAGTCATAGTAATGGATCACTTCTTAATTCACACATCAGTTGGAGATGCTTCAGACAATATCCATTGCTACTACATGGCAGATGCATGTAATACACAACTGTGAATAGGAAATCCACTCACACTTGTTTGTTGTTTGCAACTGCTGTTATCCATTTGGCTGATACCAATTTCATCCAGGGATGCTTTACTCAAATGAACCACTTGTGGTACAGCACACTCTCACATCTTGTTGGCTATACATAACTATTCTTTGTAATGCATAACAATTAGGTATTGACAGTGCAGACTTCTCTTCAAACTGTTTTACAAAATGCATACGTGATACGTCTTTCTGTGATGCACCCAGTAAATACACAGCTCATTGACAACTTTGATGGCATGGGTTAAATTCTTGAAGGTGCAGATTGTGGCTTATTTGTCATACAAACCTCTCAAATGGCCAGGATTGCCCCAAATTTAAACAACAGGTATAACACTGTGCTCTTAACCCATCCAAAAAGTTGTAATTTTTGAGGAGGGTGTTTTAAATTCCCCTTATAGAATATGACAAATCATTAGTTGTACAAGTGTGTCTTTGTAAAACATGCAAACTAACTTATAATGACATATTTTATCTTAATTTCACAGATTAATGGTGATATTATTTTAAAATATTTCACGATTGTGACTGCTTCTGTCTATTGCTGTGCATGAACATGTTGTTTAGTGTCACTGATTGGTTAAGAGGTATGCTGACATTATAGTCATATTCAAGCAACTAATTTTGCACACCTTGCAATATGCACATACCCCTATTGTATATACCGTCCTTGCTAAATGACTTCTCCTGTGATCATGTCAGGATGTTTATATCACGGCCATTCATCTCCATTGACATGTAACCTTGTGTAACTGTAATATAATATAATATAATATAATATAATATAATATAATATATTATATTATAATATAATATAATGTGTGATCGTATAAATATACCTGCACAGGAGGTGCAAACAGGAGTATGTACTGCGCTATGTAGATATCTGATTAATTTAATGCTACTGAATTGTCTTTGTAGTGTGTGCATTGCCATGTTTCAAATGTACTCTTCCTCTTTCTTCTTCTTTCCTACTATGCATGTCTGTGACCTTTTTCAGTATGTATACTTCCATAATCTAATGTTTTTACACTAGATTCTATTTACCCTTGATGATCACCACAAATCCCTTATTTCATTATGCCAAAAATATGTTGCAGTGAGTACATTTTTCTGTAATGCGTTACTACTCCATCCATTGTATTCCTTTTAGCCCTGGTGATCATTGTAGCTCTCTCTGTAATTCTGTAGAGCAAGCTTGCCCATAGTAAACTTCCTTGCATGTTCTATATGCCTGTGTCCTGCTTTGCACTGTTTCCTGACTGACAATACTGTTGATAGCCACAGAACCTCTCTTGTATTCATGTGAGCACGATATGTGGTGTGTTTATGTGATTAGCCCTGGTGCACATCATGCAAACTTGTAAACTCCTTATAGTTTTCACCCTAAGTCTACATGGAGTTTATTGAATCCCTGGGAGTATCTTGTTTGCAGTCATGTACAGTTTTTGATGGTAGATGCAAATCATCTACAAACTGAATAAAAGTAGTCCAACATGGGAATTGAATTTTATATTACTGACATTTCATTTGTCTAGAAAATAAAGTTGGAGACTTTATATACCCTTGTGGTAGGCCTGGTCCAAGTATATTGCTGACCTTTATAAGTAAAGGTAAACATATACTGGCTATCAGCGTGCATAAGGATAGAGAAGAAAGCAGACAAAATATCTACCACTGAAAAGCAGGTT
Source organism: Protopterus annectens (assembly GCF_019279795.1). Lineage (NCBI taxonomy): Eukaryota > Metazoa > Chordata > Ceratodontiformes > Protopteridae > Protopterus > Protopterus annectens. Next base: position 1,942,429,070 of record NC_056735.1, on the reverse strand, counting down.
GCGTTTGGAGTGACAGGTATCAGTATAGTTGTAGGATTAGGGACAACTGGAAACACTGGGACTACAGCAGCATTTACTGCATGTAAATCTTGTATAAACCTATATGTACTTTTATCTGGTTTCTTACTTAGCTAAAGAGGAGGATTACAAGGACTGCAAGTTTTAACAATTATACCTTGCTGTTATAAGGCAGAGATAACAGGTTTGATTCCTTTGTCTGCCTCTATCGGAATAGGAAGGCACTGATAAGGTTTTAATGTTATACAGACAGGCTTCATGTTCTTTATAACTCCTACCTCGTCATGTGTAGTCCAGAGATGTCGAGGTATGATCCTCAATTCCTCCATGTCAACATTTTCCAATTTCTGTTCTTCTGTCAAGAAAGCAAAAAGATTATTTTCATTTGAAAAAATGGTATTAACATGCAATCCTAAAGTTTTGTCAGGAACATCTAAAAATATACCTTCTGGTGTACAATAAATATTTTGCATAGTAAATCTCTACCTAAATAAACTTAGATTTTTTTTTTATTCTACAATAAAAACATGTTTTTCTTTTAGTGGACCAATTTTAATAGGGATAAGTGTAGTTTCTGGGTAATCTGTAGGAATTCCGGACACATCCACACCATGAATCATATGTTTGGAGATTGGAAGATTTTCTGCATTTGCCAATGTAATCATAGATCTAGTAGCTCCTGTGTCTACAAGGAATGGAATGGCTATATTTTGTACCATAATTTTAACAAAGGGACATTCTTTATCTATTACTACCAAGAAAAGAAATCATAATTTCTGCTCATGGCTATCCATAAAATGTGTCTGCTGTTCTGGTAGTTGACAAGTAGTGTCCCATGCAAGAGGGTTTATATCATTCTGCTGTAGTGGTTGGTTATGAACATTTGGCAAACCTGTTTGTTTTCCATTAAACTGATATTTCTTTTACCAATGTCCTATCTGGCCACAACTGAAACAAAGATTTGGTTGTGTTGTATTCTGTGGTGTTTGTTATGAATCAGGGTGATAATTCTATTGATACTGATATTATCCTGGGGACTGCTGAAAGAACTGGGCTCTACCTTTTCCTTCTCGACTACCTTCCCTTCCTCAACCTCACCCTCTGAAGTTGGTATTAAACTGCTGAATTTGAATCTTTAAGTATATCATCTGCTATATATATTGTTTAACAATTTCAAGGATGCCTAAACCTGACCAATTGAAACAAACGTCTTGAATTCGTTATTGTATCGGGGACAAAAAATTCTCGACAAAGGCTGCTGACAGCCTACTGGCTGCTGCATCTATTGTACTTTCTCTTTGCCCTGAAAAGGCTAGAAATGCATCTATCATGCACTGCAAATATGCATCAATACCTTCATTTTCTTTCTGTGTAATAGCTTTTATTCCTTCCCAATTAGGTACTGAGGACATGTTGCAGTAATGACTTTTAAAAGATTATTTCTAGCAGCTAGGAATCATTCATCCATGTGTTTCAGAATGTTGCCACCCAAGTCAGATGTATCCAGTATTTTTCTAAAAATATCAGAAGCTGTAGAAGTTTTAATATGGCTTTATGATTTTCAGTGGTGGGGTTTTGCAGCTGTGCATGTCCTAAGATTTTTGAGGATTTTGCTGAATGTGATCTTAAGAGAGGGAAAGAATCTTCAATTGCTTGAATGTCCACTGCAGTCCATGGCAGTAACACTCTTATAGTGGGTTTGGCTTCACTATCCCTAGTTGCTGCAGGGTTAATTACTTCTCTGAAGGGATGCATCTGTATATCAGGTTCATCACAATCGATAGAAGACGCAGAGCTTGTTGCCACTCCTGCATTTTGAATTGAAGGTGTTGTCCAATATTCTTCTGCATCAGTAATTATTGGAAATTCGGTAACAGTATTTTTTATTTTACTTAAAACATTATGTTTTGGTAGTTTATTTATATTAGGAAATCTTTTTAACTTTCTCCAGATGTATGTTTGTGATATACTTGTGTTTTCCTTTATTAAATATGTACATTAACATCTGATGTAAAGTCATTACAGTTCTACATTGTTTATGAAAGCTAGTAGTATAACCTGACTCAGGTTTGATTGGAAGCACTAGAGGTAACCTGGGCTATATCTGGGGAAGTGGAATTATACTGCTGAAGGTGAATATCTAGTAACTTTTATTTTGTTCTTTTTTTTCTTTAAGTATATTATTTGCTATATATTGTGCTTGGATAACAATTTCATGGATGCCTAGACCTGGCCAATTCAAGCAAACTCCATACTGGAGAAAAATAGCCTATACTGAAAAGTGTATTGTGTTATAATGTGGAGGTGGAACAGATGGCAATAGAAGCTACTCATCATAGGATGATTCTGGGTGTGTGTCTTGACAATTTGTCTAAACTGGTTAACTGATATATAAGCCAGGAATGGGACTTTTCATCTGCGCACCTCTGTCTTGAAATTATTTACTGTTCTAATAGTCACCTACAGCTGTGATTTTAACTAAGCCAGTTTATATTTAGATTGTCAAACTAACACTTGCTTTTCTTTATTTGTAAATTCCTCTTGACAATCACTAAAAGCTGACCAGGAAGACATTGATATCTTATTCCCCTGTTGCGTCAATTATTTTTAAGGTTTTCTAAAATGTTCTTATCAAAACAACACCTTTCCAGAAATTGCAATGCACTGTCGTGTTTTGTAAGATCTGATCATTTATCTAAATATCTACAACTGCACATACCCATAAAAATATATCTGCATGGAGTTCTTTGCTCTGGCTCTTTAATAATACTTTTACTAGTGCCCATTATAAAACCGCTCTCATACAAAAGTGATAGATCTGCAACTATAATTACAATCACTTACACTCTCAGGAATCTTCTGTTCCTCATCTTTGAATTTTAATATTTGACTAGAACCCACTCTCGTTCTAGGGTTGTCAGAGTCTCTGAACAAGGATACTCTGTCCTTGTCTCTGTATTGCTCAAAAACCTAATAGCACACAATTTGAAGCATAGTGATTAGAACCTGCTCTCATTTCAGGGTTGTCATAGCCCAGAACAAAGATAGTTTGTCCTAGTTTCTGTAAAAACCCGCTAACACTCAATTATACTGAAAGCATACTTTAGTAGAAAAAAAAAAAAAATGTAGATCACGCAGCCACCCATTTCCCTCCTTGCGTGCAATTTATCCAGTCCTGTTCAATTAAAACCATTGAAGAAAATGTTAGTAAAGCTTACCTGATGAGATACTATACTCCACAGAAAATGTGTTACAAAATAAATTATGTACAAATACATTAGAACTCTGCTCGGCAGCAAACATGTCACAATGAGCCCGGCAGCAGTTTCTAATGCAGCAGCACACAAACAGCTTGGAAGTCTAAGCATATAGCACCAAACTGTTAAGGTACCAAATAACTTTCACACAAGACAGTTCAGCAGAGAATAATAATCCCCTTAATTACAAGGAAAAGCCAGTATGTGGGAGATCAGGCAAATCATAAACCTGTCTCCTCATTCCCCAATTTACAAAAGTTAATACTCTTTATACTTTTTCCTGATTAATAATAACACTGTCACAACAATTATACAACTGAAATGACTAACTGGAAATGAGCAATACAACATTAATTTTGTTAAATAAGATCTCATGATTGCTTGGTTATGACATTCCATATATTCCAGATTACGTGATGGAACACTCTTTTCAGAACAAATGTTATACTTTTCTAACCCTGTGAGCACTTGTTACTGTTAAGCAGAAAACAAGCTAACAGATGCATACTGAAGGACATTCTGAATATTTGATTATTTCATTCTTGCTGTGAGAGCATATTAGAAATGAAATGCACTCACAGACATGTTTTCTTCTCAAACTTCATGCTCACCTCAGCTAATACTAGAACAAGAGACCTGAACCTTCCACAGATAAACAAAATGTGATGGAGAAACAGATTCAACAACCAGGTTGATTCCTTTCACTTCCAATTGCCTTCTATGTAAATCTGAGGAAGTGACCAAACCGGGAATACAGATAATTATAGAGGAGGGGGTATGAGACATAAGCACAGGTAGGAAAACAGATGCCTGCTGTCAGAGATGCAGTACTGATGACTGAGACTAACATACTCACATGTGATAGGCAAAGGAAGCAATCAATGTTACTAAGATGTCCAATCAAATAATAATGGTGATCTTATATATTTGACCCATGTAATGCTGCAGTTATACTAATGAGACAGAAAAACAAATCTGAAATATTTTTTCAATATAACACAACTGGGGGTGGGGCTGGGATTTGAACTCACAGACATCTTCAGAATATGAGAGCAGAGCCTTAACATCCTACCCCAACTGCCTGCTTAATGAACAGGATGCATACATAAATACAGTGATTCTAATTACTATTTAATCTGATACCTGTGGACTATAGCAGTAATGACAGAATGCATACCTCTCAACCATACTGAATTCCTCGGTATTTACCAGTTTTGAGGGCAAAATATTGGGGTGCCATGAAATCCTGAGTGGCCTCCTTACTTTCCAAATTTCCCGGTCTTTTTTTTGGAATTTGCCACTTTAAATTTTTGACTGATGTCACCACGGCACGCATCAGCAGCTTATAGGGGCATGTGTGATGACATCATCTACTGCCTGTTGGACTGAGGCGAATAGGGATGGCGGGCAACATGACAGGTAAGAGGAAAAAAACAATTTATATGGCTGGCATTATAACTCAACTATTTTTATCTGTCTGGTGTATTCAGCCATGCCTGCTCTGATTATTTAACCATTGCATTGCTTATCTGTCTCGTGTTGTTCACGGCAGTTGCTGCATTATCGTGCTACACATATTTAATTATGCTGGCTTTTAGTTTGCCTGAGTTGGCTGGCTATATCTGTCTGGTGTTATTCACGGCAGTTGCTGCACCTGCATTATCATGCTACATGTATTTAATTTATTTAGCTGCATTATGACATGTACCGATTGGCTAGACAGAGGAACCAAGCTAGGAAAGATGTGCAGCAGGTAAAGGTGATAAAGGATAATGAGGGAAACATACTCACAAGCGAGGAGTGTGTTGAGGAGATGGAAAGAGTACTTTGAGGAGTTGATGAATGAAGAGAATGAGAGGGAGAGAAGTTTGGATGATGTTGGGATAGCGAATCATGAAGTACAATGGATTAGCAAGGAGGAAGTAAGGATAGCTATGAAGAGAATGAAGAATGGAAAGGCTGTTGGTCCAGATGACATACCTGTGGAAGCATGGAGGTGTTTAGGTGAAATGGCAGTGGAGTTTTTAACCAGATTGTTTAATGAAATCTTGGAAAGTGAGAGGATGCCTAAGGAATGGAGAAAAAGTGTTTTGGTACCAATTTTTAAGAATAAGGGAGATGTGCAGTGCTGTGGTAACTACAGAGGGATTAAATTGATCACTCACAGCATAAAGTTATGGGAAAGAGTAGTGGAAGCTAGGTTAAGAAGGGACGTGATGATTAGTGATCAGCAGTATGGTTTCATGCTGGGAAAGAGTACTACAGATGCAATGTTTGCCCTGAGAGTGTTGATGGAGAAGTACAGAGAAGGTCAGAAGGAGTTGCATTGTGTTTTTGTAGACTTAGAGAAAGCATATGACAGGGTGCCTAGAGAGGAGTTGTGGTATTGTATGAAGAAGGTGGGAGTGTCACAGAAGTATGTAAGAGTGGTACAGGATATGTACGAGGGTAGTGTGGCAGCAGTGAGGTCTGTGGTGGGAGTGATGGATGCGTTTAAGGTGGAGGTGGGATTACATCAAGGATCAGCTCTGAGCCCTTTCTTATTTGCAATGGTGATGGACAGGTTGACAGATGAGATCAGACAGGAGTCCCCATGGACTATGATGTTTGCAGATGACATTGTGATTTGTAGTGAGAGTAGGGAACAAGTGGAGGAGACCATGGAGAGATGGAGATATGCTCTAGAGAGAAGAGGAATGAAGGTCAGCAAGACTAAGACAGAATATATGTGTGTGAATGAGAGGGAGGATAGAGGAATGGTGAGGATGCAAAGAGTAGAGGTGGTAAAGGTGAATGAGTTTAAATTCTTGGGATCAGTAGTTCAGAGTAATGGTGAGTGTGTAAGAGAGGTGAAGAAGAGGGTACAGGCAGGATGGAGTGAGTGGAGACGAGTGTCAGGAGTGATATGTGACAGATGAGTACCAGTAAGAGTGAAAGGGAAGGTCTACAAGAGGGTAGTGAGACCAGCTATGTTATATGGGTTGGAGACAGTGGCACTGACAAAAAGTCAGGAGTTTGAGCTGGATGTGGTAGAGTTAAAAATGTTAAGATTTGCACTTGGTGTGACGAGGGTGGACAGGATTAGGAATAAGTATATTAGAGGGTCAGCCCAGGTTGGAAGGTTTGGAGACAAAGCCAGAGAGGCACGATTACATTAGTTTGGACATGTGCTGAGGAGGGATGCTGAGTATATTGGGAAAAAGTTGCTAAGGATGAAGCTACCAAATAATAGGAAAAACGGAAGGCCTAAGATAAGGTTTATGGATGTGGTGAGAGAGGACATGCAGGTGGTTGGTGTGGCAGAGCAAGATGCAGAGGACAGGAAGAAATGGAAACAGATGATCCGCTGTGGTGACCCCTAATGGGAACAGCCAAAAGAAGATGATGATGATGAGCTGCTTTATCGTGCTACATATATTTAAGCTTTTAGTTTGTCTGAGTTGGCTGGCTATATTTATCTGATGTTGTTCAGGGCAGTTGTTGTGCCTGCATTATTTAATTATGCTTGCTTTTAATTTGCCTGATTTGGTTAGATTTTGTTCACAGCAGTGACTGTGCCTGCATCACTTAATTATGCTTGCTTTTAATTTGCCTGAGTTGGTTAACTTTGCTGGCCTTGACCATTGGTGCTGCATTTTTAATGTTCATGGCACATGTGGTGCTACATTTATTTATTATGGTGGCTTTTAGTTTGCTGACTGTGCAGTGCTACATCAGGTTGCAGTCTAAGTGTGTTGTTGGCCGTGCAAATTAAAACCATTGCTGCTTCATTCAATGTGCTGCTGGCAAGTAAGTCATCTGCTGTTGCTGGATTCCATTCACTCATTACTGGTGCATTCAATTAATTTATCTGCCATTTTTACATTCCATTCACCTGTTGCTGGTGCATTCAATTAATTTATCTGCCATTCCATTACTGGTGCATTCAGTTCAATTATTTGCTGGTGCAAGTTGTCTGGATTCAATGCTGGTACAGTCAATTGTTTATCTGCTGTTTCAAGTTGTTTGGAGTGTGTGTTTCAAGTACGTGTTTCAATATTTGCCATTGCTGATGCATTCAGTTCAATTATTTACTGGTGATGCATTCAATTCAATTATTTGCTGGTGGTGCATTCAATTCAATTATTTGCTAGAGGTGGTGCATTCAATTATTTGCTAGTGGTGCATGTATGTGTGTGTGTGTGTGTGTGTGTGTGTGTGTGTGTGTGTGTGTGTGTGTGTGTGTGTGTGTGTGTGTGTGTGTGCATGTGCAATGCCCCAGGTAGATATATTGGTTAGTTAAGGTTATTCAGTTTCAAACCCTGTACCTTAGGTACAAGGAGCAAGAGCCTGAGTTCTCTACCTATACCACCACTTCTTATCTGAAGGAGAAGTTACAGGTATCAACTGTACACATGTTCACAAATGTCTAGAATGTTTGGCTCATACTTTTGTTCTGTTTGTCTTACAATTTGGATCATGCAGTGGTAGTGTTGCCTCACAGCAAGAGGTTCTCTGGTTTGATTCATTGCTGAAGTGCCTTCTATGTGGAGTCTGCATGTCCTCCCTGCCTTTGTCTGTGTTTTCTCTGGGTGCTCTCTGTTCTCACGATGCAAGACGTACATCTGGAGTGTTTCTCCCTGGGCCTCTGCTGAAAATTGTCTTTGTTCCAAGTTGGACTTTTCCAGTAAACAACTGTTAAATAAAAATAAAATAAAGTTTATGTTTTTCTGGCAAATCATTGAGAACTGAGTTCACTAAATTATAATAGTCATTTAAGTTTCAGTCTTCCTATCTTTCAGGAAACACATAGTAACACATTTTATTCTAGCAACTTCCTAAGATTATAGAAGCAATGTTTAAAATGTGTCCCCATTTTTGGGCCTTTGCCCCCCAATATATTTTGGCTTTTTCCTGATTTCCTGTGCTGCACAGTTCTTCAGGAAAGAGAAGATTAGTGCTGCTTATGTAATGTCTACTTGCATTCTTAGTAGCACAACAGGTAGTATACTTGGTTCTGCTGCAGAAGGTTGTGGGTTCTACTCCCACAGGATATAGATGGATTGCTGATACTGCACTGTGTTGTATTTTTAAAGGGGGTGGATGCTACAGTCCTGTGAATGTCCTCCTTTGGCAGATATACCTAGTAATTATGAACATGTTATCAGTTTGTCATACATTCCCTATTGATATATTACTAGCTTATCATTTATAATGTAACATAGGCAATTTATTCTTCAAGGGCAACAGGCACTTTACTTGTAGATGAAAGTAACAAAATATAAAGTTGTTTGCTAGCAGCAACCTCTTCATTAGTTACAGATCTCTTTAATGTGGAATTATTTAGGTGACTTACTTCTGCAGAGATTATGCAATGTGCATATTTAATGATACTGGTGGATTGTAGAAGTTTGAGTAGACTTTTTATGATGGAAATGTTCTGAATTGGGTAGTTTTGTCATTATTGGTTCATGCATTTTGTTTCATTGCATATTGGAAAAATGTTCAAAACAATAAATTTAAAATGCACTCTAACAAGTGTGCTGTAATATACAAGGAATATAATTTAATACAGTTAGGAAGGTGTATCCAAGAACATATGTATGTTTCGTGTGCAAGGGGCCTATGATTTGAAAACAGCCCAAAGGTAATCTTTATCAGCCATTGGCCAGATGCATTTTCTTTAGATGTAGGTTTCAATGCTGCTTTAATGAATGTGAGTTTCAAGGGCAAAGAAGTTATGCTAAGTCTATTTTCATTGTGAGACTGTATTGCTGTTTTGTTTAGTAGATTTCTATTAGTGTTTTTGATATAAAATGCGAAATAAAATCCAAATAATCATTGTAGAAGTAAACCAGTATGCACATTACAGTGTTTATGGTAAATATGGTGAAATAGCCAAGTAATGGGACATTGGAATGACTGCAGGGGGACTCTGGGTTGGGGCCATATTTTGATTGTCTGTTCAGTTTACATTTGAAAGTTGGTATCCCACAATTCCATTGGAGTGTGTGAAGTTACATAATGATGTAAGTAAATTTTATGTTAATCAGCGTACAGATTTGTACCTATTTTCATGGGCCTATGTCCAGATTTTTGATGTTTCTGAGTTGAGAGGTATGAACAGAAGTGCTACTGGTATACAACATTTATATTTTTTGAATACATCCCTGCTAATATTAATATTAAAAGCAAGATGTTATGAAGCAGGTTTACTCAACATGGTACTCTCTGAGGTGCACTGATCTACTCCTGTGCAGCTGCATATTCCTATTAATCTTTTTGTGGCCTAGAGACATAAAAAGAGCATTGTATAGGAGTTGTGGATGGCTTCCAGTGCAAATATAAAGGTTTACCTAATATAATAATGCTACTTATAATCCATGGGGAGTGCCTGCTCCCTAACTTTAACCTTTGTTTGGTGTAAGAGTTCAAGTTTCTGGCACATCATGTTGCTATATTGGTAACAGCACTGTTCACCTTATGTGGAACCTCGGTTGCATGCATGACAGGATGGCGTAAACTATTCTATGCTTCCGAGTTATACCAAGGGCCTTCATAGCTTTCTTGAAGGAACATATGCTTTAAATTTTAAAGGATGAGATGGAGAAATATTTTTGTTTCCTCCATGCAGCACTTCTATGCTATAAAAGCTGCATCATCTTATTTTTCTCTAGCCATGATGTATCACTTTAAAGAATCTCAGGGAACATTGCAGAAAACTGTCACTTAAATCTGTTTTTGTGTTCCATCTGCCAAGCAATGATGGGCATCAAAGTGTACATTATTTGAGTGACTGATGGCAACATCAGAAATATAGATATTGTATTATTGTGGATAACAGTTTCAGCTTAATGTGAGAAACATGGTAGTCTTCAATGCCAGTCTTCGCTATTCAGGCAACATGGTCTACAGAAACCTCATGTCCAGATGGTTACATCTGGAATGACAATTCATTGTCTCCTATTAGCATAGCCTGGTCATGCATGCACTGTGTTGTCTGAAGTGACATAGCTGTGAGCACAGGATAGCGTGGACTTCTGCACAATGTCTATCAGGTGTGCTTGTTGCACAAATTGAGCAAATGAAAAATGATAATGAGTTGATCCTTAACTAGCATAATCACCACACCCAGACAGGTGAATCTACACTATATAATCATGATAAGAAGCACAGAACCTCAATATGCTATGGAAGAAAGCATTACAGCAAAAGATTGAGTCCTAAAAAGGGTAATGTTTTAGAAGAATTTCTTCAGTCTCATATATCTGTTTGCATAAGTGAAGTTCTACTTCTAACAAACCCATTCACATTTACTTTGGATGCTTTTACCTGGTCTTGAACCTGCTAGCTATAAGGGATGTCTGTTGCCTGTACTTTTAAACATGTTGGCCAAAGTGTACTGAACGGGAGAGCACAGGGATACACTGCTTAGTAGCCTGCATGATTGTTAAGTTGGATGGGAGACACACCCATCTCATATTCAGAGTGCTGTTCAATACTGTTTTAGTGCTGTATGCCTTGCACATATGTCATTAACAACAATATCTGTAACAGTGCTAGTGTAATGGTCACATGCCCTTGGCCATTTGCATGTCTGTGATTGTTTTGTGTTGGATATGTAATCAGCAGTCATAGACACTTTACGTTTACTTAAAGAGTTGGGATACAGATATATAACTGTCAGATGGAAGGAACAAGACTGCTAAGTCCACTGCTTATAATAAAAAAAAAAAGCAGGACACAGAAAAAGTACTACTTCTGCTGGGCAAATGACATCTGCCAGTAAGCCCAAATTCTCCATAGCTGACAATTATCAGATGGTAATCCAGGCAAAACATTTTGCTCTGGCCAGTGGCTCTTTGATGTCCATGCATCCAACCAGCCCTACATTGCCTGGAATTAGATTGTCACCAATGTGAAAGCTGTGGTTGGGCAGGACCATAGGTGTGAAATTGTCCTTCTGGGGGACACATATATGATCCTTGGTGCCTTGCACAGATAAAAAGCTGTAGCATGAGTATGTAGGGCATTTGGTGGTGGACCATTGAGTTAACTATGTCTTACAGAGACAGGGAAGTTCCAAGCTTCTTCCAAAGGCATTATCACCTCCAGTTGTGTGGTGCTGGATGTTGTGACAGAGCTGGACAATCCTCAGGTAGTGTACACTATGGATGCTTAAGGTTTGTATTCCTATTTCAATGAATCAATACTTGCAACTCCTTTGTTACATGTTAGACCCTATAAATCTTCATTACATCTGACTTATGGTATACAGGCACACTGGAAATTCAGAGGCCACAACCATCTGCACAATGTATAGGCATTTGTATTAGTGTTCATGTTTATACTTGTAAAAATCTCAGTGGAATGTGTAGTCATGATGCTAGGTCATACTTACACTAGATATTCTGCACTTCAGTGTATTCGCAGGTGACTCTTTATCCAGCACCAAAACTGTAGAGCTGCTGACATCTGATGTTGGAGGATCTGTAGCCACTGATCATGGTGGTATGCATGACCTGGCATAATCAGGAGCATGGCAGAGTGTGTATGTTTTGCACAGGGAGCATGACCAAATAATCCCCTGCATATACCATGGACATAATTGCTATGCCTGTGAATACCCAGTCTACCCAAATTACAGAGAGGATATAGATTGATGGAGACACTATTGATCAGGGAAGTGTGCTGTCCCCGGTAGATAGATGTCTAAATCAGCACCAGATTCTAATGTGCAGGCAGTTCCACACAGGGGTTGGTGACAGTGCTCATTGGAGAGACAGTAATGACCCTCATGCTGAGATTTGTGTGTCAGTAGCCACAGCCAAACATATGTGTAGGTCTAATATGGAGGCACAGGCTAATACCATCACAATGCCAGAGACAATGAGGGTGATCCAGGATGTGTATGTTGACCTATGGGAGTGCATGTGTCATAGGTGGGATCCCTTGGATAGACTGAATCACACATCTGAACACACAATGTTTTGCTTATCTGGCCTGTCAGGGGTATACAGCTATTGTCAGAGCCTGTAATCTGCTACATGTACAGATGTTAGTCAGAGTGGCCATGGAAGACTTCTGTCTGTTTTTCCACAGCAACATATGTTGTGGTAGTGTCTACTCCCAGGAGAGGTTGTCCCAGTGGTTAAGGTCATTGTTGGGCTGGCACATCTCCTAGAAGAATTTGTATGAGATCTCAGAGCACAACAGCATCTATCCAGGGTCTTGGTGCAGGCAGCCAGTAAAACTTCTGTCAGAGCCAGCCCTAATGGACAGCAGTGCATATGAGATGCTAAACTCTCTGACATGAATACCCTGTTTCTGTCAAGTATTTTGAGCTACATTGCTGCACCAGCTGCTGAGACATTGCCCCTATAGGTCCACATGAGTACCACCACAGGTCATAGCACATCTCACACACTCACTGAACCCAGAACTTTTCAATATAGCCTAAACATACCACTTCTGACACTTTGCATAAAAGCACTTATTTATTCTTATACTCCTCAGCATTCACACTAACACTCACACACTGCATTGTGAAAGGCATATAATCCTGTAGTCTTTTTTCTGCCTCTGCACATGATGATGATGATGATGATGATGATGATGATTATGACCTGCTCTTTGTACATTGTTACTTGGATTGCCTCTGTCTCATTCACAGTGTGTTCAGCCTATGCATGGGGTAAGGACATCATGGTGTTGGTTTTGCACACATCATATTTACTGTAGTGTATCTACTTAACCCTTGTTTACTGTGTTGTGAAGATACATGAAATCTGCTACCTCTTTGCTAGTGTCAGGGAAGACTACGCCCACCACCTTCCTGCATGATCATTCTCTGTTGCTGGCTTCTCCTCTGAATCTTAGTCTTTGCTGTGTGTTCTGCTGTGAACTGCTTGCTCTGCACAAGCCCTCTGTTGTAATTGCTACAATAGTATAATATTGTGTAATACTGTATGCAAGGTTAGTATTTTGGCCCATGTGGTAAGGTCATACTGTGGGGCACTACCAGATAAATCCAGACAGCAAAACATGCCTTCAGCAGCCTAAACACATGCTCAGTAATGTTTCTGATTTAAAATAATGCACAGTGATGCAGTTTGTCAAATAGTGTCCATATCAGTATGGTACCAGTACGCAATGTCAGTGTCATGAAGTCCATGAAATGCTATGTGTGGCTGAATGACCGGGAATCTCTGGGGTTGACACTGCACAGCACATAGCACAGCAGCTGCAATTAGAGCTTCCTGCAGATATACTTTTACTATGGATGTGCTAACCCCCTAACATAATTCCATGGTATGCTTCATCTGAATAGTGTCATACAGCTGAGTTCAAATATACTATGGGCTTAGCTCTATTGCATGAAATTTAGAGTTTTTCAAATCACTGTGCCATCTTGTTTTGCCTCATTATCATATAGAATGTCTCATTATCTGGTCATTAGCATGTAGCATGATTGGCCACATTATTTGACCTAGTTATGTCATGTAGTTTGGTTTTCTGAATCACACACATCCTGTAAAAATTCACTTAGCATGATTAGGTAAAGTATTCTAAGTACATCCCAGAAATAATGCCAGAATTGTAAATACTTATGAAACATATAGGAGACTTGAAGTGACAAACCTTAGTGAGAAGAGATTACTATTGAAAGAACTTCCCATATTCATTACCACTTATGTGAGAAGAATATTTTTTGTAATCTGTATATAAGACTATGAACGAAAATTTTCAGAAGTAGTTGCAGGTGCTGACAGACAGTATCAGACTGATTAAAATACTTTTCAATGTTTTGGTGTGATTGCATCTGCCTGCACCTTCAGTGTGGAGTTTTGCCCCACAGCACTCCCAGGCAGTAAATATACTATTAGCATTAAAGGGAAATACTGATTTATTTATAAAAAAAAATCAAATCTTTTTTTTTCTTTGCAACTCTCTTGTTCCTTCTTTTACTACAATAACACTGGAGTGGTATAGGGGCACAGACTCCCTGTGCAAAGTATTGCAGGTTAGTGGAGTATCCCTACAGAATTATATTGTTATGTACATTTGATTTTTGTAGTACTTTTATACTCTAAGGAGCTTATACTTGGCTACATTAATGTATTGATTCTTTTCTTTGCATTTTTGCTGATTTACAGCTTCAGAAGTATGATAGATTGATAGCTTTTTTGTATTGTTGGAATCAATGTTCAAATGATTGATCAAAGGATCATAAGATCACAGGATGTTATTAGGCTATTGATGTAGAGTTCATTTGAAGCCTAGTCATTTCATCCCAATGTAATATTATAGATGCTTCAGTTAATACCCAGGATTGTATTTATAAATAGCTGCCCATATCCAGGGGAGTTGTGGGCACTATTCCTGGTAAGAATTTATGGCTCCCCATCCACTCATCCAGGTTTCTTTTGAACAGTGTCATAGAGGTGTTCTGCTTCACATGAGTAGGCAGCCTATTCGAAAGATGTGACATTCACTGGGAGACAAATCTGCCCCTCAGCACATCCTATTCATAGGTTCGTAGGTTCATAGGATGATATTAGGTTTATTGGCCTGGAGGCCCTTATAAGACTAGCCAAGAATTTTGCCCATGTTCCTTCAAAGTCAGCACCTGTTTTCCTGTTTGTGGGATCCCAGGGGTGTATTTTCTGTTTCCCATTCAGTCGTCCAGATTCCTCTTAAAGAGGGCTAGAGAGGTACTCTGCTTGACATGGAGAGGGAGTCTGTTCCACAGATAGGGGAGTCTTTGGGACACAAATATATCCTGGCAACAAGTTCTTTTAATGTCACAGACCACGTTAAGGTCTTGTGCATGGGTTTTTTGAGTAGAGTTTGTCTTATGGATATGCAGCAACTCCGTCACGGCTGGGTCTCAGATGATCTTGTATGCCAGACAGACACAGGTCACCTCAGAGCAGTCTGTGTGAGACTGAGAAGAGAGACAGGGCTTTTAGCCTATCTGTATAAAATAGGGGCTTAAGACCCTGGATTTAGGAACCTTTGTGGTCTCCAACTGCTGCATCTGCTTGGGAAGGTACATGCTGAAGTGGGCATTGTACTCAATAATGGGTCTGATAAGGGATGTGTACAGAGATGTTATGACCTCCTTGTTCATGGATGAAATATCCTTATTTATGAGGTGGGCCATGTAGAAAGCCTTCTGTACAATGGAGGCAATGTGGTTGTCTAAAGTGAGGTTGCTATCAACCTGGGTGCCCAAGACCCTTATGACTTACTCCATGCTTAGTACATTGTTATTAATATGATAATTAATAGGGATGCTATTTTCCTCAAAGTGGATAATGATGCATTTCTTGGCATTAGGTTTGAGGCCATGCTTCTGGCACCAGTCATTAGTTTGGGTAAGTCCATCTTGGAGGATGTTCGCATCACTAGGGGAATTTAAGACAGTGCCCAGCTTGCAGTTATCTGCAAATGTGGTCAGCCACAGACCACTTGTTTGGCTTGCACCTCAAAAAAGTATATCCCAAACAGTAGAGGCCCCAAGACCGATCCTACCAATCTGATAACATATGGGTGGATGCCTAGCTGGGAGAGTTTATTTATTATGTCCGAGTGAGGAATAGTGTCAAAGGCTTTGGCTAGGTAAAGGTAGGTGGTGTGCACCTCTTCTCCATGTCAATGGCTTTGCTGACTGTTTTGAAGAAGTCAACCAAGTTTAAAAGACATGATCTCCATTTGACAAAACCAAATTGTGTGGGGTCAAGTGTTTGGAGGTTGCCAATATCCTTGTTTATAAGGTCCATGATAATGTGTTCCATGGCCTTGCAGATCAGGCTAGATAGGCTGATGGGACTATAATTGCCTGGGTCAGTGGAAGCTCCTCCTTTGTGTAGAGGGATGACAGTGGCTGTCCTCCATTCAGCTGGGACAAAGTTGTGCTCAGGCTTTGATTTAATAGGGTATGTAATGGAGCTGAGATCTCATGCCTGAGTTCATGTAGAATACAGCCAGGGAAGTTATTGGGTCCCATGGAGACTGTATTTTTTGCCTTTGAGAGGGCATTGAGAACCCGCTCCCTGTTGATGAGGGGAGGAAGGCAAGTGCTGGTGATATCCTGGTTTACTGATGGGGGGGGCAGGGGTTGACGTTTTCACTGAACCTGTCTGCCAGCAGGTTGGCTATATCTATGACATTTGCGTATGTATTCCTATTTTCCACCAGTTCAGAGCAAATTTGGGTGTTACCTTTGAAAATGTGGACATATATGAAGAAGGCCTTGTTATTGTCCTTAGCTGATGTGGCCAATTTGGACTCAAATTTAGCCTTAGAGGATTTCACCATTGACTTTATTTACTTGTTCAGACAAAGGAGAGATTACTTCCAACTTGGCACCTGCTCTTTCTTGGTCCTGGACAGCAATTTGTTTCCTTTTATTATAGTTTGTTTATTGGTGCTGTCTACCAGACAGTATTACTCTTCCTTGAGGAAGATGATTTGGTCCTGTCTGGTATTGCAGAGTCCGTACAGCTATGTAGGTGCTCATATAGTTTTTTGGTGTAGACCTGGACATTAGTGCTAGTTCTAACTTAAGGGACAGTGGCTGTGAAGCTGCTTATACCAGCTCTGAGGAAATTGCAGTCAGCTTTGGAAAAGTGTTTTCTTTTGACCCTGACAAAGGGTGTGGGTGTGGGGGGGGGGGGTCAGGGGAGATGGTGACTTCAAAAGTGATCACTTTATGGTCGGATCTTACCAAGGATGATGATACTATAGGGGGGTGATACAGTGACTACTCATGTTTGTTAGGACCAGGTTAAGGATATTTTCACCTCTCATAGGGTTGTTAACTAGCTGATCCAATGTATTGGCATTGACAAAATCACAGAATCTCTGGGAGTTCATGTTTGGGCTAGAATAGGTCTTCCACTCTATGGCTGGGTAGTTGAAGTCACCCCAGGATCAGGGTAGAGGGTTGAATCTTGATGGATTCAAGTAAGTCCAGATAGGTGGAGTAGGCATTCTGAGTCATGGTTGAGAGTCTGTGGCCAGCTATGATTTGAATAGGTGTTTTGTCAACAGTTAACTGCACTTGGAGTGTCTCCAGCCTGGAGGTGTGTATGTCTTTGATAAATATTGAAACTCCACCTCATTTGACTATTGAAACTCCACCTCCTTTGGCTATTCAAGGCACAGGCCACATTTAGGTCCCTGGAATGGGTAGCTCTAGTCACGTTTGATTTACAGATGTGCAGCAAATTCATTAGGATTGGGGCAGAGATTGCTCTGTAAGCCAGGCATAAGTCCCCCCTTAGAAGTCTATATGATACTGAGTATAGTGACACAGACTTTTGTCAGTCTGTGTAAGGCATGCACTGGAGTCCATTGAGCTTCTCAGTTAATAACCTCTGAAGTCTCTCTGATTGCTGCATGTTCTTGTATGGTATATGCCAAAAGAGGAGTTATACTCAATTATGCCTGACTAGTGATGAGTATAGAAGAGTTATAACCTCCTTTGCTCTAGAGGCGATGACTTTTCTAATCAAATGTGGTCTGTAGTAAGCCTTCCTTACTACAATAGACACATGGTGGTCAAAGTTTAGGCTGCAGTCTATTTGTGATCCCAGATCACTTACCACTTTGTAGATGCATAGGGTATTGTTGTTAATTTCATAGTGTGAAGGACATTGTTTGCACCGAAGGGAATGATGATGCATTTCTTTGCATTCAGTTTGAGACAATGACTAAAACACCAGTCATTGGTCTGTGTAAGACCCTCCTGAAGTATACTGGCATCATTTGGGTATTCAATAATTGTACCCAGTTTGCAGTCATCCGTAAACTTGGTTAGCCACAGCCCCTTAGTTTTGTTTGAACCTCTGTGAAGTATATACCAAACAGTAGGGGGCTTAGAACTGACCCTTGTGGCACCCCACTGGTGACAGGTCTGCTGGCTGATGTGGAGTCACCCCCTTTGATAGTGTGTGACTGGTTTGTGAGTCAGTTCGCAACTTATCATACAACAAAGGGGTTTAGATTCAGTTTGCTAAGTTTATCGGAAATGCCTGAATGTGGATTGTGTCAAAGGCCTTTGCCAAGTTGAGTATGCTGTGTGCACAGATTTGTCCTCATCAGTGGCCCTGGTCACATTTTTGAAGAAATCCACCAGGTTTAACAGGCAAGATCTGCCATTGATGAAGCTGAACTGGATCATATCCAGGGTTTGGAGATCACCTATGTCTTTATGAGGTACATGATGATATGTTCCATGGCTTTAAACATTCCATAATTTTACAGATGAGGCTGTTCAGACTTATGAGTCTATAATTCCCTGGGTCTGTTGCTAAGCCACGTTTGTGGAGGGGAATAACTGTTGCTATTTTCCATTCCACATGAACAAAGCCAGCAGTTAGTCTGCGACAGGATAGGGTAATTAATGCTGATGCTAGTTCATGTTTTAGTTTGTTTAGAAGATGCTTGGGATGCCACCTGGTCCCATAGAGGGTGTGTTTTTGCCTTATACAGGCTTTAATGACCTGCTGTTTGGATATGTAAGGTGGGAGAGGGATTTGTGGGCAAGATTTATGATAAGTTTGGATGGGATAGCGGAGTGAAATTTTCACCAAATCTGTTTGCTAGCAGGTTTTCTGTCTCTGTGGGATCAGTGTGTGTGATACCATTTGTCACTAGTTTGGCACATGCTTATGTCCTACCTTTTAAGCTACATACATAGTTTTAAATGGCATTATGATTATCCTACGTCTTTCCTCAAAGTTACCCTTAGAGGATTTGACATGTTATCTTATTTGCTGTTGAGGCTGAGTAGGGTGCTTTTCCATTATTGGAGCCTTGCCTTACTTTTCTAAGACAGCACATTTTTGCATTTGTTATAAGGTTTGTTGATGCTGGATGTCCACCAGGGTGGCCTTTTTTAACTTGGCTCTCTGGCTTTATTCTGTCTGGAACAGGTTAGGCGATACACCTATACAAGTGATTGTACAGGGCTTTAGTGTAAACTTTGGTGCAGTTACCACTTCCAGATGGTGATGGGGCTTGGAATGCATTTATACCTTCCCCTAGGCAGGTATATTTTGCTTTGGTGAATATATTTAGTCTGACTTCACCCTTTGTAAGTTCTGGTATTAGTGCCAGTTTGAAGCGACTTATTTGTTGTCAGATTTAACTAATGAGGGTCCGACAGTTGCAGTGGTGCATCTGTTTGTCATGTTAGTGAGGACCAGATCTAGTATGTTTGTTCCTCTTGTTGGGGTTTGAACAATCTGTTCCAGGGCATTTTGAGTTAACAAAGTCAAGGCACTTTTGCACTAGTGAGTTAGGGCTAGGGTATGTTTCCCATTTGATGGTAGGATAATTGAAATCCCCCAAAACCAGATTTTTTGGCAATATTTGGATTGACTCCAGTTTGGTCAAGTAGGCTTCATGTACATCATGATCCATGAAAGAGATCTATAACTTACTAGGACTTGAATGGAGGTCTTACCCACAGTAATCTAAACTTGGAGTGACTCCATGGAGTTGTCCAGCCTAACTAGTTGGGAGGTGAATTTATATAGATAGAAACACTGCCTCTTTTGGTTCTTACACATTTGTTTTGTGGTCTGAAGGTGTGGAAGGCATTGTATCAGCTAGGTATGAAGTACTCTAAGGCCTTGAACCAGGTTTCTGTGACTGCACAGACATTTACATCCTCCAGTGAAGTTTAAGCTCCTAGCATTTAGCAGCATAACCCTTATGTCTTTATTTAATTTATTTATTTGACATTTTTTTGTTTGACATTTGTTGACCAGGATTGTCTCACTGAGCTTGCGCCCTTTTTCAGCAGAGGCCCGGGGAGAAAAGCTCCACAAAGCATTACATACACCATAAATATGTTTACAAACAATACAGTATATATATGAGGTAACATAAACATGCATTATAATGCTTGAATTCCCAGTTGTAGCATGAGAGTTTAAATGTGTTATTTACAAAAAAGGCAATAAAACAATATGTTAAAGTTACTCATATAGGGTGGGGCGGCCACTGTGGTGCAGCAGTTAGCGTTGCCGCCTCACAGCAAGAGGCTCTCTGGTTCGATTCTCGGCTGTGATGCCTTCTGTGCAGAGTCTGCGTGTCCTCCCTGTGGTCACATGGGTTTCCTCCGCATGCTCCAGTTTCCTCCCACATCCTAAAGACTTGCAGTAGTTGGATTGGACACTCTAAACTGGCCCTAGGTGTGAGTGTGTGCATGTGTGTGCCTTCTGTGGAAGGTTGGGTGCCAGGCTGGCAACTCAACACTGTTAAACTCCACTGTCAATCATGAGCGGACAGATGCTCTGCTGTGGTGACCCCTGACCGGGAAAAGCCGGAAGAAGTTAAAGTTATTCATATAGCTCAAACACATAAAGACTTCACCATATAGAGGAGAAGTAATGACAATTAACTCAGAGTTTAAGAAAAGAGTGTTATGGTTGGAAATTTTGTTTTTGAGACCTTGCCTAAAAAGGCACTATGGGAGAGGCAAGAGCCTTTGCCTGAAGCTTAAAGCATAGTGATGCCAGGTGCAAACCATCTCTGGCAAAGCAGCAAGGTTTGTCGACCATGTCATCCAAGGTTGATAGAAACTGGATGCCCTTTAAATGACACCAAAAACTAAGCCAAGTATTTAAATTGCTCATTTTTTATTAATACTGTGTCATCATTCTAGGTGAGGGTAATATGCTGCTCAAGGCTGGGGTCATTCCTGCCTGGGGCACACACTCAGAGAGTTCAGTCATGTCTCTCTTCATATAGTCCAGTAAGGTACATCTCAGGTCATTCACTCTAACATGAGCTATGACAAAGTCATAATAGTACTTCTTGCCTTAACACATCTGTACATGCATCATCTGACAAATCCTGGCACCAGACAGGCAGCTGACCGTGACTTTTTGCTTTTCTAACCTAGTGAGTGGGACATCCATGTGTCTCACTATGGCGTCTCCAATGACAAGAACGTTTTGATTTTGAGTGTTATTCCTTAAAGGCTTGGTAGGTGAGACACTAATGTTGGTATGTGTCTTGCATGCTGTGGGAACTGTGTTAGTTGTAGCAGTCTTTTGTTTTAGAGGTCTCTGGTGTTTCAGTAAGTTTTTTTGAGAGAAGTTCCATTTTATGTCGATTTATGTGTTGGATGCGTACTATGAGTATGAGTACTGGTGCTATGTGCATGAGTAGTGGTGGGTGAGTTGACAACCTCTTCAGTGCTACTGTTTTGAGTGTGAGAGAGCAGGGATTCAAGATTCTTGGTGTAGATACATCTCTCGTACTCTGTACTAGACTGAGTTATTAGAAGAGGGTTGTCAGTGTACATGAGGCAGTTGCTACACTGCTTCAGGAGACCCAAGTCAACAAGGCTAGCAGGAGAAACAAGGGTAGTCCAGTTGTCCATAATGATAAGTTTAGGGCATGCTTTCAGGACTGATCTAGGAGGGGCTCTGTAGATGGGTATTTCTAATGGAGTTTTTGGCTGGTCACAGCTCACTAGCAATACTTCTTAGATCAGAGATGTACTAAAGATGAGGACTACACTAATGCAGTACAGCTGTATCTAAGGGAAAATTGTCAA
This sequence comes from Protopterus annectens, assembly GCF_019279795.1. NCBI lineage: Eukaryota > Metazoa > Chordata > Ceratodontiformes > Protopteridae > Protopterus > Protopterus annectens. The sequence continues at coordinate 1,942,407,233 of NC_056735.1, read as the reverse complement.
AATTATCTATTCAGTTATGGTACACAATTGCACGGCAGTACACAGTGCTGAGCAGCACACAAATAGGCAGAAACTGGCTGAAACACAGGGCTTACATACCAGAAGCTAAAAACTTAAAAAAGCCCTTAAAATCTCAAAGTAAATAATGAGGGTGCTTACTCCAAGCCTTAGAACAATCACCCTTCACCAGACAGGTTCTAATCAGCACACTTTTCTCACAAGGGTGTAGAAGGGCCCCTTCCAATCAGAGATGTCTTGGAAAATGTACTCAGAATACAACAGCCAATACAAACAGACCCAGATGCGCAAACCTGTGTCAGTACAATGCTACAGCTACTAGCTACACTACTTTAGGTGGGAAACACTAAAAATGTTTTAAACAGCAGAAAAAGTGGAAGGAGGCACTAAAGAATGTTTTAAACAGAAAACAAATCATTTATTTAAATCACTTCTTGGCAAGAAAACAGAATAAACAGAAGAGTTGCTTTGCAAACAGGGGAAAGTAACAACAATTACTTTGCAAACAGTGAAAATAGCAAATAAAGCTTTGCAACAGTGAAAATAGCAAGAAAATATGAGTTGTTAGACATAGTAAGGCAGCCAAATGCAGTAAAAACAGTGCAGTTTATTTTACAGCATTAAAATACAGTATTAAACAAGTAGAACACAACTGCAGCAAATAGTATAATCAAGCAAAAATACAGGCAACTTATAATTTTGAAGAGCTCAGAAGCATCTGGTATCTCAGCTGAAAGTTGTGGATGGTAGGTCACCTGATTTCAGCTGGGTTCATCCACATCAGCCCTTCATCCACATCTAAGATCAGAGAAGACAGGTCATGAGTGTGTAAATATATATGTATGTTTCAACTGACTGAAATATGTAAATGCTACATGGAGACTGGTATACATCATTAGACTCTAAATCTGAAGCCCTGTCTATTAAACTCTCCAAAAATCAAACCAATCCATCTATATATATATCATGTATGCACCTCCAGGTAATAACACTCATTCTCTCTCTAGACCTGCTGAGTCACCTCTCTCCAACTACTACCCCAACTGTAATGGTGGCGTTAACATAGACTGGTCCGCTGTTCCTTACTTGTAGTTAAACCCTAACCACCAACCCCTCCCAACCTCTTTGGATTCTCCCAATTACCAAATCTGCTAAGAACTGATAAAAAAGTAGTAAACCTGAGTAAAATCTTATAAATAGATACCTAAATAGAAATACTCCAGGAGATCCAGGAACCCTTCAGTGACCAGTGACCACCACGTACCTACATTATTAGACAAAAAAGTCCATATTGCAAATCATAATCTCAAAACCTACCACCTTAAAAAAGATTCTTAATCAGACACAGCTTAAAAAGATTGCAAGTATGTGACTGGTCACCACTAACCTTCTTAGACTAGAAGAAGCTATTTATTTTAACTATCACTTTTCTTAAATCCTAGCTCCACGCTCCCCACACCACACACTAGAAAAAAAAGCAACTGCCCACTTCCCTTCAACAAAACAAAGAGTAAAAAGAAATAAACTTAGAAATAAAAATCAAAACAAATCAATCAAACCAAACCACACACAACAACCCACCTCCACTAAAATAAAAGAAAAATACCAAAAAACCAAATTTTAGAGACAACAAAAAAACAAACTCTAAACAACACAAACAACAAATTCAACTCTGGGATAAACAAACTTCTTCTGCCAGGTCACAACTTCTCTCTCACAACTGTACAACAATGCCCTGACGGGACAAACTCATTTCTTAATCTTCTGTAACTCAATTACCCTAACTACTATTAACTAGCCAACAGAATAACCTCAACCTACCCTTACCTAATGCTTCCTACCCAACCTACCCATACCAATAACTTACCCACTACTACCAAACAACCTGTCTCACCTTTCTCTTCTCTCATCTATTTCTTCTTATTCTGAATTCAAATGTACTTGTTTGAAGGACCATCTCCCTACCTACCATTCATTACAAAAAACATGAAATATTTAGATCAAATCCCATCTCATTATTGCTAATACTCAGGAATTGCTAATTAGCTTGCTAAATACTAAAATATCCCTCTCCATCTACATGATACTATCTCTGAGAAAAAATGTGCCTCTAACTCTCTCAAATATCCCTGCCCTCTAAAAATAAAGGAAAACAACCTACTGAAAAAACTACAACGGCAACTACTACTTTGCATCACTACACAGGCTTCCTTCCACATCAAACTGACATTATAAAGCTAACCATATCTACTTTTCTTCTATAAAATACTGACAATAACACTATATTGACAATCGTCATTCATTACTTTTTCCTCTGCTCTTATTATTTCCACTGTCAAAAGCTATAAATAAAAATAACCAACCATAACTCTTCTTTAGCAATAGACATAAAGAACACCGTCAATCAAGACAACAGATGGTTTACAGTACTTAAAAATATACAGGGCAAGGCTCTACTTCCACACCTCAAATCTTCTTCTCTACTTAATTAAACACAGAACCCACACTCCCCCATCCCAACTTACATGCTTTCTCCTTACCTTTGAATAACTGCTGCATTATGCTCTACTTCCTCTCCACCTCATTCAATAATATGCCTCCAACTTTACCCAAAATGTTGACAAGAATCTTATACCTTAATCTCAAACAAAAAACCCAAACTGTTTTTCTCCCTAATCCAAAACACTCACTTGCATTTTTACTCTCTCTCATCCTAACTCCAAACTGTTTTTCTCTCTTACTCAAAAATGGTCAACCATTCAACTCCTCTACTACAATCCCAACACAATACTCAAACTCACTCCACTCATCACAAGCCTCGCTATAACAGGTCTCAAACTTTAAAATAAGACCCTCACCATAAACCCAACACACTAACCTTATCTATAAAAGAAAGTTACCTTAAAACAATCTTCCTTCCCCTCTGTTAACACCTACTCCTTAATATAAAGTATACCAACCTAAACTCAACCAAACTCTTATTTCTACAATTTTAATAGCCTAGTTATATAATGTTCCCTACCTACCAAACTCTACCACTCAAACTTCCCCAAACAACACTGAGTATACAGACTCAAAAAATAGACCCTCTTAAAAACAACCACTTACTACACAACACCTGTACCACCCTAACAACACTATCCTCACTCATCCCATTGTACCTCACGCTCTCTGAAATATCATTGCAAATATAGATAATGACAATATAAACAGGAAGTATAGTTGTAACTTCATGTATAGGGCAATAATATCACTGTCTGCAGGTCAAGATCTGTACAAAACACACTGTATGCACTTCTTAATATATGATGTCAGTAACATATCATAACTTCATAATAATTATTAGCATGTTACCAAGGATATATACATTTTACTGAGTGTCACCAATGGACACCATGTACAAGCCATTAGAAGCAGTAAACAGGAACCACTTGGCTGGTAGGTTATTGCTATGACCATAACTTAATCCTGTACAATACATCAGAATGAATATAGTGTGTGTGTGTGTGTATAAATATATATTTATTTATTTATTTATTGACTGGGAAAGTCCACTGGGTTAGAAACCCATTTTCAATGGAGGCCTGGAGAAAAGCTCCACAGTTAAACAGACAAACAAAAAAAATGTACAATTATTATACAGGAACAATTACGCATATAAAATGCTTAAAATATACTTTCAATCACAGAAGAAGAAGAAGAATAGACATTAGAACAGTAAACATATTTCAATCCACAAGAGAGTAGTCAAAGTACATTAACAACAGTGACACATATCATAGGTAGGAGAAATAAAGATTTAGAGGAGGAAGAAAAAATAAGAGAGGGTTGAAGGCAGGATTTGAGTAAAAATTATGTTTGAGAAGTTAAGGGGGCTTACATTGTATTTCACAAGGACAGCTAGGATTTGTTAAAAAGTGTGTTTTGAATGCAGCATTAAAGGCCATTAGGGAGTCAAGTTGAGTAATAGATGAGGGGAGGCTATTCCATAGTTTGGCTATATTGTATGAATATAAACATATAAACAAATATCATATGTCATATAAACATATGTTGTATACATACATACATAAAAAACAAAAGTGTTCAATGGCTGAGGATTTAGGATGTGTAATGCAAGCACTCCAGAAGTTTTGGAAATTGGGACAGTGAAAAAGGGTAGTAAAAAGCAAGCTGTATTTCACTTATTATGATTGAGGTAAGGATTACAAGTGGGTGTGAGAAATTAGAATGCAGGGTCATATTATATTTTTGTGGGATCAGGTGTATCATTTTACATTTTAAAAAGTGGAAAGTGTGAAAGAATGAGCTATAATACAGAGCCCAGATTACTACAGGAAAACTTTAATGTGAATAGCTTCATAAAGTGAGAAATTTAGCATGAAAGTAAGGCAAAGAAGTACTCAGGAACATATGTTTCTGTAAATGTCATAAGCTGTTGTTTTAACATTCTGCTAGCTATGGATTCTCATCCATATGATATAATGATTTTTTCAGCAGTACATTATAGGGTAACTTGTATGGAATAATAGCTGAAGCATGCATCAGTAAAATTCAAGTTGTTTATATGAAATAATATAAGAGTATGAGTTTTTTCAGATAAACTGACTTTTCTCTCCGCGATGTAGTGTGTATACCCGTGCCTGGCTGCACACATTGAGTGGAACTGCTGCTGTCAGACAGAAAGATCATCATCTTGGACAAGATAATTTTACTGGACTTGTTTGTAAGTACTTTGTAATAAAACTGTTTATAAATATATTGCTGGATGCTGTTGTCTTCTTTCCAAGTTGTGCCATAATATAGTACTCTCTCTCTGAATTCTAAAATGAAGCCTGTTCATAAGCTGCATTATTTTATTGTGCTAGTCTGCAGCATGAGCAAACTGCCTTGAAGTTTGCTATCAGATACAACTTAAAAAATAGTTCAACAAAGTCTGAGATGTGGTGGTCTTAGGAAGCACATTTGCAGAATATGTAACACAGTAACAAATGGCATACAGCATTTGCAAGGATTCATCATGTAATTGTCATGTTCATATCAAGCTGTATTCCCTGAACAAGTGCACCCTGGTGTTCACATTTCCCTGGTTGTGTGTGGTCACCGTTTGTGTCAACTTCTGCCCACTAGGTATGTTGTGCTAATGTTTCCTTGATTTTATTACTGCAGACTCCCTTGCTGAAATAGTGTAATCCCCACTAGAGGAACCAACATTCAATATTTTCCACTCCAATATACCCTCTGTTTATCCATTGTCATACCCACTTTGGTCAAGTCTGATCACAGGGTTGTTTTGTTCACCATACATTTAGAGTGCAGGTTAGTGACCAACATAATCTTTGCAGCTTTCTACAAGGCCAAGTTTTTCATGCTTAATAATGACTTGAGACGGTTCTCATGACATTGACACTAAGGAGAAAAATAAATCCATATAATCTCATCTCATCTATAACACAAAGGTTCATGGTGTTCAAATGGAGAGATGAAAGGGGTCCAAATGGAGAGGTGATAAGGGCCTGAATGGAGAGATGAAATCTCAGCAAGCAACAGAGAGTAGTAGTGCTGTAATTGAATTTATCCTCAAGTCTTGGTGAGTAGCTTCACAAGGTGGACCCTGTTTTCTACAAAATCTCACCAAGGTGACACTGATATATAGACTCTATTTATATAGCACACATCATAGACAGAAGTATGTCAAAAATTAAAAAAAGAAATAGCTGGGTGCACAAGACCCAATATAAAAAAGTGTCCAATCCTTGTAGGCACACTGTTGCCAGGACTTGAAAAATGTAGAATCCTCAAAATATGGAAACATTCCTACAATGGGGTCAGGTCAGGTCCAGGGGAGTGGATGACCCCCCTATTGTAGAAGGAAGTAACAATCCACAAAAATCACAAAAACTAATTGGCCAAAGAAGAGACATAAAGATGATAAAGTGCACTACTGAGGATAAGAAAGAAATTATGTATTGTTACTATTATGCAAAAAGCCCAGAATTTTCAGACACAAGATATGCAAAAAGATTGAGAGAGAAATTAGAGGAAAGAAAATACTTCTGCAAGAAAAAAATGTCAGAAGCTTCAAATAAAAATGTGTGGTCATTAATACAATAGATTTCTGAAAAACAGTATATAGACCAAGCAACTTTGATCTGTTTGGAAAAAAAAGCATCTGAGGAAGTGCAAAAATATAAGCAATAAAACCTAGAAATTTTTGAAAAGTATAAAACAGAAATATGGACATGGGAAAGAAAGAGAAATTTGATGTGGTGCAATATTTTTGCAAAGGCAAAAGTGAAATTAATCAACATAAAGAAGGCAGCCCCAAATATATTCAAAGAGAAATACAGGCAAAGGCATTCAGTCATGGAAAATTGCACAATAAAAAAAAAAATAATATCACAAAGAGGGAATGTAGAAAAGCAGATTAATAAAGTAGAAGTTAAAAAAATAGAAGTTGAAGTTATGGAGTGCCTGTGAAGTGAAGGATTTGATGTAGAAGGTCTACATAATGGAATGAGTCCCCAAAGTAAGGGGAAGCAGGAAGATCAGGAGACATCTGAAGAGGAAATATGGACATGAGAAAGAAAAGGAGAGCTAATATGGTGTTATATCTTTTAAAAGGAGAAAGCAAAACTAATCAATACAAAAAGAGAAGCACCAAAGATATTTGAAGAGAAATACAGGCAAAGGAATCCAGACATGGAAAATTTTATAATACAAACAAATAAGAAGACAAAGAGGAAAAGTAGAAAAGGAGATTAGTAATGAAGGAGTTAAAGAAATAGAAACTAAGGTTATGGAGTACCTCGAAAGTGAAGGATTCAGTGTAGAAAATCTAATTCAAATTCAGAAAGCACCACAAAAGGAAAGAGTAATGGAACTCCAGATTAAGGGGAAACCAGTGGAACAGGAAGCAATTGGTCAGGTCACATTTGAAGATATTTTGGATCCTTCCACAGGAAATTAGTATAAACATTCACTTGAAGCTGGACGGCAAAGGAAGGAACAGGAAACTGTAGAAACTCTGACACAGTTAATGTTGAGGAGTGATAGGCCAGTGAGTTCTCATATGACAGAGCAACAGATGGCACAGGGTAAAAATGAAAAGAATGTGCCACAGGAAGATGCAATAGAACTTTCTATAGAATGCCCTCAGAAAATGGAAAACAAAAAATGTGCCCTCAGTTTAGAGGAAAATAGTCTAAGAGAAGAGTTGCTTGACTTAATAGAGATAGATAGACATATTAAGATCAATGAAAACCCAAAAAGTCAGAAGTCTGAAAAAACAAATGAACACAGTAATTAGGACTGTTCATAGAAATCCATGTGATATAGCAGAAGTAAACAGGATATATTACTGTGCAGCTAAATTAATAACTGATAAAGTTCTACCACAAGAACACGGGGTAGTAAGGTAGAGAAGGGAGAAATCAAATACCATCATGTAAGTATCAAATAGAGAAAACTATAAGCAACTAAGACAAGAAATGTCACTGTTAGAAGTTTATAGAAGAGGGAACAGATCAACAAATATACTTAAAAAGACGTGATAAAAGCAATGCGCAGTATTAGTACAGATCAGGATCTGTCCTGCACTATCGCAAATAAATTAAATCTCAGCACAGGAGGAAAAACTTAGAAGATATGTAGATAAATATAAAGGAAATGCACAAAATAAGATATTTATTGATGACCCAAAAAGTTTTATAGAGAATTGGGAAGCAAGGTAAAGGGAATTGAAAGATCACCAAAAAAAGAAGAAATAGATACATTTTGGAGAAGTATCCATAATGATCCTGTGGAATATAACAAAGATGCTAAATAGACAGAAGAAATAAAAGAAAGAATAAGAAGTTTAAAGGCACAGCATATGAAATGGGATGAAGTAACAGCTAGAGACGTAACAGCTTAGGCCATGGCTATAATTTGGCTCCTAGAAAACAACAAAGTGTAAAGACTCTAAATCTTCTCTTTGTCAATGATTTGAAACTGTATAGCTCATCAGATGAGGAACTGAAAGTACAACTGCAAGTTGTCAGATCTTTTTCAGATGATATAAGAATGTCATTTGGTCTTGATAAATGTTCAAAAACATCATTTAAAGCAAGAAAATTGCAGCACCAAGAAAACATCAGTTTGGGACAGGAATGTGATATAAAAGAATTTGAGCAAGAGGAAGTGTATAAATACTTGGGAATTGATGAAGGATCACCAATAAAGCATGAATTAATGTGAATAAAACTTAGTAAGGTGTACCTTAGAAGACAAATGAATCCTGAAAACAGTGTTGACATCTAGGAACAAAATCCACGCTATGAACCAATTTGCTCTTCCTGTCCTAATTTACAGTTTTGGAGTGAATGACTGACCCCAAACCATGCTGGATAGATTAGATAGGAAAACAAGAAGGATGCTTCATGCTCACCAAATGATTTATAAAAATCAGTGCATACCAGTATTATATATTCCCCGTTCCAAAGGAGAGATGGACATCCTTGATGGGACTCCACACATATCTGTTGACCTCACAAGACCCAGATGTAGTGAAAGTTTTGAAACATGAAGAGAATAAATCTAAGGTGACTTCCCTGCTTAGGCTAGCAGAAACATATTGGCTTCAAGAAGGAATGGAAATCAAACCACAAGTGGATAAAAAACAGGTAGCAACTGAATGTGCCAAAAAACAAAAGAAAGAATATAAGGTGAAGGACCAGATGAGAAGGCAATAAATGTGGAAAATGCATAAATGTCATTGCAAGTATAGAAAGCTTCTGGAAGAAACTCATGTTGATCAAGAATGAATGCAGGAATGGTTAAGGAGAGGCAAATTCAAACCAAGAGATGAAAAGTTAATACTGGCAGCACAAGTTAGTGGGCTACGTACATGTTAGTTTACAAGGTCCATTGAACATGTGAGAGAAACAAACAAAAGGAGGTTTTGTAAAACAGAATTGGAAGCAGTTACCCACCTCATTGCTGGTTGCAACATACTAATGGCAGAAGGACTGTACACTGAAAGGTAAAATAATGTGATGAAAATGTTGCACTGGGGATTGTGCAAACATTATGGTACTGAAGTGGCTGAAAAACAGTGGAAAATGAGCCACAAAGCATCATAGAAAATGATGAAGTCTACATCACATGGGATCATACAGTACCAACAGTTCAAAAGATAGATTCTAGAAAACTGGATATAGTGGTGCAAGAAAAGAAGACAAAAGTACCACTGATCATTGAAATCACAACATCCAGTGACTACAGTGTCTTGTGTACAGAGAGAGACAAAGTCATAAAATATTAGCATTTGTAAGCAGAAATGAGAGCAATGTGGAAGAAAGCTACCCAGATAGTTCCAATAGTAGTAGGAGCAATGGGTCTTATAAAAACAGTCTGCAATCCTATTTAGATATGCTACCAATACATGTAACTCCATACAAATTGCAGTAGTAATTACTGGGCACATTGTGGGTACTGTGAAGAGCACCTTTGACTGACACCAAAGCGTGTAACAATACTAATTTCATGAACTTTAATTGTACCTTGACTTAGGAATGGGGTCCATTCCCATCATGGTAAACCCAAACGATTTGGAGAAATTAAAAAAGGTTTGTGCTCCTCTTCAGCGCAAATATAATAACAACTAGAGAAACAAATCCTTTTTGTGGAACCTAATTATAAAACAAACTATGCAATACATGGAAAACAAAATTAATAGACATAAAGAAGAGAACTATAACACAGCATGCCAGACTAAAAAAAAAAAAAGGTTTACAAAGAACTCAGGAGTAGGACTGAAGCATGTAGAGCTAAAATTGTTATATTAGGAAAGAAGAACCAAAAAACATTCTTTAGTTTTGTAAAGAACCTCCGAAATCATACTCTACCTTATACTGCATTTAACTGTAATGGCATCAGTCACTGAAAACATGAGGATATAGCCAACATCCTTGTACATAAACTCAGTTCTACCTTCTCTTCTCTTCTCTGTTGCCAGTCTTCCTAATAAAATGAAATCAGTCGATTCATCTCAGGTAATCACCTCTTAACAGGTGCTAAAAGCACTCTTCAAGATGTGAACAGCATTGTATTTCATCCAGATAAGATATAGGACTGTTTGCAGGTTAGTAGGAAATGTCATCTTTCAGATCTTCTCCATAAAATATTGAACCACAGCTTCTCCATTATATATCATCATCATCACCATCAACCCCACTTTTCTTTTTTCTACATGGGGTCAGGGTATCATGTCAACTATCTCTAGCCCTCTCTATTCGATGCCACTCTCCTGCCTTCTTTGACACTCATGCCTGACTGTTGCAGAACTTCTCTCACACAATCCATCCACCACTTTGCTTGATGCCCTTGTTTCATCTTGCCTTCTTCCTGTCTGTCCCAAATCTTATTCACCAGATTGTCTTCTGCTTTTCTGCACATGTGCCTGAACTACCATATTTTGTTCGGTATGACATTTTCTGCAACTGGGGCTGCTTTGGTTTTTGCTCTTATGTCCTCATTTCTCCATCTGTCCTGCAGTGTGCATCCTACCACCCATCTTTGGGACTTCATGTCCATCACCATTTAGCTTCATCAGCTGCTCTGCCTTTACTGCCCATATTTCCATGCAATACACTAGTACTGATCACACCACTGTTTTGCACACCTTACTTTTCAACTTATACTATATATATACTAGTCATATACTACACCTGACTCTCTCGTGTCACTTGGCTGTAGCCTCTCTGATTCTGACTTTGACCTCTTTATTCTCACTTCTGTTGTCCTCAACCTCCCCTGTCAGATTCTAGAAACTGTTAATCTTTTCCACCATTCTGCCTTCTATCTAAATTCTCAGGTTCTTCTGAACTACACCATTTGCTGCCATTACAACTGTCGTATCTGTATTCACTTTCATTCTATGTGTCTTCAGTTTTCCAGTCCATTACCGTATCTTTTTCTGATGTTCTTGCTCAGAGTCTGCCTGTAATGCTACATCACCTGCATACAGCAACATTACTGATATGTCCACTCTGATCTGTTTGTTAATGTAGTCTATCACCAGTATGAATAGTAGTGGGCTCAGAGCTGAATTCTGATACACACCCAGTCTCATTAGGAACTCCTCTTTAAGACTGTACACTGTTCATAATTGACTATTTGGGTCCTTATACATATATTGCAATGTAAACTAGAGAAGAAAAACGGCCAAAGCTTATGGTACAAAAACACATTTTAAAAACAGTAAGCGCTTTCATAGGTACAAGTGCTCCTGCTTCTTCAGACTAAACTACAAAGCAAGTAACAACCTTTTAAGTAACACTCAAATGGGCACATGACGGTCAGCTGATCTATAAAATCCAATGGTAAAAAAACAATAGTAGACAACATTAATTAGTCAATCCATATGTAAACAAATGTATAAAAATAAGTTAAAAATGTAAAAGTTCAGCTTTTCAGATTTCTTAACTTTAGAACACAAGTTATAGAGCATGTATCATTTAGCCCAGGATATTTAAAAGCATCTAATTTAAGCTGCCACAAAAGCTCTCGCTGCTCTAACCATAAGGTAAATGGGCCACCCCTTATGTGACTACTAATCTGCTCTATTACTCTAAAAGTAAAATTATGCCCTGAGTTGTTAATGACATGTTTAGTTAAAGCATTTTCAAGCCTTTGATTTCTCATGGCATACTGGTGTTCATATACTTGTTCCTTAAGTTTCCTGTTGGTTTTACCTATATATAAACCACAACAGGAATTACATTTAGCTAAGTAAACCGTGCCCTTTGAGTTACAATTAAATCTCCCCTGACTAGTAAATCTCATATTATTGACTTGATAGTTAAGACCTGTGTCAATTAATTTACAATAGGGGCAAAATTTGCATTTAAAAACACCTTTTATTCTCTGTATTTGGGGGGGGAGGGGTACTATTTCCTAAAAGTTACTTCAAGTTTAAACCTCTTCTAAATACAACTTTAGGTGTTATAGGTAATCTATTCCTGACAAGGTTCCAATTTTTCTCAAAAATATTTTTAACATGATAGGCATCACTGCTAAATGCAATTATAAAAGTTAATGAAAAAATCAGTAAATAAATCACTACCTAACCTGGTGAACTGAAGTCTATTATTTGAATGTTGGGTCTCATCCACTTCCGATCTATTCAGAATGGCTTAAAGTGCCCTGCATTTCTTTTAAAGGTATCCTCAGTTATTAAATCATCTATTAAATATTCAGGGAAGCCACGTTTCAAAAACAGGTTTCTTAAAAAGTTACATTCGTCAATGAAGTCATCAAAATTAGAAACCATTCTGGCTGCCACGACAACTTGACCCTTCACTACTGATTTTTTTTTGATGCAATGGATAGGAACTAGAAAAATGAAGGAAGGAATTAGAATATGTATCATTCCTATAAATGGTGGCTATATAGTTCTGTCTAGTCCTGTCCTTCTGTAGGAAAACATCTAAATATGCAATTCTATCCTTATGGAAATTACTAGTAAATCGTAAAAAATCAGTCGTGCTATTTATATATTGCATAAAATTGTTAAAAAGGTCCTGTTCTCCTTTAATTATTATAAAAATATCATCCAGGTATCGGGTTTAATAAAATATTTGGTTATAGTAAATGTTTTCATTTAAGACAAATGTGCCCCCCACAACTCCACTAACTATATATATAAACTCCAGGGTCGCACAACATTGGGGAGGGGGCAAATCCCTATTAAGTGCCTTGAATACTTGTTGTCAACCAAATGAGCTGTCGACCATATGAATGTCGATCAAATGGTCTGTCGATCTTCTGAAGTAGACCCATATATATGTGTATATATGGTGAAGTATACAGTTTGGATCAGAGAGGAGTGAATGGTTGGCTTAATGGAGAGTATGTAGGAAATAGGAAATAAGGTAAGGAATTTATGTCAGGGGGTCTAGGATTTAAGGCAAGCGGAGTGAGTTGCTGGCCTCTTTGGTGAGTAAATAGTTTCCATCCTCTCACCATCCCTGTTTTTTTACTTATTTTAGGTTACTAGAGATCTGGGAGGGGGTGGAGTTGGGGAGGGTCATTATCTGAAAGGCAATCCCCCCCCTTTTCTTAGGAAAGTGTAAGGATGTTTAACAGGTTTGAGCAGTGAGGAAAGCACACCTATAGAAAACCCTGCTGTGTCCCAATGCTACAGGGCGTGGTCTTTACCGCAACTCCCATGGGGAGAACAGCCTAAAATGCTGCCAATATCATGAGATATATACAGTTATTATGATGGATTGTGTGTTTAAAATTGTATTTTGTTTCAGTCATGTTATGGGTGAGTGCTTTAGAAATGACACCCACCTTGTTTTTAAACTCTAAGTTGTTTTTATCACAATATATATTCACCCTTTGGTGTATACCTTTATAATGTTATGTGGTCTGGTAATACATTTTTATTACACATTCATTTTAGTGTGGTTATTTGTGTTTTAGTAGCATAAGATCAGGGATATTTTAACAAAAAATTGAAATAATACTATTCTGATTGTGTACAGTTATTGCACATCTGTGGGTATACAAAAAGTATTGAAGAAAAGAAAGGCAACTAAATGACTGTACTTCCACTACTGCAGAACTATGTAGATGCATGCAGTCATATATGGTAGCAGTGCATAAATCTGAATGCACAGCTTGTTAACTGCTGCAACAGAGGGCAGCATTTGTCAAATGCATAGGTTTAGTTTAGGTTGACTATACCAGTTAATTCATGTTTCTCAAATGGTCACAGTTGAGAAGAATGGAGTTCTTTCATTGAATTATGTGAAAGCAGACCCCACCTTTGGAAAGAATAATAATTTGACTTGAACACATTTTGAATATGTACAGGGTTTGTATTTGCTGTGATTTAAAAGTATACATCTTTGCAGTCAGACTTTGCACATTCTGATAAATTATTGTATCAGGCAAGGAGTGGATTTTTCCTAGTAGCTTTCTATCATGTTTTTTAATTGGTTTGCACAGTTTGGTTATGTTTTGTGTTATATGTTTATTTAGTGCTAGGTGGTGTTGCTGATGTGAGTATCAGATCTTCATTTTTCTTGTACATGTTTGAGTGTGTGTGGTTCCATTTGTTGCAAATCATTGGGATTTGGTCAATCATTTGCTGCTTGGGAATTAATACCTTTGAGTTTAAAAAATATAATCACACACACACACACACACACACACACACACACACACACACACACACACACACACACACACACACACACAAAATCATACAGTGATGGCAGTTAGGAGCTTTCCATATTGTGATTTTATTCATTTAACATTAATGCACATGACTTGATTAAGAAGCTATCCAAATAACTGACTTACAAGTGTTTTGACATATGACTGCTCCAAAGATCCAGTGCAGAAGGGCAGACCTGTAGAACTATTTTGCTTTAAAATTGCACCAGTCAGAAAGTTGAGTCAATTTGCTTTTGGTGTCAGCCACATAAATACGAACTGTTTATTTTCCCTGCAATCATCCTGAATGTATTCATGCCCAGAGATCTTCTCTTGATCATCTGTATTCTTCCAGTTTAGAGCTGGATATAGAAAATGAAAAGATGTAACCCATGCCAGTTCAGCATGACAATTAGAAAAAAAATGTTCCTCATTAGTGGATTAGTGGCAGAGTCAATGAGGTGGGCTTCCAATGAAATGTAAAGTGTCAGAAGATTGGCTTTGAAGAGGGTGCATGTTCATGCTTTGTTTCTGTTCAGCATGATGTGGGGAAATGTAACTCAAGAAGTCAGATTCTGCATTGAAGAATATAAAGATTATGATATAAAGATTATGATTTACTTCGGTTTGCTGTCAGTATTGATTGTATAAGAAATTGCCAGATGGATATTGCACCTGTTGAGCTGCAGTCTGAGTCAGAAATTACCATTTGGCTATTGCATGTGCCGTGTACAAAGTAATAATGTAGTTGCACTTGGTTATTGAAAGACCAGGCTCAGAATAAAGAGCGGTCTATGAGTGACAGCTGATAGAAACACATTTTCAGCATTATCATTTATGAGTTTAGCAAATCTGTTTGAAAAAAATGGGATTGTACATTCATAACATACTGCAAAGCTTGCATCACCAGGTGTAACTTAAAAGTGGCCTACACTTTAATAAGTAAAAAAAAAACATCAAGTTACACATCTCAGATTTTTTTGTCTTTGTTCATTATTTGGAAACTGCATAATTTATTGACAGTGCAGTCAAGCAAAATGCAAAAAGCACCTCGGTCCTTAATCGTCAGTCATCTGAATAACAAATGAAGCAAGTGCAAAGGTGGGAGCATCAACAACTGGGTTCTGACAGCTTCATTTTCATATAATATGCAATAGCCATTTTTACATTTTGATTTGTCAGCTATGTCTAATACAAAACAAATACCAAGAAAGAATCTGCTTGAGATGATGGATGTATCTGCTGTCATCTATAATCTGTGTCTAGTCTTTGACTTTAAGTGGTGTAGATGTTCCTTAAAAAATCAGAAGCCGAATAGAATTGTCATGATTTAAAAAATTCTATTAAATTATCTACATTCAGCAATAATGAAGTGCATGTGAAAGGCATTTATATATCTCTTTCAGGGAAGTATTGCATCAGATGTCTCAGCTGCATCTCTGCAATTTAAAGTAACATTTCCTTTCTGGAAGAACACTTTACTTTGATGACTTTTAGTTAACTACTGTGACAAAGATAAATTAGTTTTCATAGTAAACTCTCACGTTGCTCTGTATAGACATCATTGTCTTTTTTATTGCACACCACTGCTTTTAATAAATTCAAGTTTAAATTACTGGAACAATTATTTCTAACATTACTTTAAAATTTGTTTGAGGATTGTTTTGGTAAACCAACAATCAAAGGATGCTGCCTTGGCAGTTCACATTACAAAGTCATTAATATAATAATGTTAATGTTCCTAATTAAACTCATAAACTGCTTTATTGTGTATATCTAAGTTATTTATGCATTAAAGATATTTTGAAAGTGAAACATGCAACTATATTTTATTAGAGCAAAGTGCATTATCTTTGCATAAAAAAATTACAAATATTTAAATCTGCAAGGATCTGTATGACAATAAATGAGTGTGAAACCATTACTAATATATTTATTTAAAAAAAGTGTTAGGTTGCACAGGTTCTTTGTCAAAAACAGTTAAACAAGCAAAACTCTGAAAGTCTATCTGCTGAACAGGAAGCACCTTTCATTTTACACATCCTATTCTAAGTTAAGTATTTAAAGGAGAAACTATACATATTGTTTTCTATTTTGGGGGGGTGGGGGTACATATTTGCCCTTTCTCATAGGACTCTGGAAGGGTAAAGTGGCAGAATGGAAACTCTAAAAGCACTCTGATTTGTGCATTTCTGTGACATGTACCTCAAGTCTGTAGAAGGATCAGGCCAAAAAAGTAGACACGATAAAATAAAAAGATGGAGCCTAACAGGAAAAAAAAAAGAGTAAAAAAGTTCACCATTTGTCTCAAATTATGTTTTTGTATTTTGCATAGTGGATTAATAGTTGAGAATCTGGAGGAAACATGATGCATTGGTGAATCTTGTTTTTTTAATAGATACATGGTTGTCTCCACTAAACCACTGAGATGCCCAACAGACTGAAATTTCATTGTTGCAAGCATACTGCTCACCTGTCTTCTATCCTGTCTTTTACCATCTGCTATAAAATATGCTTTATGTTTTCCTTAAATAATTCTATAGTGTTAGAAAGCTTCTTTAGAGTAAGAAATAAAACAGTTGGAGTTCGAGGAGGTAAGGTATATGGCATTCCTCCAGTTTGTGTAATGGCATACACACACACACACACACACACACACACACACACACACACACACACACACACACACACACACACACACACACACAGAGCACAAACTGGAATGCACCCATAAAAATACATAGGTTCATAGGTTCATAGGTTTATACTAGGCTATCTGCCCTAAGGCATTTATAAGCCTAGCCCAAATTTTTGTGGCTTACGCCACCCCTTATATGAAAAAATACTGTGCCCATTAGTTTGTTGTGCCTCTGTCCAGCAGTGACACAGAGATGATTCCCGGGGTAAACCTACGATCTCCCATCCACAGGTCAAGATTTCTCTTGAACAGAGCCAGCGAGGTGCTCTGCCTCACATGGACCGGGATTTTATTCCACAGCATAGAGAGTCTCTGAGTGATAAATCTATCCCTCCAGCACATCCTATTTATGTCCGTGCTAAGGTTTAAGTCGCTTGCTCTAGTGGTTTTGGTGGATTTGGATTTTTTGAGGTGGAGCATGTCCATTAATTCCGGGTTGGACATGGCCTTGTATGTCAGGCTCATGTCACCTCTGAGCAGACGGTATGCGACTGAATAGAGCTGGAGTTTCTTCAATCTGGCAGCATATGACAGATTTTGGAGTCCCTTTATCCTTTTGGTGAGGAACTTTTGGGGTCTCTCCAATTGCTGCAGATGTCGGGTGAGATACATCCCGAATGGGGCATTGTACTCGATCATTGGTCTGATAAGTGAAGAGTACAGGGGAACAATGACCTCACTAGATCTGGATGTGAATCCCTTCATGATCAGGTGGGCAATGTAGAAGGTCTTTCTAACCACTTTAGCAACGTGAGTGTCAAAAGAAAGGCCACTGTCAACCTGGGTCCTCAGGTCCCTGATAAACTCTTCTGTGCTTAGTGGATTGCCACCTATATGGTAGCTTGGGGTTACCTTGTTTTTCCTGAAGGGTATGACTATACATTTTTTGGCGTTTAACTTCAGGCCATGGCTCTGGCACCAGCTTTCTGTTTCCATGAGTCCCTTCTGAAGGATATCCATGTCCGATGCACTTTTCACTATGGCGCCCAGTTTGCAGTCGTCTGCAAACTTTGTCAGCCAAAGTCCTCCCATGTTGGCCTGTACTTCTGAGAAGTAGATGCCGAACAATAGGGGGCCAAGGACCGAGCCCTGTGGGACACCACTTGTGACTGGCTTGGAATCTGACATAGCGCCAGCAACTCTAACCCTGTGGGTTCTGTCCTTAAGCCAGTTTGCAACTCATCTTGTGACATATGGGTTTACATTTAAGCTGGTAAGTTTTTCTACAATACCTGAGTGGGGTATTGTGTCGAAAGCCTTTGCAAGGTCAAGGTAGGCTGTATGGACTGTCTTTCCCTCATCAATGGCCTTGGTGACTGTTTTGAAGAAGTCAACCAAGTTCAAAAGGCATTATCTTCCCTTGACGAAGCCAAACTGGGTCGGGTCCATTGTCTGCAAGTCCCCTATATCTTTGTTTATGAGCTCCATTATGATCCTCTCCATAGCTTTTCAGACTAGACTTGTTAAGCTTATGGGGCAGTAATTACCAGGGTCCGTAGAGGCACCGCCTTTGTGGAGTGGGACCACAGTTGCCGTACGCCACTCCTTGGGCATGTATCCTGTGGTAAGGCTGAGATTAAACAGCTGCCTTATGTGTGGGTATAATGTAATTAAAATCTTGCAGTTAGTATAGAACAACTGAATGTTAAGTTGTCAATCTCGCCTTCATTCTTGCTGGATGGGTTCGGAGCCGATCCTCGGCTCCGACTCGGCACTTGCTAAGAGTCACTTTTACCAGCTCGAGGCAGCCCCATATCCCATGATGCAAGGCGGTAATTACCCAGATCTCATTTGCCGCTTCGCTAATGAGGTCATCCTTTTTACCAGCTCCTGGTAAGTGATTTTTTCATTGATATTTGTCAGGTTTTAGGTTCCAAAACCCTAAAATTTTTGTCACTTAGACTTAGTTAGTGAACCTTATTCACTTAGCTCCATACCCATTCCCCTTAGTTCACTCTTCCATAGTTTTCTGTGTTTCGGGCCTTAGGCCTTTCCCACCCTCACAGTTCCTGTCAGATTTTTCCCTTAGGTGTGTGTGTGTTGTGTCACTGTTAATAATAACTAATTATTTACTCTTAATAATAATTTAGTTATTAGTATATTTTTTGGTCTGATTGTTGTGTGTGTGTGTGTTTTAGGTCAGACATGTCTAAAGATACTAGGGTCTCAGGTTTCAAGAAGTGTGACTTGTGCTGTCAGAAGATGTCTCTGACAGACGGTCACACTTCTTGTATTTATTGCCTGGGACCCCTACACCTGCAGGACTCCTGTGCTATTTGTCATTCCTTCAGCCAGAGAGTCCTGCAGGAACATAGAAATAAGTTGATCCTCAGGGGTCTTCTTAAACCTGAGAGCTCCCCGGCCAAGGTCAGCTCCGGGAAGCCCTCCAAGCCTCCCAAGACCCAGGCTTCGGTGTCCAAGTCTGCGGTCTTGGTTCCGACTCCGCCAGAGTCGACATCAGCTCCGTCCGGAGCCGATCCTTCCTTGTTGGAAGCTTCAGTACCGGCGCCGGTCAGGTCCGATACCCTGGCTTCGGCTCCTGTGTCGGCTCCATCTGGAGCCGACACCCTAGCGTCGAAGCATGTTTCGGCTCCGTCTGGAGCCGAGATATCTTTGTCTCCTCTCAGAGCCGACAAGTTGTTGGCTCCGCCTGGAGCCGAATGTTCTTCGGCTCCGATGGCTCCATCCAAGAAGAGGTCTAGATCTCCATCATTGGAATCTATACACTCGGCTCCAGCCTCTCCCTTGCTTTCGGAGCGGAGCCATCGGAGCCGATCATCGAGGTCATACAGGCTCTCAGACCACAACTTAGAGAGAGTGGTGAGTAGGCTTTTAAAATCACAGGCACTAGCCCAGATGCTCCAAAGCCCGTCTCATCAGACGTCGGCTATTATACACCCTCCTGAGATTCCTCCTTCGACTCTCCTACAGAGTTCGGAGCCGGAGATTATTGGTACCGTGACTGTTCCTGCTTCGGAGCCGATACCACACCTTTCGGCTCCATCGTCCTCGACTCCTATCTCCTCCTTGAGACCTTCCTTGGAGGGATCCGGGCATCGGGCTTCCTGGTCGGTTCCGAGGGGGCGAGTGGCATCGGATCCTTGTCCGACCCCGTTCTTCCTCTCGGAGATTCGGCCTTGGTGAGCTCGGCCCTGACATCTGCTTCGGAGCCTTCCCTTTTGGTGAGACCAGAGATTCCTGTTTCTTCGGAGCGGGATCTCTCGGCCCTCCCTGGAAGGGGAGCCTTCGAGGTGATGAGGAGTGTGCTAGCCCCTGAGCTTAGTCAACAGTCAGTTCCTTTAGCTCCTCCCTCCATGGTGCCTGTAGATGCCTCTTCCCGCTCTCTTGCTCCTGGACCCAGAGATCCATTGCCCCAGGTCTCCCCATTGGGAAGATCTTCCTCTTCCGAGGTTTCTCCTGATTCTTCAGGTGAACCCCCGCGTAAGAGGACCTGCAAGAGGAAGCATTTAAACTCCCCTGAGTCTACAACATCAGATACCGATTTAGATGAGTCGGAGGGTCCCCAAGATCTCCCTCTGAGGATGTCTCTTTTTCAGACATCCTTGAATTCCTGAAACAGAGGGGGAACTGGCCCTCCATTAATCCCTCCGAGGATGAATCGGTATACCTGGAGGCTTTTGGATCTCGACCCTCCACCTCCTGGGTGTCTCCGCCTTTCGACCCCCTTATGGAAGCCATAGCTCGAAAGGCGTGGGCATCTCCTGATTCGGTGGAACCAGTCCCTAGGAGACCTTCAAAGTTTTCACGGCCCCCACTGAAAAGCAGTTTCTTACTAAGGGTGTCCCGGTTGATGCCATGGTGGTGGCGGCCGCCACCAAGAAGGAACTTGCAGATCCTTCCATGCCAGTCCATCCTCCTAACAAGGAGTCTAGGACCATGGACAGGTACGGCAAGCAGATATTTTCCTCAGCGACCTTTGCTATGCGTTCGCTGAATTATTTGTGTCACTTCACCAGACTTTAGAGAGACATCCTCAAAGAATTGGGTGAAGTAGTTCAGGATCCGTCGGCGGCAGGGGCTCAAGAAAAGATTGCCTCTCAGCTAGGAATCCTAAATTCCATAACGAACTCCTCCATGCAGCTCATTTCTTATGGAGCCGATGGGGCGAGTAGAGCTGCAGGCACAGGAGTGGTCCTCAGACGTCAGTCCTGGATGCGGCTCTGTAATTTTGCAGACCCCTTTAAGGCATCCTTCACAAACTCTCCCTTTGATGGGACAACTTTGTTTGGCCCTCAGGTGAAGGACACTTTGACCAGGTGCGAACAAGACAGCAAGACTTTTTCTGCCGTAGGAGTCCATTTCTCCACCCCTTCTAGACCTTACCCCAAAGGTCAGAAGGGAGGGAAAATGTGGTTCCAGAAATCACAGGGAGTCACGCCTGGTGCACGTGGTCAGTTTACCCCCAGAGGCAGAAGGGGTAATAATAACAGATGCCGCCCTAGGGGCAGAGGGGGTCCGCAGAACCAGGGCTCCAGAGAGCCTCTCTCTGACAAGCCCTTCCAGCATCCCTGAGGTGTTGCCCGACTGCCCACCCTTGGAGGCAGTCGGGGGAAGATTGTCGCTGTACCCAGAAGCCTGGCTATCCCTCTCTCAAGACAAATGAGTACAGTCGATCATATCCGAGGGTTACAAGATTCCTTTCGAGGAAAGCCCCTTCCCTCAAAGAGGTTCCCTTCCAGACATGCCACCCGGTCTAAGGGAAATTGGAAAATTAGAGGTGTCAAAGCTTCTAAAGAAAAGAGCCATCCAGCCAGTACCAAAAGATCAGTTAGAGTCCAGAATCTACTCAAGGTTCTTTTTGGTCCCCAAAAAGACGGGAGACTGGAGACCAATATTAGACCTCAGCAGGCTCAACAAGTCTGTCAAAAAGACAAGGTTTCAGATAGTCACACTTCAATCGATTTTGCCCTTTCTGGGCAAAGACAACTGGATGTGCTCCATAGACCTTCAGGATGCGTACTACCACATAAAGATTCACAGACGCTCCAGAAGTTTCCTCCGCTTTGGCTGGGGACCAGTCATTTTCATTTCAGGGCCCTGCCCTTTGGCCTCACTACAGCCCCCAGAGTGTTTACCAAATGCATGGCAGTGGTCACGGCTCACCTGAGACGTCAAGGATTCCAGGTGTTTCCGTATCTCGACGACTGGCTCCTCTCAGCCACCACCAGGCATCAACTAATCCAAGCCAGAGATCACACTCTACACCTCTGCAGTCAATTAGGAATTTCAGTCAACTTCGAAAAGTCTTCCTTATCACCCTGCCAATCTATTACCTTTATAGGTGCAGATCTAGACACTACTCGGATGTCAGCAAACCTAACAAGTCAGAGAATTCTAGATATCCAATACCACATTCGGATCATCTTATCCAGCAAAAGGGTACAAGCCAGGTTGGTCCTGAAAGTGTTGGGCCTCATGGCAGCAGCTATCACACTTCTGCCTCTGGCCCGTTTTTACATGCGTCTCCTACAATGGATGTTGTTCACCCAATGGTCCTTCCAACAGCTTCCCATGCGTCACAAGATTCTGGTGACACAAACCTGCAAGAAACATCTATCCTGGTGGATTTCCTCTCCTCTAGTCCATGAGGGCAGACCTTTTGTTCCCCCGGCCCCGGTAGCCACGGTCAATTCGGATGCCTCCCTGATCGGATGGGGGGGCATTATCAGGGTAGGATGGTTCATGGCATGTGGCAACCGTTCGAATACCACCTGCACATTAATGTCCTAGAGATGAGAGCAGTGCTTTTAACGTTGCAAGCCCTCAACGACTTTCTTCCTTTAGGGACTATTGCAGTTCACACGGACAACATGTCCGTCGGGTGGTACATCAACAAGCAGGGCGGAACCAACTCCTATCCCTTGTGTCGAGAAGCTCTCAGACTTTGGCAATGGGCGATCTCCTCTCATCGGTTTCTGGTAGCAATGCATATCCCCAGGAAAACCAACATAATAGTGGACAGGTTGAGCAGAGCTATTCTCATGCCTCACAAGTGGTCTCTCAAGCAATCCATAGTGGAGGAGATTTTTCAGAAGTGGGGCCACCCATGCTGCGATCTTTTTGCTACTCCCCAAAACAACAAATGCCCAGACTTCTTCTCTCTCTTCCCACTTCCGGGCCATCCCCCCCAGAGACGCTCTCACCCAAGATTGGCCCCAGGGACTCCTTTATGCTTTTCCTCCCTTTCCTTTGATACCACAAGTACTCCAGAAAGCTACCGTCTTGAGAGCCAAAATGATTCTCATTGCCCCTTACTGGCCTCGACAGATATGGTTTCCATTCCTTCATCGCATCTCTTGGTGCAGCCTTGGCATCTGGACCCAGTTCCAGATCTTCTCACCCACCAATCTGATCAACTGCACCGGTCCGTTCCTTCCCTCAACCTCACAGCTTGGTTGCTCCACTTCCTTCCTTAGCCAGGCTTCCTATGATCTCTAATCCTGTTAGAGATATTTTAGTAGCTTCTCTTAAATCCTCTACCAGGAGGATTTACTCTAGCAAGTGGAAACGCTTCTCCTTTTGGGCAAAATCGAAGAACATAGACCCCTTCACAGCCCCTATTCAGTTGGTCTTGGATTTTCTGGCGGAAATTTTTCACTCAGGTTCTTCGTCTTCCACAGTCAAAGTTCAGTTGGCAGCAAACTCGAACTTCCATGTTGGGTTTGCAGACCACAACATTATGTCCCACAAACTTTTTAAAGCCTTTCTTAAAGGAGTGTTCCTTCTAAAACCCCCTGTTGGGGAGCCTCCACCACAGTGGGTCCTAAATTTAGTGCTGACATCCTTGATACTTCCCCCTTTCGAACTGGCTGCTTCATGTTCATTAAAGTTTCTTTCTTGGAAGACACTTTTTCTAGTCACTATCACCTCGGCTAGAAGAGTGTCTGAACTTCATGCACTCTGTATTCTTCCCCTTATTTGGTCTTCCACAAGGACAGAGTATCCTTGAGAACCAATCCATCCTTTTTGCCCAAGGTTGCGTCTAAGACAAATTTAAACCAATCCATTGATCTTCCTGTATTTTTTTCCAAATTATTCTAACAGGGCGGAACAAAAATTACATTACCTGGATGTTCATCACCAACTCAGATATTACTTGGACAGAACAAAGCAATTTAGAAAGTCTGATCAGCTCTTCCTTTCTTATGCTGAGAATAAAAAAGGTCTCCCCGTTTCTAAAGTGACCTTATCCAGATGGCTTTCTTCCACCATTTCTGACATTTATCAGCTTAGGGGTAAACAGCTGAGTTCAAAACCTAAAGCTCATTCCACAAGAGGTCTAGCCACATCTACAGCTTTTCAGGCTAGGCTACCCTTAAATGCTATTTGTGCAGCAGACACTTGGGCCACTCCTCATACCTTCGTTTCTCATTACAAATTGGATTTGGCCTCCAGGGACAGGGCAAGCTTTGGTTCCACTGTTCTCAAGAGTCTGTTCCATTGAGCCACCCAGGATAGAGGTGCTAGGGACGCGGTCCCATCCAGCAAGAATGAAGGTGAGATTGACAACTTAACATTTAGAAGTTATGTACTCACCATAACGTTCCATGTTAGTTGTCTTCTCTCGCCTTCTTTCTTGCGTCCCTCCCTCCTGTCCCCCTAGCCTGGACAGACCTTGATCTCCCTTCTTTCTTGGAAGATTCTTCTTCCTCGGACACCAGTTAGTTCTTGTCCTTGATTACCTGGTTTCCCTTTACAGCCTTGTTAGGTTAGTTGTCTCACTTTCCTCGATGGAAAGCTTTTATATAGGCAGTTTTTTTCTCTAGATACCAAATGAGATCTGGGTAATTACCGCCTTGCATCATGGGATATGGGGCTGCCTCGAGCTGGTAAAAGTGACTCTCGAGCTTAGCAAGTGCCGAGTCGGAGCCGAGGATCGGCTCCGAACCCATCCAGCAAGAAAGAAGGCGAGAGAAGACAACTAACATGGAACGTTATGGTGAGTACATAACTTCTAATTTATATTTTTATCTATTTATTGTACTTTTTAAAACAGAGTAGAACACTGACTCACATGGACTGTTTTCATACTTAGCCTAGAAATGCTGTGTAGTTAATAAAACTGCACAGTGGCAGAATATTAATAACATGATTCATTGAGAGTCAAACTCTGTACTTTATAACAGCCTGTAAGCTTATCCCTCTATAGTAACTGCCAGATTCATGTATAAAGAAATGTTCATGAAGTAGCAAATGAAAAAAAGTTGTGCATCTTGATTACCAAAGGGTGACATATTACCTGTTGATGAGTAAAATATTGATAATGAAATAACACATCACCAAAATATGAAAGGTGAGACAGCCATAGTGTATGTCTGGTGATATGAGTTTCGTTATTGGCCTACATGAACAGTTTAACATAAAGCAACAGGAGGTAAGTTAACATTGTGCTAGTCAAAGTTTATCTCTGTTTTATTCAATCTATTATTATTTTTCCATATCAGCCTTCTTACTACTTCCAAAATGTAGTTTATATTTCCTTGATAATTCTCTTCAGCATGTATCACTCCTTGTATTCTTTAGCCCATTGTCAAATGTATACCCCTTCCACCAAGTCTCAGCCTTCTGTCAAGCACATTTTTCTGGTACTAAAATTGGTACGTCTGGCACTAATAAAGTAGAAATTAAAATATTTCTGAAGCATGAATTGCAAAGGGAAAGTCTGACTTCATAGGCATTGTAATGCCTTGGCTAAATTATTGCTTCCACTTATTTAAATGTGATCACCAAAGTTATTTTGTTGTGAGAAATGTTCTCCATCTTGTCAAATCATACTTATCCACCAGATGCCAGCTACCTTTAATAATCTCATAAACCATGACCAAGAATAGATTGTGACTAAGCAACACAAAGAATGGTTTGCTCTGCCAGCCTCATGTCACTGAGGGCATAATCCATTTTGGTCATTGGTGATGGGAACCCCAATGCTTGTGTGACACTTTGTGGAGAACAGGAGACTTGTGAGTCATCTCAGGAAGTATTTGGAGGCTGTGATTATGTTCTGATGTCAGCGTACTAGCCACTGCCTACAGGAAGGGGTATATAACTATCAAATTCATGAATGATGGATCCTGGCTTCAGGCTTACAACTCTTATAAAGACCTTGGTTTCCAAACCTAACAGCATGCTACCATATGGTCAGCTTCCTGAAGAAATGGACCCCGCCTAGTGAAGAATGATATCTACAATAGCTGATAAGGAGCAATCAAAGTGATCCAGAATTTGATAATTGGAGAATCAAGGGAGAACAGCCAGAAGTTGAACTGGGTCATGTGTGGAGAAGCACTAAAGAAAAAAAAAAAACAAAGAAAGGAAAAGCAAGAGAGATAGTTGCCCAGTATACATCCCACAACCAGGAACATATTCCTTTATGATAACTAAGATTAATGCAGTTTTCCCAGAAATGTTGCATCATTACAGTATAACATAAGATACCATTAAATAAACTGAAATGCAAACATGAAATATAGTCCATAAATCTCATAAATCTGTAATAGTTTCTTACCCTAGACAAGCATGTCTAGTTTTTGATAAACCTTTCCAGTATGTGTACATACTAAACAATACACTTCCTAGTTTCTGTAAATATTTAAATCAGAACTCTTGTTTTAAGGATGACAGTCACTCTATTAGTTGCAATGTGTCCTAGAAGCCAGTCATTTGTGCTGGCCAGGTTTTGAGGACCGAGACACCTCTTCCTCTTTACTTTATTCTAATGTCACATCTATAAAAAAGAAATCTTGTATTATTTTTATTCTTGTTGTAAGTTATGGACCTAGACTTTATAAAGAAGACATTGTTTGATGACAGCTGTGATTCACACTTGATAGCTACAGATCACCAAAGGTTATTCCTTGCTCAAGGCAAGGTTAGCAGTGAAGTTGCTATTTCTTGTCATTGTTCTTTGAAGTTGACTAAAGTACAGTTTAGAGGTACCATCTACTTTGGATATGTCATGGGTACAGCACCAAGCTAAGGGTTGTTTCTCATTTACTGGCCATCATGTATTTTGAGAAAAGTCTGTCAGGTGTTCACAGACCTCTTCATTATCACAGTGCCGCTCACATCTACCTGGTAAGTCCTGAGTAACTTCAGCATCTGGGCAGATTATATATCTGTGACTCTGGCACAGATTCTTTTTTTCTTTTTTCATGAAAGGATTTTCCATTTATCAGGTAATTAATGCTGTGATCCATCACTTTGGACATACTTTACGCTTAGTGTTGCAAATTGGAATAATTACCTCTGACTCAGAGGTGGAATTATTGACTTGGCCTAATATCATTTTCATCATCTTTCATTGTTTTTACCCCATTTTTAGACACCTGATCTTAAGCTGGTTAAAGAAAGAATCGGTGTGCTGTTGCCCTTGGTCAGTGCACTAGTGACTTCATCCATTGCAAATGATCCTGGCAAGTTGATTTCAGCTTATTATATGTGTGTTTTTTCATCAGACTAGCTAGCCCAAACTCATGATCACCTGGTTCACTTTCAGCCATGTGAGACATGGTTTGACATGGAGTTCCAATTTTTGAAACAACAGTAGCAAAGTCTTGATCATAAATGGAAATGCACAAGGTGACTGGATGCTAGTTTTAGTCTTAATGACAACTATGTAGTTTATCAGGCAGAGATATCCTGGATAAAGGTAGTGATTCTGCCCAAGGAAATCTGACTTTGCTCTTTTGGGTGGTTATTAGCTTGTGTAAGTCATGAAGTCATTTTGGCCATATAACAGTTTTTTTATCTGGTGATTGCAATATGCACA
The DNA here is from genome assembly GCF_019279795.1 of Protopterus annectens. Classification (NCBI taxonomy): domain Eukaryota; kingdom Metazoa; phylum Chordata; order Ceratodontiformes; family Protopteridae; genus Protopterus; species Protopterus annectens. The sequence goes on along the minus strand of NC_056735.1, from coordinate 1,942,379,520 downwards.
TTTTTTTAAACAGCAAAGTTGTTACCATTATGTGCTGTGTCATTTTAAAAACATAATTGCAGTCTTATATGGAGTTATATGTTGTATGAATTACAGGAAGTTAGCTATTTGGATCAGGTTTAAGTGACCTCAGACGTGTGCTGTTACATGGGACTTGAACTCAAAAAAGAATTGGATTTAACCTGAGGTGATATGCTTAAACCCAAAGAATTAGTTTTAACCAGAGATGATATGCTTTAACCAATAATTTACCAAGCTTTCACTACCTTGTTGCTACTACGATAATTGTAAGAGTTCTGAAGAATGCCTTGGTGTCTTCAGCACTGAAGAAACATAATCCTGATCTAGGAGACTTGTATGATATTACTTCATCAGTAGCCAGACATTTATTAGTGAGTTTATGACAAGGTTTTCTGCACAGAGTGTTAAACTGTAGTTAGAGAATGTCACCCCAAAGATATTTATGAGTTCCATTTCTACACATGATCAAGTATTGAAATGGACCTGGTTTTCTGAATGACCTCATTGAGATGAGCAATCAGTTTTATTACTACAGTATGTACTGGTCCTACCTGATATCTTCTCAGCATTTAACATAGTAGACTAAATTGTTCTCCTTGAAAGACTTCCATCCTACTATGGTGCTAAGGACTTAACCCCTGAATACTTTTCTTCCTACAATACAATATGTGATTAGCAGATTATTTCTGGGATAAACTCTTAATTGTTGATTCTATAATATAAGGGGCTCTGCAGAATTCTATCTGAAGTCCCAGTTTCAGATGTTACTCCAGAAGGTGATTTTAGCACTGAAACCAGTTTAATAACTTTTTTCTTGCATAATGGAGTAGATTACTAAAGGATTTGTGCCATCTTATTTATTGTCTGTTTCTGCCTGAATATGCTTAGCTTCTTGGAGTGTATGTGTCTGGTTCCCTCAAATTCCCTATTACCTGAAGTTATCTGATAATGAGATGGACCATTTCCAGGTAGTTCCGCATTATACAGCACATCTTTTCATTTCCTTCATATTGCTGCACTGCAGAGTCTGCAATGACTATATATCCTCTCACTTATGCATTTACTTAGCCATAGAGGATCTTGTTCTTTCATGCCTCAAGGAGGTCCATTACCCTTCTGCTCATGTAGTGCCTTACAATATTCCTGCCTTGGGTGTTGTTAAGAATTCCTCAAGCCCGTCTTGAATCATCAGGAATCTGTGCCTTTTCAATCATGCCACACGAGTCCAGAGCCTCTTCTTATAATGACTTAAGGAATCTGACAACTTTATGTTATTAAATGCACCTCAATACTTACTTGATTGACTTTGCATTAAATTTTAATGATTCCTGTTTTTTACCACATTTTTCTTGAGTTTTCAGTTCAGTGTGATACTTTTAAAAGTTTTGTGCATCCTTTTACTGTAATTGTCTTGCTTTATTTTATTTATGTCACCATTAAACATGATTTATTTCATGATTTAAATGCTCTTTAATATTTTAGCTTTGCTTATATTTGTTGGTTAAGTATTCCAACTAGAAATTACCCACATTTTGTTTTCAATTTTGTGACAAATATTTTTGTGTTGTTATAATTTTTTTTCTAAGTGTAGTTATTTTCAGTTATAAATTCTACTATTTTCAGTTTTAAATTCATCAATTTGTATGGTACCTGTAGAAAAAAGTACCTAAATAAACTTTATTTTTCAGCACAAATAAATTAAAATAACTTGTTGACTTATCATATCAAACATTCATTCTGCATAATTATTTATTCCTTATTGTTGTAGTTGTTGGCAACCCCTAGATAATAATATATTGTTTTCATCAAAAATGTATCACTGCTTTGGGACATTTCCTGAATATTCTACATGTGGTCAGAATATGCCTAATGTAGAACTAAAAAAAAGGTCTATATTAGAAGACCGACTGTTTAGGTGATCGATCACCTAAACATTGATCTTCTAATACCGAACCACACAATGTCGAACATCCCAGGGAAACACATCTCTCGGCCACAACACAAAAAACATTACTTTATATCTAAATTAAATGGGGGGCTTCACCCACCACAACTCCTGACGTGGGGGGCTGTGGCCCCCACACCCCCTCCTAACTAAATATACCAACTCCGAGATTGCTCAACAGTAGGGAAATAGCAAACTCTAGCGAATGGCCAAGGGAAATCTTTCCCTGCGTTAAATTGTCCGTTCACCGTTTTTTACTTTCAATATTAGAAGATCAATGTTTAGGTGTTCGATCACCTAAACATTCGTTCTTCTAATATAGACCCAAAAAAGAATGATATATTTGTAAATGCACAGATTGTGCTCTTTCTACACTGAAAAATGTAACCACCAATTAAAAGACAGACCTGGGGATTTAGAACTATCACATCTATTATTGTGGGAAAGTCAGCACTTTTTGCCTTATGTGTGTACCATGTACAGAGGCTCATTATGAAAGCATACTGCCTGAAGCTTCTTATCAGGGTCACAGTAGGATCGTATTAGACCAAATTGGTGCCCAGTAAAGTATACACAGCTTGTTGTAAATACTGACCATGCATGAGCCTTTATAGTAGTCAGCGTACACATTAATAGCAATGCGCTGAGTTATTGTTAGGATGCAATGCAATAGATAGGCAGAAAGTAAAGCTATGGTTGTTAAGGGTTATGTGTAGAGGTGCTAGTAAGACAACAAAAGCAACAGAAATGGAAAGAAGGCATCAAAGGGATCCATTGAACATAGAAAGGATGCAGACCATACTATGTGTCACACGCAATGATATCAATCTGAAATACCTGACAAAATATGAAACTTATGCAAGATGGGAGGCATGGTAAAGTATCAGGATGTAATGACCTATACCACTCCTGACATGATTTTTATTTTATCAGTGTACCCGTATTATAATGGTAAGTGTAACGAAAAGCAAAACATTACTAGTGGAGGGGAATAAGAACACATTTTAATGATATTCTTGTAAATACAGCATTAACTCAGTCAGCAACTGAAGGACTCAGACTGACAGAGGGCTTAGAGGAATCACAAGTTACCCAACAAAAGAATGGAAATAATACTTAAAAGACAGGCTTCAAGGTAGATGATCCCAGGGCATACTTGTCTCACCCAAGTACAGCATTAACTAAGTCAGCTATTGCAGTAGTGATATTGAAGGGGTCAGGGAAATACATATCAGGGGGACTGATATCCACCAGTAGAATGGAAACAGTCATCAAATGACAGTCCTTCAGGAAAGTGAATCTATGGGTTATTCAGAGATTTATACTACAGGTTTAAGGAAACACATATCAGGGGGATTGTTACCCAGCAGCAGGATGCAAGGAGAAAAGTAATGTCTTTTGTATTTTTTTATTTATTTGACATTTGGTTACCGGGAAAGTCCACATGGGTCAGAAACCCATTTTCATTGGAGGGAGAAAACCTACAATACAAAGTAGACAGGAATAAAAAAGATGATACAGAAACAGAAAAGCATTCAATATGCGGTTGACTCTACCTTGATTTATTCTGACACCTTGACAGCTACTTTATTTATATTAACCCAAAATACTTTCAATACAGTGGAAAAATGGCTCTCCAGTCATCATCTAATCCTAAACCCCAACAAAACTAAGCTGCTTCTCCCCCACTCGCAGGACCCCCCTTCCATCCTTCAATATAACTGTTAACAATGGCATTATGAAGCTCAAACTAAACTACTGGGTGTCATAGTTGATAACAACCTGAAGTTTGATGAGCATATCAATCAAACTATCAAAACCATTAATAAACAACTTGGCTCTCTTTACAGAATCAAACTTTTCCTTACCCCACTTGCTAGAACTGCAATTGCCAGTTTCCATCTACTATCAACTCTTCTCTACACCTTGCCTCTATTCTCCAACTTAAACAAAACAGATCTTAATAAACTATCATCCTGCTATAACCACATTGCCAGATTTGCTACTGGCACAGCCTACCAGACACACCACTGTCACAACCTAAATCGCCTAGGATGGCTTGGACTGCCTAGCCTACTGCAGTTCAACCAGCTAATAGTGGCACATAAAGTCCTTTACCAACCAGAAAATACACCTGCACTAAAAAATATTATCAGCCTCTACACCCACACCTGGCCACTGCGATCATCCACTAGACTCCTTGTTCAAACATACAAATCCAACTACTCATCTGGGGACTCTCTGTTTGCCAACTCTCTTGGAAAAACATGGAACAGACTCCCAGCTGAGTTGACCCTAGAACCTGCACTAACTCAATTAAAAAACAAACTCAAGAAAACTTGTTGGTTATGTCCTTGCACTAACCCCAACTAGTGACCTCTCTATTACTTAGGTGCTTTACCTTCAACTACTTCTAACTTTTTTCTACCACACCATTTCAGAAAGGGTCAGTTGTATAACTGCTGCTCAATGTGTCTTAAACCTGAATGTAATGTTATGTATATATAACTTTGAAAATAATGTTATGTTTTGTAAATTGTTTTATAATAAGTTAGTACTATATGTGCCTAAATGCTGCTATTGTTTATGACTGTAATCTGCTTGAAACTAGCATTTACTAAATGTTCAATGTGTATTATTATCTTGGAGATTTTCTCCCTGGGCCTCCACTGAAAATGGACATATATCCAGTCAGACTATCCAAGTCAATACATGTAAAATAAATAAATAAATAAATAAAAATTAATGAATGAATAAATAAACTAACAGTAAATGCAAGTACAATACAGTAGAAGATAGTTATGGAGAGCAGTATACAAATGATTGAAGTGTAGAAATATTAATATGGTTACACATAGGAGTATGTTGTTACATAAAAAATGTTATTGACATTGTTCTGCAGCTTGTTTAGGTAAATTGTTTTGACATAGATTTTTCTCATATTGACATATATAGATATTTACGTGGAGGAAGATTTAATAAGGAAAAGACAGAGTGTGAGGTTGATTTTAATAAGATGAATAGCTTACAGGAAGTGATAGTGAGGAGTAGTTGGTAAGGAATAGCAGATAAGTAGTGAGTGAGGGGAAAGCCAATGAATTATATATATCTAATGGAGGTGGGTATGTGAACAATAGGGGATCAAGATTCGTTAAACTAGTGTAGGGGATGAAATGATATGAAGTCAATGAGCGTACATGAAAGAGAAGTATGTAGAATGAATAAATGAGTATAGTAAACTAGTGGAATAAAACCGTGAGGAGATTGGTAACCCCACTCTCTGCATTCTTAGTCATAAAAGCAAGTCAAAACCAGATGAGCCAGAATAAAGGTAGCAACGCTATGCCATTTCATAAATGACAACTGGAACTGAACTGCACTGAGCTCATTTGTAAAACAGATGGCCACTTTCATAGACAATGACATAGATGGGACTTCATCTTCTCTGTACAATGAGAAGTGATATTTTTCAATGCCTATAGAAGACATCATGGGTGCTGTCCGTGACCTGTTGTGCAATGGATGACCACAAAAATATGATTGTTTATAAACCCATTTGTGGATAAATGTGTTGTTAATGGTCTGGATTCACGAAGGCTTGCACGGAGTCTAAGACTAGAGTAAGAATCCATGCAGAGAACATGTCTGCCGAGCGATCCAGGAACAGCTGGCAGGGGCGTGCAAGAGAGCTCCTAAAACGACTCTTGAATGGACAGGGTTAGTTTATGCAAATTACCTCATTTGCTGCTGAAAGCTCTGCAAATGAGGTAAATTTGCGATGCAGGAAACACTAACCTGTCTAAGCAAGAGTAGTGTTATTTGCAGAAATGTACTCGGTTGGCAACTGAGTACCTTTCTGCAAATAGCAAAACGGAGCCATGACAGCTCCAAATAAAAGATGCATCCAGTTGAGGAAGCATGCCAATGGCCAAATATATGGCCATTTGCATTTTTATGTGTTGCAAAATAATAAAAACACATTTGTTCCCTCAATCTCCGATGTTTAAGCGTAGTGCAGTGCCACGCAAATGTGCTGCACTCTGAAACCCATAAAAACAAAAAATAAAAGCCACAAATAGGTATTTTATTCAAAATATTCAACTGCCATGCAAGTGAATGGCAGGCTGAAGACAAAATGGCTACTGAGTAGAGGTTGCTAAGGGGGGAAGCTCAGTCTAGGAGATGTAACCAAGCATTAGTAGGCAAGCCTATGCAAATGAGGATAAGGACAGTGAATCCCAATTTTTCCTGCTATGTGAACCATTTCCCTAGAGTGTAAGAGTAGGATAAGGGGAGTAACAGAGTAGAAGATGGGTGACATTATAAGGGGGTATGTATCAAAAAGACTGTAAGCTGATTGGAGCAGAGTGGCATGTGTTTGCTGTGAGTTACACAGGACTAAAAGAGGTGTGTCTACAGTTGCCTAAACTGAAACCCAGAAACTGAAGGTGTACGCCGTGGCTATCACTAAAGTTTCTTGCAAAGCTGCTTACACTGTGTGCATGCATGTAAGCCTGTGTAAGGGTGTCTAAGCTTGTATACATGAATGGGCACCCGTCTAAGCCTGTGTAAGCTTGTGTAAGCCTGTGTAAACCTGTGTGCATGGGTATGTGCTCGTGTGCGCGTGTTTGCGCTTGTTTGCACAGTGCTGCCCCCTGTGGAAACAGAAAGGGAAAAGGAAGGAAAAGAAGTAGTGGGAAGTTAACCAAGGAGAACTAGCAGAGCTGCCAGGTGAAATCAATCAGAATCAGCTAAATACACAGACAGTACAGTAGCCCAGCCCAGCATAGCACTTCAAACTTTGCAAACAACATTCCCCCATGTTTTTCTCAGAAACACTGCAACACTGCAGTCATCAAAGAGAAGTAAAAACTTAAAAAGCTTAAACTGAGATATAAAAATGTTAGGGGCTGCCATTGCTGTTATAAGGCAACATGTGCAAGATGCTGAGAGTGGTGCCATTGCGAATGCTGCTGAGCAACCCACAGTGAGGAGACGGAGAAGAGTGTATAGACCCAGGGTAACCTAAAAGGGGCTACGTGAGCTGGAGATAGTGGAGTGCTATAGAGTGGACAGAGAGCTCCTGCAGCAAATTGTTGAACTGTGCAGGCCACGCCTCACACAGAACCAACAGAGGGGAACCCATCCTAGTGGAAACCAAGGTATGTGTTGGCCAAAGAATACTAGCAACAGGTACCTTCTAGAGACCAACTGGTGATATGATGGGGATTTCACAGGCATCAGCATCAAGGGTACTGCACCATTTCCTGAATGCCATGTCAGCACATTTCGATGATCATGTATATTTCCCCAATTCCTGTGAGGTATTGGCCAGCAATATGCATCTCTTCCAGAAAATAGCGGAATACCCTGAGGTAGTGGGTGCAATTGACTGCATGCACATACACATCAAAGCACCAGCTGGTGAGCGGGTAAGGCCTACAACAACCGCAAGGGCTTCCACTCCATCAACTGCCAGGTTGTGTGTGATGCCCAGGGCATAATACTGAATGTGTGTGCTGGCTGCCCTGGAAGCTACCACGATTCCTATATCTGGCATCTCTTGCAGCTGTACCAGACATTTGCCAATGGGGACATCCCTGACGGTCACCTATTGGGGGATGTTGGATATACACTGGAGCCATGGCTGATGACACCCATCAGAAATGCACACACATGCACACGCACACACACAAACACGAAATGTAATCGAGCATGTGTTTGGGATGCTCAAGTCACAGTTCCGGTGCCTGGACACATCTGGTGGAGCCTTGCAGTACTCACAAACTACATGTACCCAAATTGTCATGATATGTGCCATGCTACACAATATGATCCTGCGAAAACAGCTGCAGCAGGAAGAGCATGGGGCAGGGCCAAACAGCCCCCCACCATTTCCAAGGCCTGCACAGGCACAGCGTGACTCGGAGGGGGAACAACCTGAGCCTGCCCCAGTAGGCAGAAGGAGGCGTGCCCAGTAAGCCTTGTCCTTGGCAAAGAGGCAACGCATAGCACATACACTGGCTCAGTAGGAACCCTGGAAATTATACCTCTCTCTGACTCGCACATAAAATAAAAGGGATGCCTAACTTGACACTACCTGTTTCCAAACATGCATAGGCAGTGTAGTATGTGCACCCAACATAGGCAGCCCTGCAGCACCACCTGAAGCATGATTGCCATGTTTTAAGCAATATAAAGCAGTGTTAAGCAGCTTTCACCAATATCTAGTATATGTAAACAAAATCACTCGTGCACTGTTGGGCAAGGTCAGGGACAGTTGAGCAAAGACAGTTAAACATGCTCATATCTGCTTTACTGTTCTTCAGCAGTCTGGTCTGTCTGGCATGAAAATGAAAAGCAGTAACAGGGCTTGAACCCAGGATACTGTGCACTATAGCTACAGTACTGAACCACTAAGCCATGATAGCATTTCAATAGCACAGACACAGCAGGACAATTGTACACTAATGCAAACACAAAGCAATGCTGTATCATGCCCCTAAAGAGGCAAATGGGTAACCTCCCCCACACACCTATGCAGGCAGAGAACAGGTGTTGTGATGTGGGTTGTGTAGGCTATGAAGTTGCAAGCTAATATACGTGACATTGGATGCTATTATCTGTAGTACAGTAGTATGCCTCAAGCCAGTACGATAGGCAACAATACAGACTGTAATGGTGTCCAGTACATAGCAGTGCAGGCACAGCAAATGTGTATAAGTGTCAGGTGAAACCCACATCTTATGTACACCCACAGTAACAATCCAGTGTGCCCACGGGTAGAAATGTAAAAAGAATAGCTGTCCTCCCTGTATGTAGAAATGTTGATATTTCTATGCAAAGTGTCTCATGGAAGCCCTGCAGGTACAGCATGTTCCCTGTTGATCTATGACACAAAGGTGAGCCATGCTGTAAAAATACAACTTGATTTATCATACACATATAGTATAAATGTGTATACTGTGCATGCTCACACACTCCAACAAATGTAGTGGATTTCATTCAGCATCACGCTGAAAGGTCATACTGGGCATGCTCCCACACTTAAAGAAACAAAGCAAATGTCAGGCAGGAAGATACTGAAAGGTCATACTGGGCATGCTCACACACTTAGGCTAAATATGGATGTGATAATAAGGGATCTATGGACAAATGTGTATAGTCATCTCTACTTCCAGAAACACATTCACAAAGTGGTCTGAAAATCCTGCTATGTGTTCACACAAACTGCCAAGGTCTGTGCATGTAGTTCAAAGGAGGTTGCCACTACTCAGCAGCCATCAGACCTGTCAGAGAGTACCACAATACACTTGCGATGAATCTGACTATGCACGTTCAGCAGCTAGAAAGACCAATGAAGTAGCTTAACAAGAGGATTACTGGCCTCAAATAGTTGCCACATGCAACAAGACTGAATGTAACCCAATCTGTACTCTGTTGCATACTGTCTACTCAGGAGATCTCTGCCCAACAGACAGGTTCATGTCATGGTTACACTCAGATCTGTTCTGAGTTACAGCTCAATGGCACTAAATGTACAGAGCCACCTGATATTGCCAACATCCTGGCAGATAGGATCAGTGTTAACATTACCCCCATCTCACCCATGAAAGAGCACATCTCTATAATGGAAGACTGCAAAGTTGCTGTCATCATGGCTGCACAGGTAAAATACACTCTCCAAAGCCAGTATCACAGCAGCTATGGGACTAGATAACTTCCCAGGCTGTGTAGTATTGACTTCCCTGAAGTAAACATTAACATGGAAGGCCTGTGGCTACTGAAGTTTCCAGAGGACTGCAATCTAGGAGCCATCATTGTAAACACTAAAGATGTGGACATCCTACAAAAGGGCCTCACTGAGACAGATGTCTGTTGTCCAAGCCATGGGCTGTAGCTCAATGCCAAAAGGTGCATTATCATCACCTTTGTTAAAAACTCTGTAGCCAAAAACTACAACATAGGTGGTAGTATACTTCACACTGTAAGTGTGACAAGAGACCCTGGGTCACAGGTGGTCAGTGGATACAACTGTGATAAGCAAATCCCCACAGTAGTCAGGAAACCCTCTTATGTGGCACGTCTCATCACAAAATGTGTCTCATGCAGAATAGAAGAGGACATTGTTCCCCTCTACTCACCACTCACTCAAACTATAAAAGAGTACAACGCCAATTTCACTATGTACCTCACAAGACAACCACAACAACTGGAAAGCCAGCAGCAATACCTCACAAAGAGCATCAGTGCCCTGAAATACATGCCATACACAGACCATCACAAAATGCTTCATATGTACTCCCTTGCATATCTCCTACTCAAAGGTGTTCACTGCCAACATACAAAGCTATGTCAAACATAGAGCTGTTGGATATGATCTACGTAAAACACTCACAATCACTTTGACCTTTGGACCCAAAACCACGAGTGAAATACAAAAGGAAGGAGTGTAGCCATTTACCTTATGGATATCCACACCTTCAGGTTACTGGCACAGCATGAGGTCTTGGAGACCATGCAAGTGCAACAAAGATTGGGCAAAGCTGCCCATCAGATTGTAGCGTGCTACAGATCATATACCTTGTCTCAGGAACCTCACTCAGTATTCCAGAGAACAATGGCAAATATAAAGGTCCTATCAAACACTATTATATGAGGAGATTACAACTACCCAAACATTGAGTGTGTGAATTACTCGTATACAACGTCCCTTGCCCAATGTGTCCTAGAGTTAAGAAATTCTAACACCCTGGAACAGCTGGTCAGCACACCCACTAGAGGTGACAACATACTGGACATGATCATCACCAACATGGGGTACCAGTGTTCTACAACAGAGATAAACTCCTCGCTGGTAATATCAGATCATTAAGTAATCACACTGGACATCCACATCTCGCCCCCACACCCAGTCAATGAAACCACTGTGAAGACATTTGCAAAAGCAAACTGCACACTTCCCAAGACCAAAGTGGAATATTCCGAAGACCTCTTGCTATAGGATAATGGCATGCAATCTGCATAATCATTTACAAGTGCATCCTATGAGCATCTACAGGGATGCATAGAATGAGACATCACAAATAAAACCAAGATGCACTCATCCAGCAACAGGACAACAAGCAGGTGTTTGTTGTCCATAAATAAGCTAGAGAAGAGAAGGAGGAAATGAACACATGATAGATCCAACTTCACTAAAGGGAAGGCATCACTGATCATTATCAGGAAGAAACAATGATCGCTCATAAAATAATCCAAGGATGGTTTCTAAAGACAAATAACCAAGGAATGTAAGAATAACAACCACAAAGCCTTCGGTAGCTATACCAGACATGTAGGTGTCAACTTCCAAATATGCTGTCAGCTACTGAAAAAAGGAATGAAATACACCAAACAAACTTTCATTGCCTACATCCAGGGGGACAAGTTCAGTGTAAACTCCCCCCCCATCACCCCAAAAGGGCCTGTGTCCAGCACAGAAGGCTGCAGAGACCCAGATGTCATGGACATGCAGGTAAAGACAGCCCTCACCAAAGCTAAGAACATAGCATCAATGTGACTGTATGTCGTCCCGGGCTGCGTATAACACTAGGCCCATAAGGAACTACACGCTCACCTGCATTCGCTGTCCAGACTCAAGTGTACCACAGGCTATGTACCCAAAGAATGGCATACACTAACAGTCATCCAGCTCCACAAAGGATGCGCCAAAACAGAACCTGCAAACCATTGCCCAATATGTCTACTCAGCCGGGTCTACAGAGCTATTGAGCAAAATGTCATGGAACCCATACACTGAGACATTGGAGATCTCCAGACACTGGACTCTACACAACTCCACCTTGTTAAAGGCAGAGCCTGGCTCCCAAACCTAGTTGACTTATTTAAAACAGTTATCATGAACATAGATGGAGATGAAATTAGTCCACACAGACCACCTGGACCTCAGTAAGGGCTTACTACACCATTCCCCACTCTATCATCATGGACCAGTGTACCAGCTTGAACATTAACAGCTATGTCACAGGATGGGTGGCCAAGTGGCTCACAGATCAAACACACATGTTCATAGTTGCGGGTGACATGTCCAACTCTAAGCCAGTCACAAATGGCATCACAAAGGTCTTCGTCCTGGGACCCCACCTGTTTAGTAGATACTGCTCAGAGGTACAGGCAAGCATGACAGGTATATGGCTGAACAGGTTTGCAGATGAATAGTAACTGTGGTCCATAATTGACTGCACAGCTGACACAGACATCCTCCAGAAGTGTCTTACAGAGACAGATACTTGGTGTCAAAACAATGCCCTCAAGCTGAATGGCAAAGAATGCATAGTCATCCCCTTTGGGTAAAACAAAGTGCACACAAATTACCACATAGGTGGTAATTCAGCATGTTTGGAGAAAGTCATTATGGCCCTGGGGACACAGGTAGATAGTAAACTCACCTTTGATGATCACATGGCCAAAGTGTTTAGACATTCTTTCAATGTAGCCCATCTAATGTCACCTAATGTAACCCACTTCGTATAGAAAGAATAACTCACAGTAATGTGTATAGCGGGTTGTGTTAATGCATACTTCAGTAGTATCATGAAGTAGTTAGGTAGGGGGTTGAATCCTGTACTGGACAACTGTGTGTGTGTTTGTGTGTGTTCTCCTTGGGAAGGAGCAACCTTTTAGGAAAGGAGTAAGAGACCTCAAAAGCGGTAAACTAACCTTTGTCAAGTCTGATGATGTCACCATCCTACAAATATACCTGTGGAAAACAGAACTCCCAATAATGTGCATAGTGCACCATGTTAAGGCGTACTCTTGTAATATCATGAAGGTGTTAAGTAGGGGGTTGGATCCTGCACTGGACAACTGTGTGTGTGTTTGTGTGTGTTCTCCTTGGGAAGGAGCAACCTTTTAGGAGAGTAGTAAGAGACCTCAAAAGTGCTAAACTAACCTTTGTCAAGTCTGATGATGTCACCATCCTACAAATATACCTGTGGAAAAAAAAGCTCCAAGTAATGTGTATAGTGCATCGTGTTAATGTGTACTCCTACAATATCATGAAGTAGTTAGGTAGGGGTTTGAATCCTGCAGTGGGCAGCTGTGTTTGTGTGTGCTCTTCTTGGGAAGGAGCATCCTTTTAGGAGAGTAGTAAGAGACCTCAAAAGCGGTAAACTAACCTTTGTCAAGTCTGATGATGTCACCATCCTACAAATATACCTGTAGAAAAAAGAGCTCCCAAAAATGTGCATAGCGCGTGGTGTTAATGCGTACTCCTGTGATATCATGAAGTTGTTAAGTAGGGGTTTGAATCCTGCACTGAACAACTGTGTGTGTGTGTGTGTGTTCTCCTTGGGAAGATGCACCCTTTTAGGAGAGTAGTAAGAGACCTCAAAAGCGGTAAACTAACCTTTGTCAAATCTGATGATGTCACCATCCTACAAATATACCTGTGGAAAAGTGACCTCCCTATAATGTGTATAGCGTATCGTGTTAATGCGTACCCCTCTAATATCATGAAGTAGTTAGGTAGGGGTTTGAATCCTCCATTTTGTGAGTGTGTGTGCTATATGTGTGTGACACTGTTGGTCAATGTGTTGCTGGCTTTGCTTTTACCACTGTATGACATATCAGTATGCATTGCACATGTGAGCTAGCTGTGCAGCAAATACATATACGTACATGTTACCTCAATGATTGCATGTGTGGGAACCCTTCTTTCCCCAAGAACACAGCTGTCATCCTTGCCAGACTACTGTGCTGCTGCTTCCTAGACCTTAGGTCACATCTGTATGCTTGTGACAAGCCCAGCCACTGCAGTGATCCCTGGCCTAGGTCATCTGTGTCACACAAAGTCATTATGGTTCCTATTGGAATGTGTGAATGAGGGTCTATGGCCGAGGTATATGTCAGACCTGTTCAAACGGAGCAAAGTCTGTCAATGATGACTATTCATAACAGGTGTAGAACTACCTATGTGGATATGCATGCAGACCCCTTATGCTTATGTGATCCACCAAGGCATTCCAAAATACCTTTGGAAATGTGATTAACAAAGGAGAGATGACATAACACTTGGTTGCATGTACACATCGGTACCTGTTCATCATGTTGGTGGCTACAACCTATGTGGCACTGTGGGGATAATATGTTCTGTAAAGGTGGATGACTATGCTTAGTTTGGCTTATAGCTTTACAGCATGTGTTTGACAATAGGCATCTGTCTGTATGATACCCTTGTGGAGGATGTGTTTGTCATCAGGAGAATGCATTATAGGCCACAGTATGCATTACCAGACGTGGACGGACATATCTCTACTGTGATTACTTGTACCTAAGAGAGCTATATGCCAAACAGGAGTGTTGTCAGTAATGGGTGCAGGTGAATACCAGTGGTTACTGTCATTGTATAGTACCTGAAGGATCCAAATGTTGCTGTGTGTCCTACATCTGTGTGTCAGTTGTCAAGACATCATCTAACGATTGGTTATTGTCAGGCTGTTGAAGTGATGTATAGTACCAAAATGCAAAACAATGACAGCTAGTAACAGTATCACCCACAGCACAGTGTCAAACCATGTCATGCACACATGTGTAGTCACGTTCTGGAATGTGTGTAGTACAATGCATAATGGCCACCAATAGAAACTATGGAGTGCTTCTGTGTAATACAGAGCATGTCACCCTGGCCATGTGTCCACTATGCACGTACATGCAGACAGTGCACCTCCACCATGTTCACAACTGTACACCTGCAAATCTGTGCTACACACATCCCACACATACTGTCCACTCTCTAACACATGCTGCCAATACTGAACACATCAGCCAAGTGGAATGCGGCCGGACAATACACAATTGGATCCAACACTGGTGTAAACAACACTACAATGACAACCATAGCTTTAATGCATCATGCTTGCTCAGCTACACCTTCAAGCATATCTTTACACTCTACTGCTGACAACATGCTAACATTGTTATACTGCTGTATAGACATCCTGTGCATCAGCACCACGGTAGCCTGTTCCTGCATCGATGTTACAGATGACAGGAGGCGGCACAGGTTTTATCATATGCACAGGGTGCGTTGTTGGTTTGCCAGAGGCCTACAGTGAGCCATCCAATTGACATTTATGTGTGTGTGTGTGTGTGTGGGGGGCAAAAATACTGGAATGGGCCAATGTTGTTGTAATGTGTGTGGGTATGTGTTAGCCCTAGATGTCCAGAGTGTTTGTGTCTGCATGCATAGAGTTCCACCATGTGGCTGCTATATACGGGTCTTTGTGGGGCAGCCACAGACTGTACCTGAAAGGCTTTACAGATCACCGTCTCTGGCCATGGATACGATACCTGTGCCGGGCAGGGGTGCTACTGTCATATCAGGTACTAAGCCAGACTGGGTACTATCCCCAGAGGTGGATGGCTGTACACTGGACACAGATCCCTGCTGGGACTGTCCAGAGCCATGTGCACGTGGTCTTCTTGGATGTTCTATGGACAGCCCAGCCCCAAAATTGCTGGGGCTGGTACTGGCACTACAGGAGCGGCTGTGGCTTGAGGGACATCTGTGGTGCCTGCCAGCTGCTGATGTTGCTGGCATACGTCCACATTGACGTCTCAACCGTCCCACACTGTCCTGACACATGGACATGACATTGCGGAGGATATCTAATGTCTCTCCCCAACGTCTATCAGTGACCTCAGTGTAATTGCAGATGGCACCTGCTAGGTCATGGATACTCTCAAGTACAGTGGTGTTATGTTGCCTCTGTGCCCTTAGTCCCTGTCTGGTGTACTGTTCCATATGTGCCTGTGCCTCCATGAGAGCCTGGAACATGTGTGAGGTAGTAAGTCCTGTGGCACATTTGCCAAGGGCATGATGAGCAGCAGTGCGCCTACGAGAACCCCTGGACATCTGCCTATGTGGTACCCCTGCAGACATCTGGGTATGGCTGCTGTATGGGGATGCATGTGCCATAGATACCACACTGTCCTGGCCAATGCCGACTGTACACTGTCCCTCACCTAAGGCCATTGGTGATTGATGTATTGGCAGTATGACTGTGTGCATGGATGGTGTGGACTGTTGTGTACTGTCGATTGGTGGCCCAACAACAGACCCTGGCAAACACGCCTGTGCCTCAACACACCTATCTTCATTATCACTATGTGGCTCAGTGACATCAGTTTTCCTGCTGCAGTGAACCAGCCCTAACACAGCACCTGTGGGAGGAACACAGGAAACACACTTTACGACCTGTACATGATGTCAGAACACATGTACATATGCACACATGCACACATGCACACATGCACACATGCACACATGAACACATGCACACATGAACACATGCACACATGCACACATGAACACATGCACACATGCACACATGCACACGTGAACACATGCACACATGAACACATGAACACATGAACACATGCACACATGAACACATGCACACATGAACACATGCACACAAATACACTCCTCACTACTGCAGATACCCACACACACCACCAGCAATCCAAAACATACTCAATAGTGTTTGAAGGTGGGTTACAGTATCACAAGGCAAACTGTCATATCACACGTGTCAGCATGCAGAAAATCTGTTGCTCAAGACCATGCAGTGCGAGTGTAGACAGCCCTTGTTCATAACAGTAAACATGGCTTTGATGCATGTGTGTTGTTATTTAGTGATTGGCCTCACCCCAGAACACAATGTGTACATGGACACAACATTGCTGTGCAAGTATTAAAAGCTCTGCAATGTCTTGTGCACCATCACTCACAGGTATACATACCATGGCTGGATGTGTATCTGTGTGTCACATAGATATCCATTTCTGATTACAGTGTCTGTGTCTGTAGCAGATAATTGTGGACACAGGTTTAGCACATGCATGCTATGTATACACACAGGATGAGTGGTGCATGTATATGTGATGGAATACCATTGCTCAACATGGCCATTGTACAGTGGTTATGGTGAGTGTAGGACATATTATGGGCATGCCAGTGCCAGCCATGACATGGCATGCTTCAACATGACTGCAACATTAAACATCACACATACCCAATGTGTGCCATGTGACCTATACACTCAATAGCATTAGAAGACATATATGTGTCACTTTGTACAAATGGTGGTTGCTATGCATATTGTGTATAGGTGCATATGTTTGCACACATACAACATTGAGCTGCATAGCAATGACTGCTATGTGTAGTACTGTGGTCACAGTAACTAGATGGGGTGTGGTACCATGAGCCATCATCATCATCATGCATCATGTGGTCACTCAAGACTACTAATGTGTGCCAGACTGCCACCAAGCATGCTGTACCTGAACTGCAGTACTGTGGCTACATTCACAATTACACAGCCACTCATTACATGGGTTTGTAAGGTGCCCAATAGGGAGCATTGCCTAACATGAATGTGTTATTTGTTGAAAAGTGTCGCACAGCTCCATGATAGGCCTCTACCCCTCAGGTATATTATGTGTGCTGTGTGGATGACATGTGGGATACTGAAGTGTGACCTTACAGCGGGTGTCTGGATACGCCATGTGTAGCATGTTAAGGTGTACTGAGTATGACAAAGTTGTGTATGTTGTGTACATGTGTATCAACTATGCCTATCCAATGTCCAGTACGGTGTTGCCACAATTGTGTGTGATGCTCTGTGTATAGCATGTGATTGAGGCAGCTACTGACATTACTGAGATATGCATTGTCTCACAGCAAACATGCACAGCATGCATTATGCGTAGGTGTGTTACGTGTACATGGCCTACACCTCACCTATGACTTGCACATTTCATTAGCAATATTAAACTTATAACACACTCACCAGCATGGATCGGCTGCCTTGCTGTCACACCAGAGGGAACTACAAGAATATGAGACAGTTTGTCAGTGGCCACAACTGTGGCATTGCTACTGTGAGTTTGCTAAACTACAGTAGTACAACAGTCGACTTTCACAGGCATACACATTATATTCCAAACATCAGTATTGCACAGCACTAGGCAGCACAACTGCTAAACACACAGTACACATCTCACATATGCATAATCTACCAATACAGGTAACAGTAGTCTACAGATATAGCATGTTACCTGCACGCTCCATGTCAACATGCTGGGTGGCTCCGGCCTCCATGATGACACATGTATGCTGCTGTTTCTGTTGTTGGCCAGGAGCCACCACGTTTAGGAGCAGCTCCTCTACTCTGTTGAAGGGGGATGAATGGCTACCCCACCACCTGTGGCAAGCTGTTGTCTACGTCTATCAGATGCACGCTGCCGGACATGTCTAATTAAATCACTGCACTGATGGCATACCTGGTCATATGTCCGGATATGCATGCCTATGTCATTTACCCGGCGAACAAGATCTTGCCATAGTGCAGTCCGCTCATGCTGGTTCTTGCTGGTTCTAGAGAACAGCAGGATGTAGTGCTGCACCAGGCTGCTGTGTGTTTCCTGTTCCTCTGCAGCTGTATAACACAGGTTTCGACTGTGGGCCATGACCCTGGAAGACAATTAAACAATATGTGTGAGAAAGTCATGTAGCATACTTAACATTCTAAAGTACAGATATCAATTAACTGCCATATATAGCATCCGATTGGCTGTCAGAGGATACACACGTTCAATACCACATATCAGTGCTCAGGCCACAACTGGTTGACTGTGCCTGGCATGCTCTATATATCAAACCATGTTCTGCACAGCAGCCAAGAGAAGCCAGTATGTAAGACTATACACCAGTACATGGCACACTGTATATGACACAATGCACCACCTAGCCACAGGAGGTATATATCAAGCTAATGCATAAAGAAAGATGTCATCCATTGCAATGAATGTACAGTACAGTTACAGTATTTCCAGTATACCACCCTAGGCGTTGATGTCAAACCCCTGCCTAACATATGTGCACAGTTGTTAATATAGGTTGCATACTGCTGTACTAGACTATACATGTTGCTAGATACACACATATACCCTGTAACACACATATGATTGAGGGCATGGTACAAGCATAATTACACATACATCAGACATACATACAACACACAAATGTATGCCAACCCAGATGAGCTTTACTTGTGTACCATACAGTACTGTGTGTCACTACTTACAAAACCATATGCCTGAGGTATGTAATCTGTGAGGACTACAGGGAACACACAAAACAGTGTTTCCAAGCAATGTGAACATACACCATACTGTGCTGTTTAGGCCTACAGCTTCAGGTAGTACTACAGTTCATACGGGAGTTGGATTCACCAGCAGTACCACTCAATAAGCATGCATGTGTTGCTTTAGCCTACAATGGAACACCACAGTCGACAACAAGGGACTATGTCACAACATATGCCATACTACTCTTTCTGCCTAGCAATAGCATACATATCTTTTGCTAGGATCACAGCTAGGACACAAACTACCATGACAGACACAATTTCACACTAGGCTATCACACCTTTACAGACCTTGCACACATTCACCAACACATTCACCATCACACTCAGTCAACCTCACATAGCAATCATTGCACTAAGTACATATGTGTGTGCATCGTGTCATAGGTAGGTAATACGCTATTGGCCCTATGGCCTACAGCAGCCT
The DNA here is from genome assembly GCF_019279795.1 of Protopterus annectens. NCBI lineage: Eukaryota > Metazoa > Chordata > Ceratodontiformes > Protopteridae > Protopterus > Protopterus annectens. The sequence continues at coordinate 1,942,359,908 of NC_056735.1, read as the reverse complement.
AGTCATATGCTACCCTGGCCTTTGACACACATGTCATTTAATTTCACTTGCCCCTGTCAACCAGAGCCACAGAAGTGATTCCCAGGGTGTATTTCCTATCTCCCAACCAATCATCAGGAGTATTTATGACAACTGCTAATGAGGAGCTTTGTTTGCTATTGATAGGTGGTTTGTTCCAGAGTATGGCATGTCTCTGAGATAGGAATCTATCCCTCCAGCATGCGCTGTTTAGTGAGCTGACAAGGTTTAGGACCCTAGAGCATGTAGCTCGGAGGGATTGTGATATGTTTATGTGGAGGATGTCCAATAGTTATGGGTGTGACAGCTCTGTATGTTAGGCAGAGGTCACCTCTGGGTAGGCGGCATGCAACACAGTATAGCTGTGGTTTTGTGAGTCGGTCTGCATATGGCATCTGTTTGAGGCTGGTATTACTCTTTGTGAGGTATGTCTGTGGCCTTTTCAGTTGCTGTAGTTGTCATGTGAAGTACATACCACATGGGGCATTGTACTCTATAATGGGTTTTAAGTGTGATGAGTAGAGGGGAACACTGACATATATTTCCCTAGATGACTCACCTTTTGTGATGACGTGTACCAAGTAGACAGATTACATGACTAGTGTGGCACTGTGATTATCAAAGGGAAGGCTACTGTCCACCTGTGTCCCATGTTCCCTTATCACACCTTTGGTGTTAGGTAGACTACCACCTATGTGGTAATTAAGGGGTACAATGTTTTGGCAAGAAGGGATGGCACTTCAGTGTCAACACTGAGCTTCAGTCCATGCCTTGGTCACCAGGCACCTGTCGCATGAAGTATGACCCCGTGTCTCTCTCTCTCTCTCTCTCTATATATATATATATATATATATATATATATATATATATATATTTATATATATATATATACATATGTATATATATATATATATATATATATATATATATATATATATATACACACACACACACACACACACACACATACATATAAACATCCATTGCTGTACATATAGATGTACATATAGGTACATATACAGTCTACTTTTCATGGTGGGAATATCAATTATGCGACAGTTGTGAGATATACAGTTATGTAATAATATTGCACAGTGTTGTACAGAATGCATTGAAGGTGTCCTCAGCCCATGTAGCTTTAGCAGGCCTCACTGGCTGCACCACAGCAAAACTGACAAATCATACCCACAGTGTTTATCCACCACATGTCATATACCAGCACTGCATGCTGTTTTCTTTGCCACACACTACAACCTACACAGAAATATGCACATAACAACCTTCAACAACATATATATATCCATCCTTCACAAACAGTTGCAGTATGTCCCTTGCCCTATGCACATGTACAGATACATATAGATACGTACTGCTGCCACATATGGATGATTCACAGTATGTAGAGTACTCTTCAAAAACATCTACTACATGCCAGCAAATATATATGTGTTACATACCTTTCCTTTGTATTTCTCTGTTCCGTCAGTTTTTAAAGTAATTTTTTTTTAATTATTTTTTTGTTTGGTTTTTTTGGGGGTTTCTCTGTCTGTTGATGTTGCTCTTTCTTTTTCTCTGTCTGTCTGTTTCTGTCTCTTTCTCACTCTCGCTCTCTCTCTCTGTTGCTGCAATGATATTATTGCATATGTGGACAGCAAGTATGGCCTGCTTTTCTAGGTATCTGCACATGTGCATGTGATGGCCTCTGCACCAGTTGTGCCCACCATTTAGTAATTGCATGCAGCCTGCTGTGTGGTAATTGCAGCACTCACAGTCATAGCAGCCCACTGCTATAAAATGCTAACTTAGGTAGGCGTAGCCCTTTCAGCTTTCCAAAGTGGGGCCCATGCTTGTTTGCTGTGGACACCATTGTGTCAGTCAGAAGGTTGGTATACTTCTTATATCTGACGTTAGGGTTGTAGCCAGTGATTTGCATGTTCTACTCAAACCTGAATGTTGCTGCTTCCAGTAGACACTTGTCAGTGTAGAATTTTAGTCACCCCTCCAAATGCTAACACAAGATGCATAGGAGTATGTACTTTCTTATTTCTAATTAGACAATTAACTGCCATACAAAAGTAGTTATTGCAATGTATTCTTCTGGCAGATGAACTGTTTGTGAACTACTATACTGTAAATATTAATTTACTCACTTCTGAACAGATTGTGTTTTTTTTTGTGTTGACATTAGCACAGGCTGCTCAAGACAACTGGACATATTTCAGTACTGAGTATGCTTACCTACATCCTTGGTAGACCTTGAATACACAGGTATATTGTACTCTTGGGTAGGGGTGCAGAAGTACAGCGAGCATTATTTATTATTTTGTGATGTTTATCTTTCTGAAAATACAGGGTTGCTGTGTAGCTGTTAGTCTATCAAGGCAAGTAGTCTGTCTGCGTAGCTCCCACCTGTGGACATATCCAGATGGTAGCCAGAGGTTAGCCTATTATTCTTTGTCTGTGCACCACACCAGTCTTTTCAGCACTGGCACATTGGCATTGTCACAGTTGGCTGCTAGCAGTACATGGCTACATCCTGTGATATTTCTGTGTTGTACTCCTACATAAGGGTATGCTTGTGGAACTCCTTCCAAAGCTATTTGCAGAGTGTGTAACAGCAGAAAATCTGATATGTCTATGTGTTTCTGCCTCTGCCAGGCCTCTGATACACTCAGGTATATATTTGAACTGCCTCAGGGAAAGGTACATATAAGTGAGGTACACCTGTAATATATTACAGACATTAAGCTGAGACTGTGAGAGAATCAGAGTGTATGTATTAATACACCTTTTCTGATGTGCAAGCAGTGTGTACTATAACTTATTGACATTATTCATTAAGTGTAATTCCCCACTCTTCAGCCTAACATCTGTACTTTTCAGAGGGATTCAGAGGGACACAGCTAACATTTGTTTACGAATCAGGGACATCCCTGAAAAGCAGTCACAGTTGGGAAGTATTGCCTTTGCCCTTTTCAAATATGCCAGTGTTTATCCTGCTGTGATACTGTGTGGGGTTTGTAAAATGCTACTGTAACATTATTTCCTGCTAGAATGGCTGGTTCTCTTTTCACAGTCATGTCATGCAATTCCACAACAACTGATAGTAAAGATCCACAGAACAAGATTTGTGTTTTGGCATTCCTCTTTTCCTTTTCCATTCACTTGTAATGCATGATATATTTATTACAGCACCAACTTGTTGTATGTCTACTGTGGCTTAATGGTACTCCATGCAGTGTAGTGTGTCCAAGGTCCAGGGTTCGAGACTGATAGAGGTATTTTATTTTGCTGCTCAGCAGAACAAGGGCCCTGCATGCAGAGTGACTATGGTACTTTTAAGCAGTTGTAAGTGGGCTTGCGTGAGTTTGCGATGCTTAGTGATGCTTAGCTAAGTGCACACAAGTGCACACTCACGCACCCCTGCCTACTACTGCTTAAAAGTGCTTACTCCCGCTAACCCCGCGCTAGTTTCTTTGAAAGAAAAGAAAATGGGGAGATAGGAAAGTGGTGAAAAGGGGGCACAAAGAGGGAAAGACAGTAGGGAAACCAGCTTGGGATGTGCAGGACAGGTGTAGGGAAGGTCCATAGCTGCCAATTTCTTTACCAGCAACAGCTGTGCATATGTTAGAAATTTGGAGTGAAATTTGAAACCTTCCACCCCTGAGAGAGGGGTGAGGACAACAAAGTATGTTGTACTGCCAATTATAATTATCAGTTTACATGTCCAGTGGATATGTGTGTGAAATGGGTAGCTATGTATGTGGCGTGATTTTTTTTGCGGGAGCAGATTGCCCATTTTTTTTTTCAGGTGAGAGTGGAATGTGAGGTAGGGGAAGTAGGTATGTTGTGGGAGGTAGGTTCGGGAGGTAAACAGACAAGACAAAAAAGACGCATACAGGGGCGGAATATGATACATGGGGTGAATAAATACAATTGACTGGGAAGGATGTTTGGAAATCACAAGCCCATGAGCCCACAGATGGTAACAGCGGAACTGAGATCCCCACCCATGGGCAGTCACCACTGCACCTTCACAGCCCGGAGGGTGGCTGTGCTGGGGGCTATGTAGGATAGGCAGGCTCACCTGTGAGTCATGTCACTCTTGCCTCGAGCTGGTGTAGGGGATCAGCAACTGAATGCTGGTTCTCCCTGCTCACCACAGCCTGGACCCTTCAGAGGGTGACAGGTGGCCCTTCTCGGCCCATGCTTGCACTGGAGGACAAGCACTGTCCCCTGCAGCACTTCCACCTGAAGGTGGCACAGGACCAATGGAGGAGGGGGGCCCAGGCTGGGCACCGGACCTGCTGGTGCCAGGTGCAATCGCCAGCTGAGGAGGGACAGGTGGGTCTGCTTGGACCGGCCTTCCCATACGTTCTGTGTTTAGGTGTATTTAATGACAACATAGACAACAGCATTCCAAATTAGTTGTAACAGCATGCAGTAATATTCCCATTAACCCAACACACCAGGGTTCCAATAGTTGAACAGCAAGCATAACACATGCATATATTGAATGACAGTGCACATTCCAACAGCATGCAGGAATGATTGGTGGCAATAGGCCACCAAGATTGTGGTGTTTGAACAGAGCACATGCATCAAAGTAAATGCAAATATTTATAGAACAATAGGACATATGTCCCAACAAATGTTTTGAGATTACACATACCCATTGAGGTGTGGAATTGCATTGTTTATGCACACACAGTAGGGTGTAAAAATATACCTCCATTAGCATCTTATATGTACTTATAGTTTACATTACATTCCTACTGACTGCAGGTGTATATCCCCTACATGTATTATTACACTAGGCAACGTGCATTAGGTTGTGTAATGGGTTTGGCTAGTTCATTATATACCTGACCTATATCTGACATACTAACTGTCCAGGATGCAGATGTTACTGCTATGTATTTATTTATTTTATTTATATTTATATATCTACATATCTGGATATGTTCACGTGACATTTTCAGTTATATTTCTACAGCCCCTTACATTTCTAGCAGCACACTCACATTTCTGGGGAACACATTAACAAGCTACTCGTGTGCCAGATTTACATATGCATGCCAGCCATTAACCAACTGTTGAGGACTGTATATATGCTTCACAGCTACTGGCACTCCCTTCATCCACTTTATATGGGACTGCCCAACTGTGGGTTGACAGCACTAACTACAACAGTACTATTTATATAATGCAAGAGTACAACAACATTTCAAAGTAAGTGACACTGACACACTCCAGGTATTATACCTTTATTAATTACATTACACACTTTTCTAGAGGCTCTCTCTTTTATTTGATATTACAGAGCATGCAGAAGACTTATTCAAGACGTATTATACCTTTATTAATAGGTTACAACACTCTTTTTCAGGCTCGCTCACTTATTTTATATAACTGTACATGCAGAGGAATTATTCAGGGCATTTTGTGGCTTTATTATTGTGCTACAACACTTTTTTTCAGGCTCTCTCACTTATTTTATATAACAATACATGCTGAATAATTACTAACCTGCCTGGTGGCGCAGACTTAGCAGCCTATCTGCATAGGCTTGCTGATTCGCAGCACAGACACCTGCAGCTGTGAAGTAAATGAAGGGATATTGAGACATAGCTATCCATTATATAGACTACAATAGCATTTCTTACATACTTCATTCCATGGCTACCTACTCTGTAGTGGGGCATCTTGACTGTCATGGGCCTGCTGTATCCATCGGTTCAGTAGGTCCTGCTTCCATCTCTTCAGGTCTGCATGGTGGTGACAGACCTGCTCACCAGTCTGAGGGATGCCTGTGGCACTGGTGAGATCATGAGCTAACCAGTTCCAAGCCTCCGCTTTTTACTCCGTCCCTTGAAACTGGCCCTGCAGGAGTCTTGACTCATGATGGTGGACAAGGAGCCAAACCATGTATTTTGACTCCTCGATGCCCCACCGTTGCGCTCTAAAGTGAGTACCCTTTCCAGCACCTGCCATTCTGTCTGCAAATGGGAGCTACAATCTGTTATGGCGAGTATTCTCACCTATGGAGCTTAAATATGCCTAATTTCCCGCACTTATTTGTGATTGGCCATTTTTGAAAAATCTCAGCTGACAGTAAACTTGCTTAACAATGGTTAAACTTCCATTTATAAGTATATGTATGTTAACAGTGATGTTCATACTAAGCTGTCATGGCTTAGTTTTTCAGTACTTTGATTATGGTGCACAGTATCCCGGGTTCAAAGCCTGTCATTGCTTTTTATTTTACTACTGGCCTGCAGGCTAGGAGGTGTGGCTATGTTTAGCCGACTTTGTTCTACTTTGCCCAACATTGTTCTACGTTGCCCTACATTGCCCTACGTTGCCCTACGTTGCCCAATGTTGCCCAATGTTGTGGTAGTTGGCATGGTGCACAGCTCCGCGCAAACATGTTTTGTTTGCGCAAGTTGGCACGATGCTCAGCTCCACGCAAAGCCATTGTGCTAGTTAAAGCAGTGGTAAGCTATAGGAGATTATTCTTAAATGTGCTTAATACTGGTAAACGTTGCTTAGCAGTGCTTCACATTGCTTAAGATAGGTTACTTATGCATTCATTAGTATGCATGACCATTTCCCCTTCTTATATATATGTAAAATATCGTTCACTACTACATAGGCCATTTCAATGCATTTTAATAAAATTTAAAAGGTAAATGTCAGGAATTATTTATTTGCACAGATTTCCTACTGAAAATGGAAAGGGGAGAGGTATGACTTGAACCGGGAATGCCTCCTATTTGTACGAAGGCTCTACTACTACACTATTGCTATTTGGCTTAATTTGCATATTAGTAGTTTATTATCCTCTTCAGTGTCTAAACTGCTTACTGTAGCTAAGCAATGGGCAAACCCACACACACATGCACAAATACGGGCAGCAATTTCGGGAATAATAGAAAAAAAATTGTTTTACATTTTATTTCATTTGTACACGGGTTTTGGATGTAGGGGAGTGTAGTGTTCGGGGTATACACATTTGAGCAGACTCGCTCATATCTGCTGACATTTGCAGAATTAGGCATTTGCAGGGGCGTGAATATTGGGAATGCTTGGCAGTCTGATACGCCCCCTGCACTCCTACATGGTCCATGCTAGCCTTAGAGTTGAGTGTGCATGCCCTCATGAATATGCATGACACACTGATGTCATACTCTTAGACGGCCGTTTCCGAATAAGACTTAGTTAGTCTTACATGGAGGATTACTGAATCCCAACCTTTATCTATTTTTTGACCATATTAAAGGTTGGAAATAAGATTACAGGAGAGGAATTTCTTTTTATAAGAAAAGATAAAGTTGTGGAAAGAATCAAGGGAGGTAAGGGGAAGGTAAGACGAGTAGGATAAGAAGACAAACTACCAGGGTGTGGAATAACACAGTAATAGAAAGAAAGACAATGGTGAAGGAGATATCAAAGAAAGATGGAAGAAAATGGTGATGTAAGAACTGTTAAACCAGCGTGGGTGAGTATGGACACAAAAGGAAGGGGAACACCTACTTGTGGAATAAGAAGGGAAATTCACAGATGCAGTCCTTGGCAGCTGAGACACAAATAGAGATTACTCATCACTTTATTCAGTACTTCCTCAGAAGGTGGAGCCAGTACTGGGCAGGAAAGGAATTCAATGAGTTGCCAAAGCATAGTCCATCCATCCAATGCTGGCATTCAACCTTATGTCAATCATATCCCCTACAATGTCTACTATTTGCCGATGGGAGACACTGGTGCCACCTCCACTTAAACTGTTATCAGTGGATACATTTGTACTAGCCTCTGGTGCAGGGCTATCTGGTGCAGATAAGGTAAGAGGTGTAAAAACATCTGTGTCAGGGTGAGACCCAAATGTACTGGGCCTTTCATCTGGTGATATAGGTGGTGTTTTTGCTGCTTCCACCTGTAGTTCAGTCAACAGCTCTTGCAGGTGTGCTAGTTGCGGGTTTCTGTCTACTGCATATAACAGCAAAATAAATAGAGAGAGACAAAACAATAAATGAAAAAAATGTATCTAGGAGATTTAACAACTGCAAGGAAGGGTGGGTGAGAAATAAAAACACAATGAAAACTGCTTTGTACGTTTTGCTGGTAATAATACATTTGGATAGAATGAACTTAGTAAATTATTAAATAATTAAGAATGTCACAAGCCTAGAGTATATATAATTATATATGTATGCACCAATGCCCACATAAATATATAGCTTGTCTGCAAGAGCCTCTGTCTGTACTTCTTATGGAAGATGTACAGAAAACATGTGGCCTCCTCCTGCCACAACATCTGTTTACTAGGAGTAGTACACTCTCCTTCTGCAGCCATAATTTCTCACCTTGAAAGATCTCAGGAAAAATTATAGAAAACTGGCAGTCAAAATAGTTCCTGGTCATCAGTGGGAAACTCATTTGCACAGTAGATGGCAAACACATAAAATACAAATACTTTATGGTCCTTTAAGATATGAAACATAGCAGTCCTCCATTGCTACAGATAGTTGAATGTAGGATGACAGCTCCCACATGCCTAAAATACTTGGTTGCCTGCCCATGTGCGGAGTTACCTGCAGATGCTCAGGCATGTGCATGGCATATTTTTAAATCTCCACAATGTACACCAGGTTTGCTAGTCTCACAAACTGAGTGATTTAGAAATAGTAATGAGACGAGCTCTAATTATAATCATGGAGCCCAGTGTAGTTAATTTACAGGGCAGCATGCAAAAAGTCTCATAGCACTAAGGAAAAATATTTAGAGTACAGATTTCTAGCCATGGTATTGGTTTACCCAGTGCCCTGCATGGTAGAGCCAGCTTCCCTCTTCACCTGTGCAAATGATGGGAACTGTGACCTGCCCTTTGTACTTTCTTAGCTGGAATGTCTCTGGGTGCACACAACCATGTGATAGCTTTCCACTCACTGGCAGCATTTCTACAGATTTCTATATATGTATTTATGTATGTATGTATATCTATATATGTATGTATGCAGGTTATATATGTGTGTGTGTGTGTGTGTGTGTGTGTGTGTGTGTGTGTGTGTGTGTGTGTGTGTGTGTGTGTGTGTATGTGTGTGTGTGTGTGTGTGTGTGTGTGTGTGTGTGTGTGTGTGTGTGTGTGTGTGTGTGTGTGTGTATGCATATATATATATATATATATATATATATATATATATATATATATATATATATATATATATTAATACGTATATTATTTTTATTTTTTTGTCTGGAGTGACAGTGCACACTATTAGTCAAAGCACCTGCAAGGACAGCATCCAAAAATTGCATATTTACAATGGCTGTGTCAATATCAAACATAATTATTTGATGTACTCAGTCTGTGGCTGAATCATACTTCTCAACCTCTTAGAGCATAAAATCTGGGCAAAGCCTAAAATGATGGGGAGACAAATAAGGATGGATTTTAAATATTGCTCTTACAAACTTAGAAAGTTGATAGAATAATAGGTTTTGCATTCGCATAAATTTTCTGAAGGATGTGGGGTCTTAAACTCAAATGTGTGTCATTATTTAATGGCTTTAGTCCTCACCAATTTGCCAGAAAGGTACAGATTTTAGGAGGAACAGACCAGAAATATGAGGCAAATATCTGGACATTCTGTTAAAATCTGTACAATTGAGAGGTATGGGCTGAACTCAAATCTAATGTGAGCTCAATATCTCTGCGGAGCATTTAGACATTTAGCCATTACCATATAACTCAATTGACCTCAATATTTGGCCTAGCCAGTTTATGCAACTGGGATTTATGAACTGCACCCACTGTGTACATGGTTGTATGGCATTGAAAATTCCTTAGCATAATGCAACAAACTTTTCTGTGTCTGGCCCAATAACTGCTTTTCCTTTTTAAAATTAATTAATTTAGTTATAAGTTGAGTACATCTTTATGATTGTATAACATTTCTCCACGAGAACATTTTTTATATGATTGTATAACATTTCTCCATGAGAACATTTTTATATGATTGTATAACATTTCTCCATATCCATTAATTATTTGTATGGTATACAGATAACACATAAAAGATCTTATAATTATTCTCAACATATTAAAGTTAACATTCCAATCTCTTCTAAAATCTCATCATGACTAATTTGTGTCAACCTTCAAAAAGCTCTTTGCATTATTTTGACATTACAAGGGTTTTGATGTCAAATGGTCTGGCTAAACATGTTTTGGAATCAGGTTCAGAACATGAATTCAAGCAAAGTGTAATTCATATTCTCAGAAAGAGTCCCGGAGACAGTGATTTGAATTTACAAATTGAACTAAATGAATATTGCATAATTTAATTAAAGTAATATGGACTGATATAGAACCCAGTCTAAATGACACAAAGTATAAAACTATTGCTGCAGCCAAGACAGACAACTGTAAGTAGCTAGATAGAAGCAGTCATGTGTGTGTGTGTGTGTGTGTGTGTGTATATATATATATATATATATATATATATATATATATATATATATATATATATATATATATTTATATATAGATACATTGTGTCTGTTGGGGGAGGGCTTCTTTGTATTTCATGTGTAATCAAGTCAAGGGGGGGTATTTAGCATGCTTTGAAAGAAATGTTGCCACTGTTTTGTTAATTTTACTCACATTATGGTCATTTAAGCTCTCTGTTTCATTTTATATGCATAAACCGAGGAAGCATTCTATTAATGTAAAAGATTAATTTTTTAAACTTTTGATTGGAATAAATATTTTTTCATGTCCTTCCCCGGTTCCTGACATGCATTTTAAACAAAATACTAGGATACTTTGATGGCTTACTCATGTCAGTCACCAAGGAAATACTTATGTCCTCAGATAGAAAAGCCCTAATTGAAAATACGCTACTGAAAGCATAAACCAGTCTCCATTTCTCCCTCAATGATATCTCCTTTTGGTCAGCTCACAAGCTCATATTGGCTAAACCACAGTGGCAGTGGAATGAACAGGTTGAAGACCAGTAGGAAGAGGCTTCATGGATAGCATGCATGGAGGGAGAAAAAAACAAATAATATGGATGAACAGGAAAAACAGAACAAACTATCAAGTAAAGTTGTACATTGACCTAAAAACACTCTAGAATCCCAACATCACAAGATAATCCTTTAATGTCTGTAATGCAAAATTGACGAGCTACCTACAAAATTAGGAAAGATGGGCATTAAAGAGAAGACATATGATCTTAACATTGTTTGTCTTCCCCATACTTTTCTTCCAAAATCTCAGAAAGATTTGTTATGCACGAATGTGCATTGACATACGTCTACGAACAATCCATAAGAAAAGGTTCCATGTAAGTGTTATAACTAAGCTACAAGAAACAAGTACCCAAACAGTGAGTAAATCCACAAAAATCCCAACCGAAAAGCATCAAAAAACAAGTGGAACAGAAGGCATGAACGTAATGAATAAAAACAAAAAATTATTTATTGTTTTTATTCATTACGTTCCTGCCTTCTGTTCCACTTGTTTTTTTTTTTTTTGTTTGTTTTTTTTTTTTTGTTATAACTGATGTGAATGAATAAAGAATGTTCAACAAATGGACTTAGGATAAGGTTGTTACTAATGTAAGCTGCATCTAGAAAGCTAAAACATTGTCACATTGTCCACAGAAGTGAACAATAAAATATAAAATGCTAATGTTTGATATTAACCCAACAGCTCTAATTTTCCACCATAAGATCAACATGTGCAACAAGGCAACAACACTATTAGAAACTACACTAATGCAAAATGATAATATAACAGAGATATAAGAATTAAAATTGTGAAACACTAAGGACAATGTGCAATGGTCTAAAAAAAACATCACAGACCAACAGAACTCAAAAGTATGAACCTTATCAACATACTATACTTACACTGCACATATTAAAGGGAGTCCTCAGTAAAAACGTGCATGGCTATCCTGTCTAAAGGAGATAAAAGTGATTAAAGCCATTTGAAAAATGAAGGCAGAATCTGTGGTGCTGGTGTTGAATGGATATATTTGTCTTTATGACCCTGCTGGCTGCCAACCATCAGAGCCTCTTATGGCCAATTTGACAATTAATTTCCCAGCCTCTGGGGTAAAATGTAACTAACAGGAGCTGTTGTTGAGACAGCCATTAGGGGTGATTTTATTTTATTATGTTTACAGCCCCATCTCACTGCATTTGCATGGTTGCACACCTAAGGGATGACATGGATTGATCATTTGCAAGGGCATGTCACCCTCCTTCATAACTGCTATAACCCCTCAAGAGAGCCCTGCAACCCTCTGGAGCCAGCAATCTTGTGGAGTCTCTGGACTCTACCAGGTATTTATCCATGCCCAGGGCATGCACTGCCCCACATGATAGGTGAGCTAGTGAAACTGTATGACTTGTCTCTGCTCTTTTCCAACTATGACAGGCATAAGAACTGCTGTTCAAACTCAGGTCATTTGGGTCATAGAGAGAGATTTATTCCTCTGTGCCAAAGGAGCTGGTTTAGTGCTGAACACTATTGCTAAAGCAATAACTTGAATATGGAGCAGAAGCATAGTTAATTCATTTACTTTACAAAGACTGCTAATCATAGTAACTAAAAGCTGCAGTGTTACAACAGAAATATTTTCACTGCCATCAGCTAGTAACAGTTCAGAGTAATATTTTATTGGCTTTCAAGGAGGAATTAGATGTTCACTTTAAATTACATCTCTAACATTACTGTGAATAGCATCAGGTTTTGGCTTTTGAGATGTAATAACTAAAAGAGATCAAGTGATGTAACAGTGGAATTGTTTCATTCCAGAACCAGGTTCCTCAAGAAAATACAGCTTTGTTTCACAGCAGCCTTGTATGTTTGGATTTACATTTCTGCCTTACTCTAGATTTATTACCGTCACTCGCTCACACGTGTTCCAAATTGTTTTGTTCTTCTTGTTGTATAATACTGGCAAATTAATCATGCTAAGCAGAGTCTTCATTTTATTTTAGCAGCATTTGCTAGTTGTCTCTATAGTTTCTTCTACTTGGGATTCTGTTTCTTTTTCCTGCTTTTCCCAGTTAGGGGTTGCCACAGCAGATCAACTGTCCGCTCATGATTGGCAGTGGAGTTTTAAGGTGTCAAGTTGCCAGCCCAATGCCCAACCTTCCACAGAAGGCACACACACTTATACACTCACATCTAGGGCCAATTTAGAGTGCCCAATCCACCTACAGCATGTCTTTGAGATTTGGGAGGAAACCGGAGCACCCAGAGGAAACCCAAGCGACCACAGGGAGGACATGCAGACTCCGCACAGAAGACACCCTAGCCGAGGATCGAACCGGAGAACCTCTTGCTGTGAGGTGGCAATGCTAACCACTGCACCACTGTGGCCGCCCAGTTTGGATTCTGTTTATATATATTAATTTGATTACTGCTAAAATGACTTCACCTACTGTTATTTCCGTTTGATCTTGTCTTACAGATCACAGTGAAGAAAGGACTTTGCCTTCTGCGTTATGCTAACTTTTATTTGACATCTTATCCATTTACTGCTCCAAGAGTTTTGTTGAATTAACTGATTGGTCCCAGCCCTTATTGCAGCCTTGAAGTTACGGACTTGGATTATGGTTTGCCATAGGAATGTCACCTGGACTTGCCCTCCAGGTAATTTTGTCAATCTGATCACTGCTAAGGATAGATTATTTGAATCACTTTTTTGGCAAATTGCCACTTACGCTTGTTCTTTATGAAATGTTCAATATAATTGCATATAAACACAGACCTAATTTTGTTTGATAGACTTTTGTCACATGTTAATTAGTGCACTTGATAAGAAAATAAAATACACAACAATGCTGCTGTTTGATGTTAGTCCTGCCTGCCTGTCTTGAAGTCATAGATTGACGACACATATAAATTCTTCTGAATAGTGCTCTCAAATACAGATACTTCTTTATTTATAGGAGGCTGAAGATATTATATGAGCCATCATACAGCTAAACAGGACAAACTCGCCAGGAACAGCTAAAGCAGTTAACTGAACAAACAAAACAAGCAAACACACAAGTTGAGCTGACACCACAGTAAGGAGGTCCCACAGTAAGAATAAAATAAGTAAAAATGTTAATCACAATGTACAGAATATAAAAAATAAAATGAAATAAAACAACAGGAGATAAGCACTGTCAGTGTTTGCCTTCATCATATCTTAATAGAAATCACATCTTCATTTTTAAAGAGTCCCAGAATTGCTTCAGCCAATAAAATTATCTCCTTAATTTCCTCCCTTTGAACAGGAGTTTTATAGGCACTTTGTCATTTAATCCAGTCAGTTTATCTGCCTGCAAATCCACTATCCAATGTGCTTCAATTCTGTTTGTCAGATCCCCATCTCTTAAGCTTTCAGGAAGAATTTCCAGTACCATAAAGCAAAAACTATGTCCAGCATGAACTGAAATATGCTGAAATAAGACATTAGTTCTATTACAAAGCCTAATGTCACTGAGATCATTCAAGATCTGATCTTTCAGTAATCTGTTTGTCTTGCCAGTATAAAAACTACTGCATGAGTCACATTCAGTAATGTATAACACATTCTTTGTGGAACAATCTGCATAAGTCCTTAGATAAAACTATATGCTACAACCTCTAGAACTTCTCCTAATTGACTCCCTCACCAGAACCCCCAAACCCAAGTGCTAGCCACTCCTTCTCCATTCTTCTACCCAAATTCCTGCCCCACAAACTAAAAGGAATCTTTCTAATTACCGACTTTCAGAGCAAAACTCAAAAGATACTTCCATCAAAAAATTTCACTGTGAGTGCTTTTCCACTGGACACATCATCTAATTCCCCCTCACCTACATCATTTTTATTTCCACCCTCTGTTGTCAAATGTTCCTTATCTCGATATTTATTATCAAAATCAATCCACATCTGTTTTTCTACTCTCTTAATATTATTTGATAATCATGTCAATTGTCTGCAGGACTCTCTTCTTTCTGTGATTACTCCATATTTGAATTTATGTATTATTTTTATGATTTTTTTCATGTAGGCTGTACCTACAAATAGACTGTTATGTTTAGTATACTATTCCATTAAACAACCTAAATTAAATAAAATAAAACAAAGTGTCTGAGCCTTGACATTGTCAAATTTCATAGGTTTCTGATCCTGAAACGATAACCTTAAAAGTAAAGGCCAGATTCCATAGGATTGGCACAGAAGTGTGTAATCTGCCAAGGTAAGTGGGTGGCATCAGCTAAACCATGTGAAACTGAAAGCATGTTATCTACAAAATTAGGATATAGGTGAGTTCTCTCCATCAAAGATGGAAAGATGCATTGAGAGATTAACAAATACGGTGCAAATAGAAAGCATGCAACTAAAAAAAGTAAAGCAGTTACAAATTAACAATATAAAAGAAGCATATTTCTCACAGTGAATGCCATGCTTATGTAACATAGCACAAATATATATGGAATATGATGAAGAAGTGTGTGTGCATTTATTATACAAGTGTAGAAGAATAACCATTAAACACTGCTTATAGGTATTGCTGCACAGGATATACAAGACCCTGCTAAGAAGATATGGGCAGTGCAGGTATGTCCATAACTGTACAATGCAGATTGTCAGAATACTACAGAATCCATTGAGTAGCTCTGCACAAAAAAAAATGGTGACGTGTCATGTCATGCCCCATTACCACCATGTCAGTCATTAGTAATGTAAGAATTTATGTGGGGAATGAAATGTGTGTGGAGATGGCACACAGCACAAATAACCCAAAGTATGGGGTATAGGAAAGAAAAAGAAGGTTAAGGTTAAAGAAGAATAAGAGACATGGAAGAGGGGAAAGGATTGTCAGATCATGGATTAGAGTGGCATGGTTATTTTCTGTGGGGATAGGCCCAACTATTTTGAAAGAGATGAAGGATTCCTGAGATGTAGATAAATGGGATAGGATAATCTGGTAGGGGAGGAATACAAAATGTAGATAGCACTACATAGCACAAGCACAGAGAAGAGCAGCACAGTACAAAGAACAGGGTGATACATGCAGACAGTACACTTGCACACAACAGAGGAGGGTGCAGGAGTGGTCACTGATAAGGGCAACAAAGGGGGGTGCAACTTATACATGGGTCACCATTTCAAGAAATACTAAATAATACAGCAATGCAAACAAAAGTATCTGTGCAGTGTTAAAATGTGTGTCTGTCCACTTGTATGATGGATCAGGTATGACTGCAGGCATGGGACATGGACCATTACATTTCACTAATGGATAGCAGAGTAAAGCACATAATGAACTGCACACATGCCAGCTCTGGCCATGTACACAAACAGTGCATCTGTTAATGGCCTGCACAAATAATCCTGGCATAGCATCTGACAACATTAATAGGTACCAAGCATTAGAGTTTGGGTAAGGTTACAACACTACACACCTGGTTTAGCAGAGATTCACCTCTGCATAAAGCATTCAAACATGACTAAACAATATGTAAATATAACAAAACCACAGCCCATCTGTGCCCATTAAACAACCATGCTGTATGTACAATATAGGTATACACTATTGTCAATCATGATCTAGAACAGCAAATATGAAGTATACAACATGCAGAATGTCAATACACAGTATTATGCTGGGATAGACATAATGAGACTACAACATGACATGTACATCTTCATGCTGAGTCATATATATTGGTATGTATACTATAATGTGTCAGTCATATGAAACAGTATACACATGAATATGTGCATGTATGACAAAGACGGTTATATATCCCGTATTCGTGACACAGTGATATCAGTGTATCATATTATTGTCTCTTGCAGAATGCACAACTAAAATTGCAACAGTGTATAATGGGAAAGTGTCACTGCAGGAAGCATGTCCAGATGTAATAAATGTATGCAGTCACACAGCAGGCATGTATGTAAACATATGTCTCCACACAATAGACATATGAGCAGCCAGTGATTTTGATGTATGAATACTAAATGCCAGTGCTCAGCACATTTACACACAATTGCCATTGTGATGCATGGGTATGGTGTAAGCAGAGTACATGCAAGAGAACACTGTGCCAAACATGCCTATGAATAAATGTGATCCAAAACACCTTGAGAAACTTGGACAAAGTGCTGAATAAAAGCAGTTAAGTAGTGGCATTTTAACTGCATGATAATGGGAGCTTCTATTGGGGAAGAGGTCGAGAAGGGTGTGGCCTAGAGGTGATGACTGTTATACACAACACAGTAATGATAAACAACAGCAAATCTGTCATAATCATGGGTGCATCACTATTCTTAAAATCAATGATCTACAAATATATAACATCATGCAAACAGACTGCAACACTTCTAGGAGCATGCTAGTATGGCACAGCATACTCGCACAAGTATTGGAGTGACCTAATGACAGGGGCGTGCACAGATAGGAAGTCACTTGACAATGTGATATTCCATTATGATGCAGACATGGCTGTCTATGCCTTTGTCATGAGAACACACTTCACTGTGTCATTCCTCACTGTGATATATTATGCCAAAAAACATACAGTGGTATGAGAGTTAATTGCCAGACACAAGGGAATAACACTGCACATAATACTGAAACCACTTGACTGCAGGAAATGTTGTCCTTACCGTTATTTAAAGGATATCCCAAGAGTGCACAGCTCTGTTGTACAACTCTGACCAAGGTATTGTCAATAGGGGCACATATAGGCACTCACATTTCCAACACATCAGTGGGTACCTGACACTGTCTACAACACTTGAATATGCTCATTTATGGAATAGGTCAAAGCACATGGATACACAACCCATAGGTATAGACAAATTAAGATTAAGCACATGCATGGACATTGCATTGCACACCACATATGGGTTTTGTACAGAATTCAGGATTGCAGGTATACTGATCTCATGGATGCCCCTGAGAATAGCAAGACAGTGTGGCATGTATTGCACAATCTGTGGAGAATCTTCTGCCAGCTATCTTAGAATATTGCTGCTGTAGTTCATAGGCCATAAGCGGCCTAAGTCATATATACTCTATGCCACCAATAAGAAGAGAATTAGCACACCATGAACACTCTCTGCAATGCACTTGGGCACCCTTGATGACTCTGCTTTAGCATGCACATAGAGCAATTGCTGGTCATAGACGTCCATGTTAGCATGGTGTCCAACAAATGCTCTGCTGCAGAATGCACAAAGAGCAGCTGTTGGGCACCATGCTGACATAGACAGTGGTGTTACATGGAGCACAACTGCAAATACATTTTCACTCCTACTGTGTACCAGCCCTTATAAGCTACCAGCAACAGAGTTCTAGTGAAACACCACAAGGCTGAGGTTTCCTCAAGTGGATGGATATAAAAGGACATGATGTGGTTCATTGACTGGAAACCTCATCTACTTTAGTTTTACCATCTACCATGACAGGGATCCCAATGGGTGTTTGATGATGTGTCTACCAACTTGTGGTGATAAAAACCACTGTGATGACCACAGCATACTGTATTTATTTTTTGGTCCTTATCCTGTCTGATGCTAGAAGAATTCAGCTTACAAAATGTATTATACAAAATGTTTTGCTATATTTGACTCTTGTTTTCAAGTATATTTTTCACGTGTGATTTATATGTTCAACAACACTGAAGTTGCACTTCTGTCGTCTGCAACTGCAATAATGGCAATCTTTGAACCATGGATGAGAGTGCACATTGACAGGATTCATTACACGTCATAGACATTGGAATATTATTTACATATATGCTATTTTTGTTTGCCAAAATAAAAAAGCAGGCATGAATGGTGAGGCACACCTGTGTCACTAATTCCATGGCAATTTTATAGATATACCGGCAATGAATAATCTTCTCAGCTTGTGGAGTTTGCTTTATTGGCATGGATGTACTCATAAAAGACTTAGAAAGTAAAAGTAAAAAGTCATGGGCATGGCATTCAGAAGCCATGTAGCTGAAATGGTATGTCCTTAAGGGATAACTTGTATTTTATCCTATGGGTGGCTACTACAGGAGGTTTATGGCTGTAGAAAGTGAAAACTCTAGCTTGGCTGGGTCTTTCTTGCAGTTTATATATGTAGACACCCCCTC
The DNA here is from genome assembly GCF_019279795.1 of Protopterus annectens. NCBI lineage: Eukaryota > Metazoa > Chordata > Ceratodontiformes > Protopteridae > Protopterus > Protopterus annectens. The sequence goes on along the minus strand of NC_056735.1, from coordinate 1,942,340,738 downwards.
TACAAAAAAAAGAAAAAATGTTTTTAACATTTTTGATCATTTGCAGATTGATGTTCTTTATGTCAACAATTTGGTATTAATTATTTCTTGATAGACATTTAGGATGCGTGAGGGGAAGTTATATTTCAATATATATATATATAGGTCTACCTGAAAACGATGAAAGTTGTAAATGCCGCCGACGAGAACACCGACACCGGAAGATCAACAACAGAGAAGACCGACAGTTGAGAATCCCGACGCTGAGAATGCTGACATGTTAAGGTAAGTGTGTGATAGGGACGGATGTTAGGGTCAGGGTATGGGTAAGGTAAGTGTGTGATAGTGACAGACGTTAGGGTAGGGTGCGGGTCAGGTAAGTGTGCGATAGTTACGGACTTTAGGTTTAGGGGTGGGTTAAGTGAGTTAGGGTTAGGGTGCAGGTAAGGTAAGTGTGGGATAGTGACAGAGTTAAGGGTTAGGGGTGGATAAAGTGAGTTAAGGTTAGGGTGCGGGTAAGGTAAGTGTGAGATAGTGACGTACCTTAGGGTTAGGGTTTGGGTTAAGGTTAGTGCATAGATAGTTGTGTATGTAAGGTTTAGTGTAGGTTTGTAAGGTTTTTGGTGTGCTTGTGTTGTGTGTGTGTTTTTCGGGAAAGGTATTTGTTTTGTTGATTGTCAGGATTGTGGTTTGTCGGGCATGTGAAGTTTCGTGTTTTTGAACTTTCTTTTTTTTCGGTTTTGTCGTGTCGGTTATTTCGTTGTCGGTGTTTTGGTGTTTCGGTGTTATCAGGTAGAACCATATATATATATATATATATATATATATATATATATATATATATATATACATATATATATATATATATATATATATATATATATATATATATATATACACATATTATAGATACTGTAGCATAGCATGAATGTTTTCAGCAATTATATAATTCAATCACATATGTGTAAATAATATTCAAATGTCTATATCAATAGGGATAGGGATAAAACAACATTTGTTGCAGAAATGAAAATAATCAATTGGCTCATAGGTTGGTACTAAGCTATTGGCCCTAGGGCCTATACAAGCCTAGCCATAACAATTCCCTGGCTATTTCTTCCCACAATATTTACTTCCCTGGACCCCTGTCTAGCAGGGTGACTGACATGATGCCCAGGGTGAATTTCCTATTTCCCATCCAATCGTCAATACTCCTTTTGAAGAGGGCCAAAGAGGTGTCCTGCTTGATATGTATGGGCTATCTATTCCAGAGTCTGGGGAGTCTCTGGGTCAGGAACCTATCCCTCCAGCATGGTTTGTTCATTGTGATGACAAGGTTTAGATCCCTGGAGAGTGTGGCTCTGAGGGATTGGGATTTCTTTAAGTGTAGCATGTCCATCAGCTCTGGGTTTGACATGGCCTTGTATGTTAAGCAGAGATCTCCTCTTAGTAGACGATAAGTGACAGAGTATAGCTGGAGTTTTTTTTAGATGGTCAGCATAGGACATCTGCTTTAGGCCTGTGATTCTTTTTTGTGAGGTATTTCTGCTGCCTTTCCAGTTGTTGCAGATGTCTTGTGAAGTACATACCAAAAGGGGCGTTGTATTCTATAATGGGTCTAATGAGGAATGAGTACAATAGGACAATGACCTCCTTTTTTCTGGATGAAAAGCCCTCAGTGATGAGGTGTGCCACATAGAAGGATTTTCTGACTGTTGTGGTAATGTGGTTATCGAAGGTGAGATCACTGTCCACCTGTGTCCCTAAGTCTCTTATCACACTTTTGGTGTTTAGTGTACTGCCAACTATGTGGTAATTCATGGGTACATGTTTTTTTCCCAAAGGGGATAACTATACATTTCTTGGCATTGAGCTTGAGCCCATGGCTCTGGCACCAAACATCTGTTTCTGTAAGGCCCTTTTGTAGAATATCCACATCATTTGGGGATTCAATAATGGCTCCCAGTTTGTACTCATCTGCAAACTTTGTTACCCAAAGTGCTTTAGTATAGGCCTGTACTTCAGAGAAGTAGATGCCAAACAAGAGCGGTCCCAGGACTGAACCTTGAGGTATTCCACTTGTCACTTGTCTCGAGCTGGATTTGGAGTTGGCTACTTTTACAGTGTGAGTTCTGTCGGTAAGCCAGTTGGCAAGCCATCCAGTGACATAGGGATTAATGCCCAGCTTAGTAAGTTTATCTATGATTCCAATGTGAGGGATGTTGTCAAAGGCCTTGCCGAGGTCCAGATAGGCTGTGTGGACTGCCTTACCCTCGTCCACAGCTCTGGAGACTGACTTGAAGAAGTCAATGAGGTTCAGGAGACAAGATCAGCCCTTCACAAACCCAAACTGGGTAGGGTCCAGTGTTTGAAGGTTGCCAATTTCTTTGTTTATAAGTTCCATGATAATACGTTCCATGATCTTGCAGATCAGCCTCTTCAGACTGATGGGGTGGTAGTTCCCAGGATCCAAGGTGGATCCCCCCTTGTGGAGTTGGATAACTGTAGCTGTGTGACACTCAGTGGGCATGAAGCCTGAGGTGAGGCTATGATTAAACATGACACTTAGGTGAGGTGCCAATTTATTTTGTAGTTCATGTAGTACACTACCCAGGATGTTGTCTGGTCCAATGGATGCTGTATTCTTAGCTTTGGAGAGTGCGTTTTTTACCTGTGTGGCCATTATTACCAAAATTTGGCAATCTTTCGGTATTGAGATGAGCCCTTTAGGGGGTAAGAGAGGGCACTGAATTCATCTGCCAGGATATTGGCAATATCCTTCAGATCAGTATGTTTAATGCAATTCTGTTGTAGCTCAGAGCAGATCTGAGCATTGCCATTTAGATTCTTGACATAGCTATAGAATGCCTTGTGGTTGTCTTTGGAATCTTTGGCAACTTTATTTTCGTAATTGCAAACAGATTTATATGTTTTTAAATGTAGCAAGAGATTTTCTAAGTGTACCTGTTGCAAAATAAAGTTTTAGTAATAGTGGGTTTCTTTAATGAATAGATGAATGTAACATGAAGAGAAGGCTGAGGAAATACCAGTCAGAGACCATTTACATTTTGTGTGGGAAACACTTCCTTGATTATTGTATGTAGAAAGATGTGAACATTCAGAGCAGTAAGACTACAGCACCAGAAATAAAATAATAATCAGCTACAGTGGAAAAAAACACTGGAAGAGGAATTCAGAGTAAGATATTTATACAGACTGATTCTGAGCAGTATAAGACTGAGTCAAAGGTATTTGCCGCACATTTAACCATAAGAACATGCCTCATATGCCTTTGAATATAATACATTTGAACATAATGCAATACACTTTTGTTAAAAGATGTATAGTATTAGCTACATTAACCTTCTACAAAGGTGGACTATGGTGGATATTTTAGAAGTAGTTATTAATGCTAATGTGCTGAGACATATTTTTGCCAACAAGAGTGAAGATTCCCCAAGTATATAGATAGGCTGATAGAAAGAGACAATCTTGTGATATGCTGGGAATTTTCTTTAATCCATCAGTCTGTGGATCTATGCGATAAGATGACTACAGCAGAGAAGTAACTACAGATCATAGAGGCTGTTGCTGAAGGGATGTTGCCATAATTATATCAATGGCTTCAGTAACAACAGCACCGCTGTTGAAATAGCTTACCTTATTTTGAGACCTACAGTCATATATTACCATCTTTGAGTGGTATCCCTACCAGTTACAGGTGATTAGATGACTGAAACAAGATCTTACCTCAGCTAACTGGAGAACCAGTAACCTGAAGAGATCTGATAATCAGGATGATGATAATGCCTAAAAGACTTTACATGCCAGACCTGATACAGAGACACAAGCTTAAATGTTTTGTAGCTAGGCATTTTCTCATAACAAATAAGGTCACAATTATGTAACCTGAAGCATATTATTAACTTAAATTTAGATACAGAAAGTCACTATCAGAACAAAATTATATAAATAATAGTATCTGACAAATTCAAAAGGTCTTTTTATATGGAATAAAGAAAATGGGTGTGGCAATCATTCCATTAATACTCTGAATTTTTTTATGCTAGTAAAAAGACTGTTCTGTCATTAAACAGTAGATACATATTGTAAAGCGTATGGCAAGTGTAGGTAACAAATTCAGACATATTTTGTTTGAATTTAGCAATAAGAGGTCATATGGCTATATTTTGTACCAATGATAGCAATTTTGTTGAAGACATGAAAACTATAACCTATGCAAAGCATGCAACTAATGAGGCCATGCCTTGGAATGTAGGAAAATGTCTTCTAGAATGACTGAGACTGAATTCTGCTACTCTATAATTTTCAAATAAATCAGTTGTGAAGTCTTAATTACCTAGGAAGTATGTCAAAAATAGAGATACTCAGCCAGGTTGGCATAATAGTTAACATGTTTGTCTCCCATGTGCAAGGTTAGGGTTCAATCCTAACATCTGGCCAATGCCTGCTTGGAGTTTTCATGTTCTTTCTGTGTCTTTGTGGGATTACTCCACCTCTGTAAAACATGTTGCATGTTTCTATCTCAAAAAAAAAAAAAAAACAAGGCTGGAGGTATGGGCAGCAGAGCAGACTCTACATGGCACTCCATAGTGGGAATAGTTGCATAAAACAATTGCTATGGGCATCTACTATGGTGCGCTGTAGAAGAACATGGATCACAGACTACACACCATGGCAGGGCTAGCCACTCAAGGGTATAAAATATGTCTCTAGGTGATTCAGTCATGTTGACATGTCAAAATGTGCATGGATATTTGCTGGTGATATATGAGTTGAGGACTCCTGGTAGGCCAGTGTGTAGTTGCCCAGCTTGGGTTACCTAGATTAGTGCATTGAGTGAAAGTTGAACATAAAACCTGCTAAACATGAACTGAGATCTGGAAGTGGATAACATGATGGTTATGAGGAGGCTGGACATCCCATTTATCCAGGAGACAAGTTGGAAGGGCAACGTTTGGTTTGGGATCCTTAGTCTACTACTCATTAGGAAGACAACCTAGAAATGGTGCGGTAATTGTGGGGAGGGAGAGGCTTTAAAAGACAGTGAGGGATGTTGGCAGAATTAGTGACAGACTCATGGCAATCAGCGATAATGATAGGGCAATATTTATAATCTCAGCCTATGACCCACCGCAGTGTTTTGATAGTGATGAAAACATTGTATTCAGACAGCAGTTGCAAGACCTATTAGTTAAAGCAGGACAACGTGAATTGGTGTTAACAATTGAATTTATGCATCAGGACAGAAAGAACAGGATTTGAGGACTGCCAGGGTCGACATGGTCGATAGTAGCCAAAACATGGTTAAAAAGGAGCGACAATCAGCCACAACATCACATACAAAACTGGCCAACATACAATTCAGGTAGAATTCCTCCTAGTAAAGAAAGGGAACTGGGGTAGAATCAGTATTTGCAATATCATCCCCAGTGAAACAGTTAGTATGCAGCATAAACCAATAGTTGTCACCATCAGCTGCAAGCACTGGTCAGAGAAGGGTCTAAGGTCAACAGCGACCAGGCTGAAGACCTAGAAGTTGACTGGAAAGAAAGCACAAAAGTTCAAGGGATTACTCAGTTCAAGGAAATACTCAGAGCCCTAGCACCTCAAGAAGAAGAGGAAATAAGTGGAGTTGAAGAAGAATTTCAGTGCCTCAAAACAGCATGTGTGAGGACTACAGAACAGATATGCAGCTGAGCCATGTAAGGAAACATAGTACATAAGGATAACTGGTGGTGGAATGCACAAGTCCATTATGTCATCAAAACAAAGAAGGAGTGCAGAAAAAAATGGGAAATAGAAAAGACGGACCATGCTAGGAAGGAATACCAGTTGTCTAACAAAGAAACTAAGAAATGAGTTGCAACAGCAAAGAGCAAGGTATCAGAGTCACTCTAACAACTTCTATAAAGTAAGTCAGTAGTTGGCACAAAGAAACTCTATCATGTTGCAAGACAAAGAAAGATGAAGGTGATAGTCAGACATCCTTCATAAGGGATGCCACAATAACCTCCTTACCAGTGCACAGGACATCAAAGTTGGATGGAAGAAATACTTCCAGCAGCTTCTGAATGAAGAAAATGCCATAGAAGCTGTACTGCCTCAGGCACAGACTATGATGAGAGTAGAGAAGAATCCCACCATAGGCGAATTAAGAATGCCACTAAGGAAAAAGAATTAGGGAAAGCAATAGTTTCAGATGAGGTCAGAGCAGATATGATACAGATGCTGAGTGAGACAAGAGAGAAATGGTTGTTGAAGGTACTCATAGTAGTGTGAAGAGAAAGGTGTATCCTAGATGACTGGAGAATAAGCATACTAGAGCAAGGGTACAAGATCAAAGGGAACATTCACAACTTTGGGCCATACAGAGTTACCAAACTCCTGTTAAATTGTAATTTCTGGAGAGAATGATTGATAAACGGATATGCAGTGGAGTAGTAGAAAGTAGTATAGGAGATGAGCAGTTTGCATTCAGGTCAAGATGCAGCACAACTGACCCAATGTTTGTAGAGAGATGGATAGTTGAGAAGAAGCTAGAGATGAGGAAACTGTCCAGCTGGGCATTCATGGGCATGGAAAAAGCATATGGCAAGATCCCAAGAAAGATGATTTGGGCAGTCTTGTGGTAGTTTGAAGTCCCAGAAACATTGGAAGAATTAGCGCAAGCTATGTACAAGGACCTAATGACTCAAGTATGAACAGTGCTCAGTCTCACACAGGGGTTCAGAATGGAAGTGGGTGTGCACTGTGGTTCAGCTCTGAGCCCATAACTGTTTATACTGCTGATGGACTACATTAACATCAGGTTAGAGGAGACAGATTAACAAATTTGCTGTTAGCAGATGGTGTGCCACTATAGGCAGACTTTGAGAAAGAACTTCAGCAAAGGATAGGGGAATGGAATGCAAAACTGAAGGCACATGGAATGAAACTGAGTACAGATAAAACAGCTGTAATGGCAGTAAATGGTGGAGTTCAGAAGAAGCTGAGAATTGAGGTAGAAGAGAAAACAGTGAAAAAGGTTAGCAGCTTCAGTTATTTGGAATGGGTGTTGAGGAGAAAGGAAGTCTATATGAGGAGGTCAAAGCTAGAATCAGAGGGGCTGCAGCCAACTGTCACAGAGTATCAGGTGAGTATATGACAGAAGAATGCCAAAGAAGCTGAAAAGTAAGGTGTACAAAACAGTGGTGAGACCAGTGCTACTGTAGAGTACAGAAACCTGGACAGAAAAGGCAGAGCAGTTGAGGAAACTAAAGGTAATGGAGATGAAGTGCCTGGGATGGGTGATAGGATGCATACTGTAAGACAGACAAAGAAATGAAGATATAAGAGCAGAAGGCAAAGTAGCTCCAATTGCAGAAAAGGCAAAAGAGATCAGATTATGATGGTTTGGGGACATGTGTAGAAAGGCAAAAGATAATCTGGTGAAGAAGATTTGGGACAGAGAGGAAGAAGGCAAGAGGAAATAGGAGGCATCCAGAAAAGATGTGGATAGATTGTGTTAGAGAAGATCTATGACAGTCAGGCATGACTGTCAAAGAAGGCAGGAGGGTGATACTGAACAGAGCAAAATGGCGACAGTTGACACAACATCCTGACTCTTTGTAGAAAATGTGAAAAAAGGGGTGGATGATGATGAGAGAGACTCAGACAGTATGGTAAGTTGTAAAAAAAAAAACAGTATGCAAGAAAGAAAAATGTATCTAAGAAATCATTAGAAGTGATATGTATTCAAGGTGATAGAGTATCCTATTATTCATGCAAAAAAATGAAAATTGTTTGAGTGAATGAACAAAATATTCCTGTTTTATACACACACATACTTTGTGTAACACGAGTCAGCACACAGAGCAAGTAAATCTGCAGTAAGAGAGCACAGCAGGGTTTAACAGGCTTTTACATTTTTGACCCAAAATTAAGAATAGACTAATAACTTATGCAGGAAGGTAACATATCCCTTAGAGAAACAAATTAGAATTAGAATGAAATGGTGTAGAATCACAGGCATGATGGCTCTAAAGTGAGTTGTAGCCATGTCTTGTAAAGAAGATCAATCCGGAATATTCAAAGACACATAGTGTAAAATAAAGATCCCACACATCCTCAGTGTACTTAACACAGACACTTTCAATGAAAACACTGTGTCTTGAAGAGTACAAATTATTTAGGCAATCAGTATGGGTCAGCAATGCAGGGCAGTATCAGTGGTTCAGTCAAGTCAGTGCCAAGGTTAAAAGTTTCACTGTCTGTATCAAAACAAAATGGTTGACAGATAGCAATAAACTAGCTATTATTTTTTGACAATACAGCTGAAGTAGAAAGCTCTGATGCAGAAAGTATAGCTGTTAGAGTAAATTTTAGTTGCAGTGAGTAAAGGTAGTTCTGTTAAATCAAATTTACAGCAATTTAAGTAAACAACAGAGGACGTGATAGAAACACAATAATTAAGAAATGTAATGCTGGAGATCAGGTATTAGTTTTGGTTCTCTCAGCAGAACACAACTTACTGACTACAAGACAAGGCCCATTTGCAATAACTGAAAAAAGAAATGAGGTAACCAATAAAGCTAGACAAGATGGTAGGAGAAGTCAAAACAGCTTCATCACTAACCATGAGAGAAAGCACAAATTTCTGTAGTCAGTACAGCAGTGATTATCGAATGTGATGTGGAAATAAAATTAATGTCTGCTGCTCCCATTTCCTCCAAAGAGATTAAGGTAAATATCCACAAAATGAATGCCTAAATGTCAAATACTATGACCATCTCAAACTGATGCCCCAAAATACAACTTTATCACATTATTTAAGCAGAATAATAATAAAAAAATCAAATGCTACAATAACAACATGGCTTTTTATTGTCAGGAAAATGCAGTTACAAAGATCCCTTTATATACCACATATTTAAAATTAATTAACCAAAGAAAGATCTAATAGTCAGCTAATTGCCATGTCTGTGAATTGCAGTTAATTTCCTCTAATTCAAATCTGCAATTTCCTCTAGTAGTTAACCTTGGTGGGCCATGCATTGTTTTGGCACACACACACCCCATTCACTCTCTCAAACAAATGCACGTATCTGTGTGTGTGTGTGTTTTGTGTGTGTATGTGTGTGTTGTGTGTGTATGTGTGAATGTGTCTGAGTGCCCAAGCACGTGTGTGTGTGTGTGTGTGTGTGTGTGTGTGTGTGTGTGTGTGTGTGTGTGTGTGTGTGTGTGTGTGTGTGTGTGTTGCTATGCATATATAAATCTCCTAGGTTGGGAAAAACAATAAAGCATAGAATGCATCCCAGGACATCTAGAAACTCTGAGCTTTCCTGGCTGCCATTCCTGGCTGTATAAGTGATGTAGTAGGGTCTTGTGCTGTGGGTTCCTCCTAGTTTAAAACTGAACCTACTCAGTGATGGGCACAGTGATTACTATAATTTGTGTAGAGGGAGGGAAACTTTGGTAAATTCTTCTTTAATATTTTTCACTACCAATTTTTAGAGGTGTGCATAGAAGGCCTCTATAACTTGTGTACTGGCTAGGCACTGAGTAATCCTTACTTTTTAATCTTTCCTCAAAATCACACTATAGAGGTTTACTTACAAGTTCACTATAGCTTATCTAGGGCCAGTGTACTGTGTTGGAGTAACAAGTTGGAATGGATTACTGTGAGTGTAATTTTTTCATGATGGAAGGCTACCAAATTTGTTTAAGGGAAAGAGGGCATGTTACATATGTACAGCTGACAGTAGTAGGTTGAAATATGTTGTTGTGCTGATTGAAATTTCACTTTTGTCCTTTTCTGACTTCAAAGAGTACACAGAGCATGTCTACTTTAGGGATTAGGGCCAAGGCAGCACGTGGCAGCAGTATATTGAAATGGATCTACTACTTTTGATCGACAGCACATTTGATCGAAACTCATTTGATCGACAGCACATTTGATCGAAAACCAGTATTCATGGCAATTAACAGGGATTTGTCCCCCTCCCCAAAGTCGTGCGACCCTGGAGTTGATATATAAAGGTAGGGGGGTGTGGGGGGCACAGCCCTCCACATTGGGGAGTGTGGTGGGCAAAGCCCCCCACCTAATTTCCTTTAAAAGAAGAAAATAAAAGAAAATGTATATATTTTAAATGAAAATAGGTGGCTTTGCCCCCACACACCCCCTACCTTTATATATCAACTCCAGGGTCGCACGACTTTGGGGAGGGGGACAAATCCCTGTTAATTGCCATGAATACTGGTTTTCGATCAAATGTGCTGTCGATCAAATGAGTTTCGATCAAATATGCTGCAATCAAAAGTAGTAGATCCATTGAAATATATGACTACAGCCATTTGGCCTTTCAATTCCATCACAATTTGTTACCGGGGGTACAGATAAAGGGACTATCATTGCTTTTTTAATAGGAAGGAAAGCAGTCATACAAGATATGATTTATGTGGTCTCACAACTATTTTCTTGTTAGTTTGTTGATGACTACTATGTTTATTGGAAACTACTCTGTCATTTTCCTTAAATGCTAAGGCTTGGAAAAAGCTTTTTTCTACATTGGAAAAAAAAAAAAAAAACAGAATAGTTAGTTTCCTAAGTCAAGATTTTTGTTTCTGTCGTCACTGGATAAAGGATTAGGATAAAACTGTTAAATACACTTCAGAGCATTTAGAATCCCTTATCCGTGGCCTCTCATTGAAGAACAATTCCTACGTCATTCCTCTCATCCTTTTCCATACTAGTTACATTTTCTTCTTCAGTTACATCTCCCATAATAATTCTTTTGCCAATATCTTCAGTTATCATCAGATTGTCTTTTTTTCTGAAATATTCTCCTCTTCTTCTATCCTTTCCTTTTCTAGTTAAGGGCAGTCAAACCAAAAATATCCAAATTCATTGCATTTTCTAAATTTAGGCATACAATGTTTGTGCTATGTCTCCTTCTCCCCACATTGAACACATTTTATTTTATTGTGACAGTTTTATCCCAACCGCTGCTCATCCCCACAACAACATTCTATAGATTTGTCTTAGAACTTCACTATAACTGATTTTCAATTCACAGTTATATATTTGAAATATGCTGCATTTTCCACTCATGCACATCCAGTGTAACTCACATCTCCATCCCCTCATTCAAACATTTCTGTACTCATGTAGTTTATTACAATAAAAAAAAAATTAACTTAAGTTTTTCGGTGTCATATGTTCTGACCTGCACATTTATTTTCTTCCTTATGTATTGTCTCAATTTCTAAAAATATACTCATTCCATGGGACAAATGAAGAAATTTTCTGCACTTCATTAGTAAATTCTTCAAGTAAAGTAATAGGTTCATAATTAATTTTGCAAACATCTTCTGTCATCAGTGAGTATATTAAAATTGTTACATTCTGTACTTTAAATACCAAAGGTAAAATACTGTCCATAATTTTATACCTGTGGATAGTGTCACTATCCTGTGTTTTAATTTTTACCACTGGTCTTCACATCTGGTTTTCTTGTCTTGCATCAGTCCTTGGCTTCTTTCAGCTTCAGTGACAGCATCTTTCTTTCTTTTTCTGAACTTTTCTGTGTATGCAAAGTTTACTTAATACTAGCATCACCCTTTTGCAGGCGCATGCTTTTAAAGCCATCTGCTCTACTGCCCAAGCATACCTCCCAGCTGCTGTCAGCACCTTCTGGTGAATCTTTTCATAAATATTTATTTATTTACTTATTTATTGCATTTATTTACCAGGAAAGTCCACTGGGCCTAAATGAACCCATTTTCAGTGGAGACCTGGGGAGAAAAGCTCAGACAAGAGCATAGACACAGAAAATATTAAACATAAATTGGTCCAAAAGTAGATACAATGTTACAAATAGTGATTACAGTAATATATACAGAATATATACATAAACACAGTAATTTTGTTGGTTGCAGATGAATTCAATCAGAGAGGAAGAAACAAAGATATAATAATCAGCATTTTTATACCAGTATCAACAAGTGATAAAAACATAATAATTATGGAGAAAATATCATCAGTCAGCAGTAGCAAAAAAGTATAGGAGTTTAGTTATCATATAAGGAGAAGGAGGAGGTTAGGAAATAAAGCAGGTACATAGCCAGGAAATGTTGAGATGATTTTCAGCATTTGTTTGAAGGTGGCGGTGCTGCTTCTGTTTTTTATAAAATATGGAAGTGAGTTCCGTAGTCTGGCGATGGTGAAGAAATAGAGGAGTCGACCAGCAGGTAAGGTGGGCTTTTCTACTTTTAGAAGTAGATGATTTTCAGATCTTAGTTGCCTTCTGGGTTGCTATTGGGTGAGTAGTGTTGAGAGAGCTGGACAGTCTGTTAGTCTGTAGATTATTTTGTGTGCTGTATTTAGTTGGGTGAATGAGAGATGGTGGGGATTGCCAGCCAGCCTACTTGTCTTAGTGAGTTACAGTGGTGGGATGAGAATTTGGCCTTTCTGACAAATTTGGCAATTTTGTTGTAACACATTTCAAGTCTGAATTTTGCAGAATGTTGGATATTTGTGAGGAGAGGGGCACCATAAAGGTGAGAGGGTAATAAAAAGGTGGTTACAATGGTTTGATAGTAGAGAGGCTAAGAAAGTGTTGGCCCCTGTAGAACATATACGCTTTTGGTGTGCTTTTATGATGTTATTGCTTATGTTTAGGTGAAAGCTAAGGTTTTCATCCATAATAATGGCTAGTAGTTTAGTGTGTGGGACAACTTCTATAGTAGTATTGTCTTGGGCTTGTATACAAAAGAGTTTTTCATCTAGGGGAGTGGATTTCTTAGGGGGTAAAAAAGTGCTAGTTTAGTTTTTTTGGATTTAGGCCAGGATGATTGTTAAGCATCCAAGATTCAGTAGAGGTGAGGGCATATTAGGTGATTTGCTGGCGTTCAGAGCTGGAATTTGCAGTGCATATTATTGTAGAGTCATCAGCATACTGGATTACTGAGCATTTTTGTAGACTGGAGTGAAAGTTGCTAATAAAGATGCTAAATAAGAGAGGACCAAGTATGGAATCTTGGGGTACTCATGTGGAAGTAGTGAGGAAGGGAGAGTAAGATTGTTGCCATTTGGTAGATTGCTGCCTATTGGAGAGACAGTTATTGAACCATTGTAGGCTAGGTGGGTAAATGTGGAGAGTGGATAGTTTGGAGAGGAAGATGGTGTGGGAAATGCTATCAAAAGCTTTGTAGAGGTCTAGGAAAAGAGAAGCAATTATTTTACTAGAATTCTGTGCCCCATTGTCTGTATCTAGGAAGGAGAGGAGGGCAGTAGTGGTGCTGCATCCTGGTCTGAAACCATACTGCATGGGTTAGAGAATTGGATTTTCAAGCAGGTGGTTGAGTAGTTTGGCATGGATGCATTTTTCCAGTGTTTTAGAGAGTCGTGAGAGAATTGCTATGGGACAAAAGTTTGGGGTGTCTGTGTTGGTGCTGCCTTTGTGTAAGTGGAGAATCTATGCCTTTTTCCAGATGTCTGGAAGTAGGGATTATTTAATCAGTCTGTTAATGAATATGCAAATAGGATAAGCTATAGAGTTTGCAGCTAGCTGCAGGAAGTGTGGGGGTATTTTGTCAGCTTAAGTAAAAGTTTTTTTGTTTTGGCGGTGGATGTGGGGGAGAATTTTAGGTTGGAATCAAGGCTAGGATTGTTTTGTGGCATGATTTGCTCATCATCTGTCTTGATGGTGGTTGTGCTAACAGTAGGAAAGGTTGTGGTTAGGTTAGCTTTTGTGTCAGTGAAGTAGGGAATGAAGATCATGACAATTTCTGCTGGGGTTTTGTCTGAGTCAGGGGATGGGTTGCTTTGAGACCCTGGGTGTAATTGTTGGTTAATGATGGACCAGAATTTTTGGGGGATTCTCTTTATATTGGCTTTGTAGACAGAGGTAGTGGGCATTTTTATCTGTGGCGATTAGTCTTTTGTCTGCTTATGGAGTTGCTTGTATTGTAGTAGAGTTGAAAGGTGTTTTTGTGCCATGATTTCTAGATGTTATCCCTTGCGGACATGACTTATTTGGTGAATTTTGAGAGCCAGCAGACATGGTTATGTTTTATCCATTTTTCGTGGGTAGGTGCTTGCCTATTTAGGATGTCTAGGAATGTAGAGTTAAAGAATTCAACAGCCTCATTATGTGGTAGGTACTTGAGGAGTGCCCAACTTACTTTAGCTAAGGTTTCATTAAATATGGATGGTTGGAACTTAGTAACATTTCTGGTTGATTTGTATTGGCATTGGCCTGGGGTTGGGGACGATTTGTGTAGGATATATGCTGGGTGGTGGTTGCTAATGGCATTAGGTAGTATGCCTGCAGTGGTGATACTGTTAGCTTTGGACACTAATATCTTGTCTATTGCGGAGCCCCAATTGTTGTTTTTGTCAGGTCTGGTGATGTCTTGAATTAGTTGGGAGAAATTGTAAAGGTTTATGTTTTTGAGATGTTCTTTTGGGCAATGTCTAGCCAATCAATGTTTACATCACCTAGGATGATGGTTTCATTATCTATGCTTTGGGATGACCAGGCAAGTATGTTCTCTAATATTGGTATGTTGTTTCCTTTAGGAATGTACAGGGCAATTATGCAAATGTTTTTATGATTGTTGAGTTTTAATATAGAGATTAGCATTTCAGCTGGGGAGAAATTGGGTGTTGGTTTTGAGTAAGGAAGTAAAGCATATTTCCTAGGGATCAGTATTGCTACCCCCCACTCTTGTGGGTCTGATTGGCTCTTAGGCATGCGTAGCCTGGAGGGAGAAATTCTGTATCTTTTACATATGATTTTATCCATGTTTGGTAGCTAGTGTAATATCGGGGTCATTTTGTGAAATCCATGTCTGGAGTTCAGGTATCTTGTTTCTAAGGCTTTGGAGATTTATGGTTGATAGCATGAGAGATTTGCTAGATTTGCTGGTGCTAGGGGTGGGTGGGCCTTGGCTGGGTTGTATATCACCACATTGGGATATAATGCTTTTGGAATTTATGTGGGTAATACTTATCATTTTTTTCCTAAGAATGGAATAGTTGCTGCTGGTTTTGTGATAGTGGTGATGTTTTTGGAGTGGTAGAATTTTAACTTTGGATAGTACAGAGGTATTTCCTGTGAATAAGCTATGTGAATGTCTGAGTAACTTGACAAATGTAGTTTATGTGTGATGGTTGTACAAGTGGGTGTAGGTGATATGTTGGAGTATTGTGATTATTGTTAGTAGAGAGACAATGTAAGTGAGAGAAGTGAGATTATAGTAATAGTGGTGATGGACATGATGGTGGTTGAATGCAGTGTGATAAACTGAATATGAGCAGGATAGCTAGAGTTAGGGGATAGAGCACTATATGGTCCAATTTAGCATGGGTGGGAAGAAAGAGTAGTTAGGAGGTTTGGCATGAAATGAGGAATAATTAGGGGGTTACGGGATAGGTGGAAGAGAGGTGTGGGACAGGTTAGGTTAGGTATAAGGTTAACGTTTCATGGGGTGGGCGGGGATGGGGGCAGGGTGAGAAGCATAGTGAGCGTAGTGAATGGAATGAGCCAGCTCCTGTAGGGACAAGAGCTGAAAAACTATCAGTTTAAGGTGAGTAACAAGCTTAAGATATCAGTATCTAACAAAAGATTAATCTAAGTAGCCATGGAATGCTTTAAATAAGTATCACTGTAAGCACAAAAACAGGGTTGTTGGGCAGTTATAGAGAGGGCTGTGATTAGTTTAGAGAGAATACTGAAAGGAAAAAGCAGAAATTTACTAATTTAAACCATGAATGCTTGGGACTGGAAGACTGTGTGTGTGTGTGTGTGTGTGTGTGTGTGTGTGTGTGTGTGTGTGTGTGTGTGTGTGTGTGTGTGTGTGTTTGTGTGTGTTGTGTGTGTGTGTGTGTGTGTGTGTGTGTGTGTGTGTGTGTGTGTGTGTGTGTGTGTGTGTGTGTGTGTGTGTGTGTGTGTGTGTGTGTGTGTGTGTGTGTGTGTGTGTGTGTGTGTGTGTGTGTGTGTGTGTGTGCATGTGTGTGTGTTTGTGTGTGTGTGTGTGTGTGTGTGTGTGTGTGTGTGTGTGTGTGTGTGTGTGTGTGTAAGGGTAATTCAAGGTATTATGGCAGCATCTAGTGGCAATTGGCTGGAATAATGGGGAGGAGAGAACCCTTCATTGTTGTACTCACATCTTTTAGTACTAAGCCTTAGAACTTTACAGAAACTAAGTTGTAATAATCTAGCAGCACCTCCTATGTTACTTCTTCCAGCACATAATCCACCATACTGCAACTAGTGACTTTATCATCAGCATTGTTCTCATCTTGATTCATCATTGACAACAACACAGGAGTTTCCAGACCTCCTTCCTCCAGCTATTAACAATAATTTCCTCTCTCATAGAATCTGCTTTTGACATTTCCATATCTTGTAACACTCTACCCTCAGCCAGGTTTCTCTTTTCTTCCTTCATTTTAGAAAAGCATTGATCTAAGCAGCAGCCACAAGTGGCCAAAAAGGGCAGATGAACTTGGTTAACATTTACACTGATTTTATACTATAAGAAAACTTCAAATCAATTATTTTATACACTCATTTATTTTGCTTCATACTTAAAATGATTTTCAAGTTATCAACACAAATGAATTTAACTAAACAATTCTATTTTTCATTCTTTTTTATCATATTACCACCGATCTTCTTATTTTTTCTTCAACATCTTATATTTCAGCTAGTTCATCATCCTTTTTCATTTTCATGTTATATAATGAATTCTTACATCTTTTTTCCACATGATCCATAGTGTTACAAATAGTATTTTATCACATTTGTCAGTATCATATTTCTTTACTTTATCACACTTGCCATATGATATCACGTTCATATTTATATTTAGATTTTTAAATCCTTCCCATCATTTACAAGTTTCTTTTCTCAAAAGTCTTTATTCTTTATGCACTCCAAGAAAATTATGTTTTTTTTGTTTCTCCTTTACTATAGTCAACATATTTTCTGTTCTCCATTAGCTTATATTTTGTATTCTCTTTCACTTGTAATTTGTTTAATAAAATACTGATTAAAAATTCCTTGGTTTCTTTCAAAATTTCAGACTTTTTTCTCCTGTGTTTTATTGCCTTTTCACATCTTCTTTTAATTTCTTCCATGAGTAGCCCCCCCAAAAAAAATCTAAAATAATATCACATTATTTTCCCATCAACCTCACTTACTTTTAAGATCCATATTTTCATTTTATTGCAATATTATTTTTCTCCCCTCCTATTTCTTTTACTTTCCATACTGCTTTATATATATCATACAGAATTTTTCCCAATCATCTCTCTTTGTCTTTCTTTTAACTTTCTCATTATCCAAAATACGTGTGTAGACGTTAAATACACCAATTTTTTTTTTTTTTAAATTCAAACCACCTTCTTCTTTTTTATTACAAATTATCCCTCTTCTCAATGGATTCAACCTTAAGCCCCACATGAAGTTAAAAAAAAGTCTAATTAACTACTTTTTTCATTTGAGAAGAAAACGTGTATTTTCTCTAAATATGCTTTTTACCCTAAACGATAAGTATTCAACATATAGATATCTTTTTTTCTGAAATGATAAATTAAAATTTTTCCACCAAACTAGCACTTCTTATTCATCCTAGTATCTCTCACAATTGACTTATTGCACATTCATAGTCACCAAATGTCACTCCCAAAAAAATCATTATTTCCTTTATTGTGAAAAGTATTCCATTTATTTTTTTTATCTCACCAAATTCACTTCACTTCATTTTATTTAACTGCATATCAGCTTTCTTCATGGCTTTTCAATCCTTATTACAACTCCACTTATCCATTCCTTATTTTTTAATTAACACTGAATCAGCTGTATGCATAGAAAAATATATATCCAAATTGGTTATGCCAGCAAGAATGAAAAATGAAAGAGATATGATACAGGATATACATACACATTTAATTCTTATACTGCCTGCACTAGTACTAATCTTGTTTATTTAGCTTGATGTACTCACTGCTCTTGTTTCTATATTGGAAAAAAATGTTCCCTTAAAGAACAGGTTTTAGAACATTTGTATGATATAAGAAAGAATAAGATATTTAATGCCTTAGCTAAACATGTTTATATGCTGGGTAAATGCCACACTTTTGAATTTCTTGTTCTACAATGGTTGATTATTAATTTGAGAGGTGGTTATATGTCTAATAAAACTGAATGTACTGAACTTCAATGGATTCTTAGGCTACAAGCATATAAGGGTCCAGGTCTGAATGAGGCTGTACCTTTAATACTAGTTTGGAAATTATGTGTTTTGTATCATTAAGTATTTAAAAGTCTTGTTGACTGATTTGATTTTGTTATATGATTTGATGAAGTGCCTGTGTGGCATGAAAATGCTTATTATTTTAATAAAACTTGTTTTTATTTTGTACCTTGGTCATGTTTGCCATTTTATATTTATCATCTTTATACATATTGGCAATATGAGAGTTCCATACAGCTCACATCTTGTCTTCCTAACCTCATAGGTACCATGTTTGTACTACTGCATTCATTACTAATAACAAATAAATAGATCTATATCATGATGTCAAAACACTGTAACAGCGAAGACCATGTCATTGACAAGTATTCAGTGAAATTCACTTCTGCAATTCTTTGAATACCTAAAGGGCAAGCAAATACTTGCCCTGCAACCAGCAGAACTAAATCTACCTAAACCAAACCCACCTATATGGGGGACTGTACCCCCCACAACCATCTAAACATACCAACTCCAAGATCACACTACAGTGGAGAAAAGGGCAAAATTGTATAACTGGCCAACTATGTCTTTGTCATTTAAGTATTCAGTGAATTATGGAAGTGAATTTCACTGAGCACTTGTCGACGATGTGGTGTTCACTGTTACAGTGTTTCAAGAGTGTGATATAGACCCAAATAAACACATAACCATTGGACATCACCATTTACTTCCCACGTGATAATTATTTTTCTTCTTCCCATCTATCCATTTATGAAAACATTTACCCATGAATTTTCATAACATTTCTGTAATACATCAATATTTTTTCTCCTGTGACATATGCTTCTAAGAGCTTACTTTATCAAAGGCTTTAGCTACAACAGTCATACATTTTATTCTCATTCTGTATCATCTCTACTAGTTCTCTCACTATAATTAACATATGATTATAGGATCATAGGAGGTTACTAGACTATTGGCCCTGAGCCCCTTATAAGCCTAGGCAAGAGTTTAGCCCATGTTTACACAAGTCAGCAACCAGAGCCCCTTTGTAGCAGAGACACAGGTGGAATCCCAGCATTCCTTTTTTCTGTTTCCCATCAAGTTATCTAGGTTGCACTTAAAAAGGGCTAATGAGGTACTCTGCTTGACATGGAGAGGGACTCTATTCCACAGATGGGATAGTCTCTGGGACATAAATCTAGCCCATCAACAAGTCCTATTGATATCAGAGACCAGGTTGAGGATGCGCGTACAGGTTGCGTGAGTGGAGCTTGACTTGCAGATATGCAGCAGTCCCATTAAGGCGAGGTCTGAGATTGCTTTGTATGCCAGACAGAGGTCATCTCTGAGGAGTCTGTATGAAACGAAGTAGAGCCTATCTGTGCAGGGTAGGTGTTTGTGGCCCTGGATTCTCATGGTGAGGAACCTCTGTGGTCTCTCCAGCTGCTGCATGTGCTTTATGAGGTACATACCAAAGGGGCATTTTACTCAATAACTGGTGTTATAAGGGAAGAATACAGGGATCTTATGACCTGGATGAGATACCCTTATTATGAGGTTGGCCGTGTAGAAAGCTTTCCATACAATGGAAGCAACATGGTGGTCAAAAGTCAGGTTGCTATCAACCTGGGTGCCCAAATCTCTCACTACTGATTGTGTACTTAGGACATTGTTATTTATGGGATACCATGTAGGGATGTGACTCTCCCCAAATGGGATGGTGATGCATTTTTTGGCATTCAGCTTGAGGCCATGTGTCTAGCACCAGTAATTTGTTTGGGTGAGACCCTCTTGGAGGACATCCACATCACTTGGGGAATTGATGACTCCACCCAGCTTGCAGTCATCTGCAAACTTGATCAACAATAGCCTGCTGGTTTTGGCCTGCACCTCAGAGAAGTATATCCCAAATAACAGAGGCCCCAAAACCAATCCCTGGAGTACACCACTCATTACGGGTCTACTGCTTGAGGTGGATTCCTTATTTTGAGTAGGTGGGCTCTATCAGTCAGACAGCTTTCTACCCATCTGGTAACATATGGATTGATGCCTTGTTGAGATAGTTTATCTACTATGCACGAGTGGGGAATAGTGTTGAAGGCTTTGGCCAGGTCAAGGTAGGCGGTGTGCACCAGCTTCCCCTCATTCTTGGCTTTGGTGACTGTCTCAGAGAAGTCGAACAGATCTAACAGACATGACCTCCCCTTGACAAAGCCAAACTGTGTGGGATCATGTGCTTGGAAGTTGCCAATGTCCTTGTTAATGAGGTCCATGATAATCCATTCCATGGCCTTACAGATCAGGCTAGTTAGGCTGATGAGTCTATAATTTCTTGGATCGGTGGATGCTCCACCTTTGTATAAAGGGATGGCCATGGCTGCCCTCCTGTTAGCTGGGACAAAGCCGTGACGTTTGTAACCAGTGTCTGTTGTTTTTAACTTCGGTCTTGTTTTAATAAAGCACATTTTTCAGGTTTTTGCAAAGGGAGTCCGTGGTGGTATGCCCATTCTTCTACCATTTTATAATTTTTTGTTGCTGTTCTGGACTACCTTTAGTAATGTTGAAACTGTTTTACTACAGCAGTTGAGAAACTGGAAATGTCTGTCCCCTCTCATTTCTGTCTTTAATTCTTCCTCACTCTGCTGCATCTGTATAACATCTTCTTTCTTGTAACAAAAATAAAAAAAACACTGTTGCAAATTTAAACCCTTCAAACAAGCTACTGCATAAGTCAAATATGCCTTCAGTTTTGTTCCTTGACTATCTGTTGCTTATGTTTCCAACTTCTCACTTTCTTCCTCCTGTAATAATCTCTCCACTATGACACTCCATCATACTTTGTCTCCTTCTTTTAGCTCTGACTGATTCATCAAATCTACCAGTACTTGTGTCTCCAGTCTTCCAATAACTCCATAAGAAATATTTCACCTCCTCCTGCTTCAGTTAATTTTCTCCAGCTCTCCGCTCCATCTCTGCTGTACTCTACTCCATTTTGACATTTCTGAAAATGCAGTATCAGCCCTCCAGTGCCACATAGCAGCTACAGAGAGTACATCACTTACTTCAAAGAGTAGGGAAAGTTTGCCAGAGCTCTTGCCAAATTTCCTCTAGTCAGTAGGAATATGACCCTGGGTGTCCCTTGAAAAATGACAAACCCTTTTGACAAAGTGTAAATAAGTAAAATAAATAAAAATAATAAATAACAATTCTGTAAGTGCTAAGTTTTCCTAAGTATTTGTCCCATATCTTTTTAATTTATTTTTACTTAGAGCTAAGCCTTGAAACATTTTCTTACTTGATCATACTAAGTTAGAAGTTAACAAATTGTAAGGAAAAATCCAATATGCTTCTTTTTACTATTTTTCATTTATCTGGTCAAACTTCTATCGGCACTTCATATACTAATGAAATATTTTATTTACAACATTTAGTATCATGTATGTTTCTCAGCCTCTCAACTCAGCCAGAACTGTGAGTTAGTGATACGGAGGGCCTACTGTCAGTTAAAGAAACAATCTTAGGGTACCTTGTAAATATAAGGTACATCATCTTAATTCCAATGGAAGCATTTGATGAAGAAAAATGTAAGAAAAGATCTTTGTTTAGATCTTTGCTAGACCCATTTAGTGGCATGATACTCACTACCAATCATCTATATCAGTATTCACACACTGGCCATTTAAGAAATAATTACCATTGTACACTATCATTTTTGGGAGGGAATGCTGTCGTCTCTTTTAATGCTATGTTCATTTTTCTGAAGGTGCTTTCATTTCCATTTTAATCTGAGTTTATTTTAAGCCAACAAACATCTCAAATCAGAGATTTTTGATTCTCACCTTTGTAGTTTATTGCATTGTATAAGATTATATTTGATCTGAAAATATGCATGAACTGACAGCCACAGGTTCATCCAGTTTGAATATTTGACTTCTTCTGCCATCGTGTACTCTAACCTTTTCTACATCTATATCAGAACTGTCACTCACACCAAACATCCGCACATCCTTCACTCACAATTAAATACATATATTTACTTCAACTTTTCCCCATGCCAATGCATCACCATATGCTAGTGAAGTCTCCCCACTGATTCCTGTCCCCATTTTATTTAAACTCTGTATCTGAGATATCGTTTCATGTGTAGATATCTACTGTCTTATTTCAAAAAGGCAAAAAAATGTTGTAGACTGCAACCACTTCCTTTCAGACAAGTCAAAAAGTAAACAATCACTCAGAACTTAGTAAAGCCCCCATAAATTTAGTCTTAAACTTTTTTCAGTTGTTTAACATTTATACTCTAATTAAGTAAAGAACTTGCAATCAGATTCTTAATATAATTTTATACCTACTCAATAACAAATGTTCAAAAGCTATTTACCCTTCCTCATCTGTCGTTGGCTATGATTTCAGATGCCTAAATCAATAAACTAATTTGCACCTACACCAGCAGGAACATATCATTTCCTTTATATATCACATGTTCTCTTTATCAGGTTACACTCTTGCTAATTTTACCTATCCTTCAGTATCATATAACCACAGTTAACCCAGTGATGCATCTCAGACCTAACCAACTTCGATGCATTAAGATTCAAGGCTTGTGGTTCCCTGCACAGAGTCCACAAGATGGACCTCCAAAACTCAACTAATAAAATGATGACTTGAATAAACTCATCTCTTTTTAAACAGTATAACCAATTCACTGTTCTGAATTATTATATGAACATTTTGAACTGTGTAGGATGTTTATACAGGCCTTGACCTCCTGTTGCTGCCTCACTCATTGGCATATAAAATAGTTACAGGCCTAAAAGGATAAAAATATCAGCTTTAATCCTTGGCAGCTTAAACAATAAATGAAGCACTTTTAAATGTCAGATAACTCATCCAATTCAAGTTGTCACAGTAATTGCTGCAACTCGGTTAAAGAACGAGACTAGACTCTTTCACTTCTTTAAAGATGCCTACACCTACTTCTGTGACAATGCTTTGTGTAATTTGCAGTAGGGGAAGCAATGTTTCTTAATAATGACTCAGAAAGCCTTGACTCTCATTTAATAAATTCCATATAATGAGTGAATATATTTCAAAACTCCAAGTCCCAGAATTACAAGGAAAAGTTTTTTTAATGTGGGAGAACAGTGAATTCAGATCAGCACTTTGACATGTAGGGGGCAAGCCTCCAACACTTTTCCAAACAAATATATACCAACTTTGACATTGCCAATCCAGATAGAAAAGGAAATACTCTGACAAATGCATTCTTTGGATTTTTATATGTTAGCCCATGTGCTTGCTCAGTCTAACAATTGCTGGATTCACAATTAAGAGTCTCAGAATATCAGATGGCTACTGAAAATAGCACTAACTGGCTTTTCATTAAAAGTATCCTAGGCTCTAAGACAAAAATCATCTTGTCAGTTTTCTTCATCCCTCAGCACTGTTATGAGTGAATGTTTAGAAATATTTCATTAACAATGCCCTCACATAAACTAATTCTACTTGTTGACATTAACCTCAGAATTTTCATTGCTCTGCTCTTCCAGTAGAACTCAAAACAGATCTTTTATAACTGAAGCTTTGTTACAGAATAAGTAACCTCCTGATTTCTGAATTGTGATATGTTATAGCCAAACAAGTCCTGCTACCAAAACTCATACATTCATAGGTTCATAGGATGATAATAGGCTATTGGCCTAGAGGCCTTATAAGCCTAGCCAAGAATTTCACCCATGTTCTCACAAAGTCAGCACCTGTTTTCCCTGTCTAGCAGGGACAGGTGGAATCCCAGGAGTATATTTTCTGTTTCCCATCCAGTCGTCCAGGTTCCACTTAAAGAGGGCTAGTGAGGTACTCTGCTTGACATGGAGAGGAAGTCTATTTCACAGATGGGGGAGATAGGGACACAAATCTATCCCATCAACAAGTTCTATTAATTTCACAGACCAGGTTGAGACCTTGCATGGATGTTGCACGATTCGAGTTTGACTTATGGATATGCAGCAATTCCATCAAGGCTGAGTCTGAGATAGCCTTGTATGCCAGACATCTCTGAGCAGTCTGTACGAGCCTGAGTAGAGGGACAGGGCTTTTAGCCTGTCTGTATAGGATAGGTGTTTGAAAACCTGGATTTCCCTGGTCAGGAACCTCTGTGGTCTCTCCAACTGCTGCATATGCTTGACAAGGTACATGCTGAAGGGGGCATTGTACTCGATAATGGGTCTGCTAAGAGAGGAGCAGAGGGAAATTATGACCTCCTTGTTCCTGGATGAAATACACTTACTTATGAGGTGGGTCATGTAGAAAGCCTTCTGTACAACAGAGGCAACATGGTGGTCTAAAGTCAGGATGCTATCAACTTGGGTGCCCACGTCCCTCACAACTGATTGCATGGTTAGTACATTGTTATTAATGTGATAATTAGTGAGGACACCATTTTCCCCAAAGGGAATAATGATGCATTTCTTGGCATTTAGTTTGAGGCCATACTTCTGGCACCAGTTATTAGTTTGGTTAAGGCCGTCTTGGAAGATGTTCACATCACTAGGTGAATTTATGACAGTGCCCAGCTTGCAGTCATCTGCAAATCTGGTCAGTCACAGACCACTGGTTTTGGCTTGCACCTCAGAAAAGTATATCTCAAACAGTAGAAGCCCTAACACCAATTCCTGGGGTATGCTGTTTGTTATGGGTCTACTACTAGAAGTGGCTTCCACTATTTTGACTGAGTGGGTTTTATCAGTGAGCCAATTAGCTACTTATATGGTAACATATGGGTTGATGCCTAGCTGGGAGAATTTATTTATTATGCCTGAGTGGGGAATAGTGTCGAAGGCTTTGGCTGGTTCAAGGTAGGTGGTATGTACTGTCTTGTCCTCATCCATGGCTTTGGTGACTGTTTCAAAGAAGGTGACCAAGTTTAACAGGCATGCTCTCCCTTTGACAAAACCAAACTGTGTGATATCAAGTGTTTGGAGGTTGCCAATGTCCTTGTTTATAAGGTCCATGATAATGCATTCCATGGCCTTGCAGATCAGCCTAGTTAGGCTGATGAGCCTATAATTGCCTAGGCTGATGGACACTCCATCTTTGTGCAGAGGGATGACAGTGGCTGTCCTCCATTCTGCTGGGACAAAGCCAGGGCATAGGCTTTGGATGAATAAGGTGCCTAGTGGTGCTGAGAGCTCTTGCCTGAGTTCATGTAGGACACAGCCAAGGATGTTGTCGGGTCCCATGGAGGCTGTATTTTTTTGCCTTTGAGAGGGCATTAATAAGCTGCTCCCTGGTGATGAGGGGAGGGGGGCAGGTGCTGGGGATGTACTGGTTTACTGATGGGGGGGACAGTGGGTGAAGTTTTCACTGAACTTGTCTACCAGCAGGTTGGCTATATCTATGGTGTTTGTGTATGTCATATTCTTGACCATGGATTCAGAGCAGATTTGGGAGTTATCATTGAGATTGTGGACCTATGCTAAGAGGCCTTGTGATTGGCCTTAGTGGATGTGGCCAATTTGGACTCGGAGTTAGCCTTAGAGAAGTTCACCAGTGAACTTATTTGCTTGTTCTGACAAAGGAGAGATTGCTTCCAACTTGGCACCTGCTCCTTCTTGGTTCGGGGCTGCAATTTTTTTTTCCATTTATTATAGAGTATGTTTAATGCTGTTGTCTACCAGACAGGTTTACTCTTCCTTGAGGAAGATGATTTGGTCTTCTCAGGTATTGCTGAGTGCATGCAGCTATATAGATGTTTATATAGTTTTTTTGGTGTAGGATTGAACATTAGTGCTTGATTCAGCTGAAGGGATGGTGGCTGTGAGGCTACTTATACCTCCTCTCAGGAGGTTGTAGTTAGCTTTGGAAAAGTTTTTTTGCTCGACCCTGGCAAGGGGGGGGTGAGGGATCTGGGGAGATGGTGACTTCGAAAGTGATTGCTTTATGGTCGGATCTTACCAAGTAGGATGACACTGTAAGGGTGTACAGTGGCTAGTCATGTTGGTTAGTACCATGTCCAAGATATTTTTCTCCTCTTGTGAGGGTGTCGACCAGTTGATCCAATGCACTGGCATTGACAATGTCGAGGAATCTCTGGGCATTCATGTTTGAGCTAGAATAGGTCTATTGTTGGGTACTTAAAGTCACCCTGGATCATGGAAGACGGTTGAATCTTGATGGATTCAAGTAAGTCCAGATAGATGGAGTGGGCCTCATGAGTGACGGTTGGGGGTCTGTAGCTAGCTATGATTTGAATAGGTGTTTTGTCAATATTTTACTGCACCTGGAGTGTCTCCTGTGTGTCATACTGTTTGAACAGCCTGGAGGTGTATATGTCTTTGATAAATATTGAAACTCCACCTCATTTGGCTTTGTAGCCCTCTGTTTGGGGTCTAAAATTATGGTAGGACATGTAACCTGGTGAGGCTGGGGTGCTCTCTGTAGCTTTGAACCAGGTTTCAATGACTGCACAAATGTCAGCATCTTCCAGGGTGAGGAATGCTTGCAATCAGTGTAGTTTCATGTTAAGACTACTAGCATTTAGCAGCATGACCATTAAATTTAATTTAGAAGAATTTTTCACTTTGGTAATTTTGTCCTCATGACTTTGCCTAAAAAAAAGGCACTATGGGGAGGCAAGAGCTTTTGCCAGAAGGCTGAAGCCTAGGGGAGACAGATGAAGACCATATTTTGCAAAGCTTCTTGGTCTATCAATCATGTCCTCCCAGGTTGTCAGGTACTGGATCTCCCCTTGGAATGACACCAGAAATTAAGCCAATTGTTAAAGTCAGCCATTTTCTGTTTGTACTGAGGCATCATTCTGGGTGACGGTAGGATGCTGCTTAAGGCTAGGGACATACTTGTCTGGGACATATACTCAGCAAGCTCAATCATTTTTCTCTTTATATAGTCCAGAGAGGTACATCTCAAGTCATTCACACCAACATGGACTATGATAGAGTCATAACAGTACCTGTGTTTGAGATACTTGAGTGTGTGAGTGATATGGTGGATTCTAGCACCTGACAAACAACTTGCCATGACTTTGTCCTTGTCTACCCTGGTGAGGGTCAAATTAGTGTGTCTCACGACAGAGTCTCCTAGGACTAGTATGTTAGGTTTTTGGCTGGGCCTTAGAGGCTGTGAGACACACGCATGTGTACTATATGTGGTGCTTGGTGCGGTGGGTTGTGATGTGCGTGTGTGTGTGTTTTTGCCTCGGAGGTCTCTTTTGTTTAGGTATGCTTTTGTTGAGAACCTTCACATATGTAGGAATGTACTGTACAGGTGTGGGCAGTGTTAGAGATGTGGTGTTTGTGGTGTTTGTGCAGACAACCTTCTCAGTGCCAGATGTACTGACTTGTGATTGAGACAGCAAGGAATCTTGGTTCTTAATGTAATTGCATCTCTCACATATTGTGTTCCTAGGTGGTAGAAAAAGAGGATTGTCCATGTACATGAGGCAGTTGCTGCACTGTCTCAGGATGCCCATATCAACAAGAGTAGCAGGAGAAACCACAGGAAATTGTCTGTCCATGGTTGTCAGAATCTGTGGAAGAGAGGTAAAGGATGGTAGAGTGGGTACTATCAGAATAGAATGCCTATAGGTGTGAGTAGGGCTGTATAAAATCACAGTAGTTGCAAGGGAGGGTGTCCGTTACACAGGAGTGCTGGTAAGGGAAAAAATTCTACTGCGGTACCTCACAATGGGTTAAAACAGTGCAGCAGCAGTGTGCAATGAGCAAAACAAGCACAGCACCCTAGAAACACAGGGTATAAATACCAGAAAAGATGGAAGGATCTATAAGCTTGAATTACTACCCAATCCTGCTAGCCCCTGCTATATTCAACTAATCAGTAGTGCTAGACAAGGTCAGGCAACCCTGTTACTCTCACTAACAGTGAAGACAAGACACTACCAGCAGAAGATGGCTGCCAGAAACACAGGAAACTCAACAAGCAAAACAACCAGGCCTGGATAACAGCAGGCCTCTATTCAGACTATGCTACCTGACTAGAACACAGAAACGTCACAAAAAGTACAGAAAAGCACAGATAGAACACTCACAACCAGAAAATACAACTCTCAGTATGAAAAAGCAGTTTACAGTTAAGTAATTAAATAAAAATGCAATTACAGTAATGAAACACTATCTAGCAATTAAAATATAGTTAAAACAGTATAAAACAGTACAAAAATGTAGTGAAACAGTAAAAAAAAAAAACTTTATAACAGTGCAAAATGTAGTAGATTAGCTGTATAGCACAACTATAAGTGTTAAGAAGAGCAATTCAATGAAACAAATGTAAGAAAAAACTTATTCTGTTCTTGGAGCCTCAGGGAATTTCTGCTTTGTCACAGTGATAAATCACCACTTCTTGGCCTGGTAAAAAGAAGTGAGTATTCCTTTCCAATAATTACATTAAATTCAACAAAAATATCATCTTACTTCAACAAGAAGCAAGCAAAATATACAAATTCATTTGCGTAACTAATTCCAGAGCTCATCGCTTTTTTTATTTTCGTGGACAATGCTATTTGGTTATTTGTGACTTCAGGAGCTGCATACCTAAGTTCTACTTTTCTCTTCAAACTTATTCAAACAGAGTGCCTTCCACAGTGATAACCTCAGTCTACAGACTTACAGACTGTAGTGATAAAATAATGTATCTTATCAGAGCTCCTCTCAATACGTCATTTGGTGAAAAAGCATTCTCGTTCCTTACCCCAGCCCACTAAAGCCACTATCTACTGACATCAGAAAGTACCAAACTCAATTCATTTTTTTTTTCTTTTTTTAGGTTTGTCATCAGCTTCATTCTTTCTAGCTTACCCCCGTGCCCTTTCAGTCACTGCGTCTACCAACCTATCCTGCAGCCCTTGGACTATTTCTGTTCTAAAGCAGAGACTGCTGTAGGACGTAAGGGAATCCTAGATGGATGTGCCATTGGCTACTTCTACCAGGTCTATATTATATAGTCAAAGTTCTGTAACTCTAAACACCTAATGGTTGAACCATTATGTTCAAAGTTACAGAACTTTGACTATGTAAAAAAAAATAATTACACAACGGACAAAACAATAACTTGCTGTAAGAAGGGGGGAAAGCCCCCCTGCACCCCCCTACACCCCTGCTACTTAAATATACCAACTCCGAGATCGCACCACATTGAAGTAAATGAAAACCTCCGCTTATGGAGATTTCCATTCAAATGCTCGAACTTTTACACATTTGAACATATGGTCTTGATCATATGTGGTTCGAACTTGTAAAAGTTCGACTACATCATAGGAACCCACTTGTACCTGGGGATTTTTTTTTTTTTTTTGGTCATTTTTAACTTATCCCTTGGCGCCTCCTCATTTACCTGTTTTACATATGAGGGCTATTTACCGCTATGGACTACAAACACCCTCCCTCTCTGGGATGGACACAATGCTCCCTCACTGCCAGTACCTTAGATATCTGAGATATTAATTGAACCTGGTCTGCCTGGGCTGCCTGGGCTGTAGGTATGTCATTATCTCCTTATACAACAGTGCTGGCTAAAAACTCAGTTCAACTTTTGTAAAATTTGTAAAGAATGAATGCTTCAGTGATCATTTTTAATTCCATTGACCTGCAGTGCTTCTTCATTGAACAATGCTTCTATGATACATTTAGTATAAAAATAATGCAGGGAGTAGCAGATCAAATTAGTGTATACTTCATATTTTTGTTACACATACTATATTTTGTCTATGCTTCTTCCTGGTCCGTGTACTACAGGCCAACCATTTTGTTGAATGCACATCCCTTTATCAAGATGCCATACACTTATTTATTGTATTTTATCTTGTATCACAACTACATTGTCTATTTTTGTTTTTTTTGTGCGAACACTGAGGAAGGCATTGTTATTATTGCTAAAACCGGTCTGTTTTTTTGCCATTACATGGATGAAAAGATTGTTTCTCACCCACGTTGTGCTGGCTCCTTCTTTTGGACTGACTTGATGCCTTGTTGAGCCGTGCACTTGCTGTATTTGCAAGGGTTACATTGGGACAGTTTTTTTTTTTTTTTTTTTTACCAGAGCACAGTCTTGATTGAAGAGATTCTGAGCCATCTCATCCCCCACTTTAATAAACAAGCAAAGAAATAAATAAACGTATGCATCTTTTTAAAACTAGACACTCTAGAGGACACTCTCGCTCTTGACATTAACATAGTTAGTCTTTAAGGTACCTAGAGCTATTATTTTAAATGACAGCAATACCTTACCAGACAATGCTATTGTTACCAAACTTGATAAATGATTCACCTGTGCTCTTATGATTTAAATAATAGTTGCTATATTATAGCCCATTCCTCAGTTTTAAATTTCCCATTACCAACATTAGTAAGCAATATGTCAGAATCTATGGTAGCTGCACTTTTCAACATACTTGATTCAGAGGATCAGAGTACACCTTTTATGTACAACAGTAACATCACTCTCTGTTCAGCAATATTCTATTCTATTCCAAGGCAAACTCATTCCGGTAAGATAAATAAGGCTTAGAAGAAGAGACTGCTTTTAGTCAATACTTAATCTTAAAGCCATTTTTGTACAATGAAACAATGATTTGTAAAGCTGGAAAATAACCTTTTACATATATCTAAACATAAGACTTACATTAACATGTGAAAGACTTCTAGAACAGAAGTTAGAAAAACAAAATAATGTTCTATTACACTTGATCAAGCCACGCAGTTCAGAATTCCAAACCCATTTTAAACTCCCTAAATTCTCAACTTTTGATCTTGGGAAAACATTTAGCCGCTTGCATCTGATACACAAAACTAAATGCAAAGGCTAATATCTACCTGTTTAACTATCTCTTCCACTAACTTCAGTATGTTTCCCATCTTTACTGTTGCAGTCTGTCATTAGCTGCTGACAGAACTGTCAAACTTTCTCTTTGCCGTCAACTATAAGGTGGTTGAAATAGGTTCTAAGACACAGACACCGAAACAGTGTCCAACTAAATAGGAGGTGGACAGTAGAGATGTTGAAGACTTGGACGATAGAGACTGAGACCACAGTGCAAGATTTCCGGTGAGTGCAATGAGATACACTGGGGATTTATCCTTTAAGCTGAATCAGTAACCACAACAATCTGGCCTTGTGACCATTTATTGAACAGAATAGGCAAAATTACTGATGCTGCTACAAAATAACATCGTAACCATATCATAACACATTCCAAAACTTTAACCTTTGCCAGTTTGCATAATCAAGGCCATTCCAGCTCGAGATTAAGGTCTGGGAGCATAACCCAAGCTACTTTAGACCCAATTATAAAGACTCTTAAGGTTTAACTCTCAGCCCGACACCACTTGTCATAGCCAAGGCTTGCTCCTGAGACCCTACTGCCCACAAGGAACAGGCTACTGAAATACAACTGGAGGGGAGAGGTGGAGGAAGCCATAAAGTTAGATCACACCCCTGGAAAAATCTTAAATCAGGGGAGGAAATCCAGGTTCCTGTCAGCTCTGCCAGAAATATGCTTAAAGTGAGTGCCAATTACCTAAATAAGGAAGAGGGACTTCACACTCTCTCCCACCACTCAGCTAATGGACAAGCAGTAAGCCTTCCTTGTCCTCTAATCTGAGCCAATAACCATAACAATCTAATATTGCAGCTACTTATTGAATAAAATAAGTATCATTACTGATGCCGCAACAAAATAATCTTGTAACAAGATCATAACACATTCACACCTTTAACCTTTGACGGTCATAACCAAGCCCATTTTGGATCAAGCTTAAGGTCTGGATGTGTAACCTAAGTTTATTCAGACTTGATTATAAAGATCCTTAGGGCTTGTCTCTCAGCCCAACAGCACTTCCTTTAGTGAAGGCATACTCCTGGGAAAACACTGCCACAAAAAACACACTGCCCACAAGGAAAAGGGGGAAATGAAAACAGAAAAAAGTTGCAAAGCAGCCACTGTATGGCACAGATGCTGTGTCATGCCACCCACCCCCTCCCCCCCACATCTTTTCAAACCAAGATTGGCTGCTTGTCACATTGAAAGCATATGATGATACTGTTTTAAAAAAAAAAAACTTTACACTGCCAATGTAATGTTCAAATTAAATAGGTCATATCCTAGATTATTCAAATGCACTTCATCCTGCCTGCAAAAATCTATGTCTGGTTTATCCAAAACTTTGTGATCAATCACTTGCAATCTATTTTGACTGCCTGCCTTAGCCACTCTGTGATTAATAAAACATATGGAAATTTATGTAGCGACATTACTGCAGGGTCCTTGCCTTCAAAGTCTTGGCAAAATGGAAGAACAGTATAACACCACAGTAGGGTACAACAAACAAAGTTTGTGAAGATCAGACAAAATTCTGGCTAACAAAATCCTGTTAGGGGCCAGGTCAAATCATTCTTCCCAAGATGAATAACCAAAGTCCTGGGTAATCTTTTATATACTTCCCAAAACTGAAACCAAGACAGCCCTGAAAAAACAAAATGCTGGACAACCCAGTGATTGTATTCCAAGGACTCACTATGTCCAATCGGTCAAAAACCTACTATGTCCAGTCAGTCAAGACAAAGGTTGTAAAGCTGCTTTGATGAAGGAGTATTCCATAAGCCAGATCATGTTCTACCAGTAGCCCAAATTCATGGTATTAATGCCTAATATGGGATAAAAAGGCTCCAGACAACCAGCTCCATGTTTTTTCATGACTTTGGTTGAATGCTCTTCTATTGTTAGTCAGATATATGTTCTATCCTATAGGAATGAGATGAGTATTCCAGTAAACCAATACCTTGACATGCCAGAGTTTTAGCTAAGGTCATGTTAGCATCCAATAACTTAAAAGGCCTGGCGTTCAAGAAGGTAAAAATAAGGCCTGTTTGAACCACTTTATGGGTTATATTATGCAGCAAGTTGAACTAGTAAACAGGGTAAATGGCCAGAACTCTTACTTTGTCCAGGTGGACTTGCTGTATCCTACCTGCCTGATCAGTCTTAGACTTTCTCAGCCATATCAAAAGAAATTATGAATCACTACATCCTCCCAGCATGGGGTGCTTACTAGTTCGCTAGCCTGGAAAGCCCCAGGATAAATGCATGAGAACAAAGTAACCCAAATGATAAAGGAATAAAAATTGACATCTGACATAAACAGACCCTTGATTATAATGGCTAGGAGGTAACAGCCTATCGATTTCTGGCATCCTTTGAGCCCGCTCTGGTATTCTCCCAAACATTAGCCATTCTAATTATCACCCAGGGACCAGAGAAATCCATAAGCCCCTAGAGGTATGCAAACCAGCTGAGAGCTGACAAGTGTATGTGGACTGTATTAGGAGAATCGCCTTTGAAACATCTGTTCACTAAAAATTGCAAGACCAAGGGAAAACCCCCATTGCCTATGGCTCTTGGGTAATGAATTGTAAAAAACTATAAAGACCTGCATTGATTATGAATAATCACTTTTTACATTTTGAGAACATGAATTTGCTATTAGTAATCTGGCTATCCTTTTCCAAGTAGATGCCCTTCTGAGGGAATGAATGTCCCATGAGGCTTCACATCCTGCCGAAATTCCAAAACCTGGCAAACTGAATACTGGTAGACTGACAGCTATTTCATTATCACAATCCAGTATATAAATGCTTGAAAAAGTCAAATTGAGTTGTAAATCCAACTAAACCAACAGCCTAATAATTGAGTGCACTCATTTGGACTTGGACTTTATTCAAATAATGGATCACTGTAATTATTGTCCAGACAAAAGAAAATCCTGCAATTTCACAAATTGTCCTTCCACACTAAAGTAGCAACCCAAATTGGAAAAATCTAAGGAAGGAAATGTACTTCCTGTTTTCTAAATTACAAGATTTAGCCCATGTGCCAGTGAACTAACTTCTAACTTCCTTGAAAGTGCCTACCCATCCCAAAGCCCACTGTAGCATCTAGAAAAGGTGCAACTCACTAGATGAAATCAAAGATGGTTGCCAAATAATTACTCCACTAGACTGGTACAAAAAGGTATACCACAGCTGAAGGTCCTCCTTGACACTAAGTATTATTCAAACCCTAAAGTGCTTAGGTTCATTACCTTTTAGCAAATCACAAAAAGCCCTAATAAAGGTCCTATCCATGCCTGCAAAGTTCTGTAACCCATGGAGTCACTGGATGTCTCTTACACTCAACTTATGGACCCCAAAAAATTTTAAAATTATCTATCAAGTTGATCTGACTTGTCTACTGTAAGCTTGATGGTCCTCAAAGTAATGTCTATAGCTAAGCCAAGAAATGTAATTTCCTGACTTAAGTCTTCTGACTTATTCTCAGATAAAGGTACCCCCAAGTTAGCACAAAGGTCCATGAATATTGCCATGCCCCAAGTGGCCTCCTCTTTGCCCTGCCCCACTATCAAAAAATCATCTAAATTTTGAACTGCTGATTGATGAGGTGCTGCCTGCTGCCAGCGCCAGTGTATTGACATGCTGAATGCTTCAAAGGTATCACAAGCTACCAAACACCCCATGGACACCATCATGTCAAAACAGAGCTAATATCCTAAAAGGGGCTAGACATTTTGCTTAATGGACAGCAGGCAGAAAGCTGACTGGCTATCTAATATACACAGCCAGGAATTCAAGTAACTGAAGAATACTTAAGCTACTTGTTCCAGAGATATATAGTGCATGCTAGCTTGGTTTTGTCAATTAAATCATTGACAGATGTATCCTCAGGATGCAAAATGTGGTGAATCAATCTAAACTTTAATTCTCTCTTTTTTGGGACTAAGCCTATTGGAGAAATTTTAAAATAAGGCCAGGGAGGGTGTGAAAAGAGTCTCATTACCCTACCAACTAGTAATTCCTTTTCAATTAATTTGGAAGCAATGCTCATGTGACTCTTCACAGAAGTCAGATTCCTATCTGTTCTAGAGTCTAAGGGGACCAAAGAGCCAATCTTGAACCCATTACTAAAACCATCAATGAGAAAAGCCATAGCTTTAACATCAGGGTAAGCAGACAACAACCACACCAAATTATCTCTTTTAATTGGATGGCAAGAATGAATGTTATCTAGCATTATCCTTTGATGCACTGGATCTTTGGGCATGAAAACAACTGTCTACCTCTGACTGGGTGAGCCTGGGACAAAGCAACCCTATTCTGTTGATATGGGGCTGCAATGTTATATGCAGAATGACCTGTCTTAGCCCAGCATATAGCTAACTGATGACCCTTCCCACCGGAACAACGCAAGTGGACAAACATACAAGCAGGACAAAAGCACTTGCAATTGCTGAATGCCCAACAAAACTTACCCTCAGCTTGGCCTGTCACTGAGGGATCATTCTCAAAGGTGTTAGAAATGTCTGACATAACGCTTAACCAAATATCCAGATGCCTCTGTTCCCACCTAATTGATTTGTCCATGGCCTTTAATTTCTTAAATCTCTGATCGTAGGATAACCACACTGTACCCTCTTTCAAGTGGTGAGCTTCCCTAACAGCCAAAAATTATCAAGCAGGGAAAGAGCTTGACTGGAATCCTTTCCCATGATAATGTCTTTAAATATCACAAAGCCTAAAGACCACATGTCACATGTCCTAGCTAAAGCCTTGGCTGAGGCTTTTTTCACAATGGCTGCTAGGGCTGCCATGAAGTCTTTTGCCCCAGGGTTCTATGCATTGATAATACAATGAATGCCTTCAGCACCAACTAAATCAAATATGTTTGCAAGGTTTGTCTTATGGAGTTACTTCTTGGTGTTTATCAGGACGTGAGCCATATATGTGGGAACCCAGAGATGCGGCCCCAGACGAGTTCACCATACCCACAGGAGGCAAAAACTGAGTGATACAGAGGTTGGGGCCAGCCAAACAGGTCTCCATTGCAAGAATATGCAGGTATGCCCTAGACTGCTGGGTGAACAAGGGGGAATGGGATGACTACGTGCCAATGTAGGAGTGGTTCCAAAATTCTTCTCTAAAGCTATGTCAAATACTTTCATCCCATCCTCCTCAAGAAAAGAGCCAACAATTTTTTCCAGGTACTTATATACTGTCTGCCTCTCATATAACACCTCCAACTTTGATGTTTCCATTATGCCATTACCTATCTTCAGTGACAGCCAGGAGGTCAACCACTGTAGCTGGATGCTGGGTGCCTTTTTTAGCCCTTCTCCTTTTCTTCTTTGGATGATTGGACCCTGGCAATGGTTGTTCTTCTCTAACTGTCGAGGTTCTTTTCCTGCTAAGTGACACTTAATCCTGCTTCTGAGCCAATTTCAAAATCTGCAAATAAGCCTTGAACTTTTTGGGCTGTCTGATGCCACCTATCTTTGAACAACTGTGGAGCTGTAGGATCTGCAATTAAACTTAAGTGAATAAGAATATGAGCTCCCCTACAAAAAAAAAATGTATTTCTCACTATTAGTCCAAGGAATGAAATTGCCATAAAAAACTAATACAGCCTACATTTACATTAAAGCCAGCTAAAGAATGGTTAAAACTGATTTGACTCTATGTTACAGTTTATTTTAACTATATATATATATATATATATATATATATATATATATATATATATATATATATATATATATATATGTATATATAGGTTTACCATTAGAATGTCGGCGTACCATTGTACGGCTATGAAGTATTCAAACTACAGATTTTCGAATACTTCGTACATGTGCAGGTTAAATGAGTGAACGTTATATTTGTGAATGGACTGTGCATTAGCAAACATGAATGTTCAAAAGGATGTTCAGTTATCACGGTACAGTGTGGTTAGGGAAATACATTCCTTTCATCATTGTAGTGTGATATCGGAGTTGCAATATAAGTTAGGGGTGTGTGGGGGTGCAGCCCCCCACAGGGGGGCTTGCCCCCCTGCATAAACTGGATTTTAGGTGTGCTAGTTAGGGAGTAGTGGCAAGGATGGCATTGCTGGTAAGTGCTGAAAATGTTGCGTCCAACATTTTTGGCATTAACAACTGATTTTCGACATTAAGATGGTTAGGTTATGTGTACTTTCGGCAAATTAGTTCGCTGTTAAGTACCTTTTTTGTGACTTTTGAGATTTCAATAGCAAACTCTATATATCTATCTATCTATATATATACACACATATATATATATATATATATATATATATATATATATATATATATACACATATATAAACTTACTGAGTATAGCTCAGATGAGCACAAATTAAATAATATTGTCCACAAGATAAAAATCAAATAAAAAAATTACATATTGAAGCTAAGTACTCACTTAAAAAGTTAGAAGACGGAGCAAAAACTCTATAAGGTTTTGAATGCACCGCTGCTGCAACATTCCAGAATGTGAGAATAATCACTTCTGCTGCCACAAAATCAGGAATCATTTAAAATGCAAAATGGATGACTATCCTGTCCTTTAAAAAGAGAAGATAGAAAGATCCCTCCCCAGACTTCCCCATCTACCCCACACTCAGCTGATGAGCAAACAGGCTTACAGGTAGGCCTTGTATATTTACAACTTAAATCAGTATAAATAACAAATGGAACGATTCGGTATGGGCTTCAAAGACATGGATGGACAGGTAGATAGGGTCAAGGAAGAGATCAAGGAGACCATGAGCATGTTCCAGTTAGATAACGCAGATAAAATGTCTGGTATGACAAAGGTATGGATACAGGAGTCAACGAAGAAGTACACTGGATGTGAAGACACATAGAGGAAGTTCAAAGAGAAAAAAATGGATATGAAATTTCAAAAGAGTTGATGGGAATATGCAATCATTTGAAGTACAGGACGGTGCCAGAGGTGAATGTTTGACTAGTGATTTTATAAAGGAATGAGATGGGATTTTTGGCAGAAGCTGTGTGATGTACACAATGAAGGAATCAGTAATTGGAGTTATCCAGACTTCATTCTCTAAAACTTTGGTGTTGCTCACAGCCAAAATTTGCCAAGATGGATTTTACCAGTGATTGTTTGGTCATTCCAGTAATTAATGTGAATAAACATGTGTTGGCAATTATCCTGACTAAAGAATAAAGCATGTTATTTCAAGTTTAATTGAGTGTGGCTGGCACAGGCTCATTAAAGGGAGAAAGTCAAAAGAGAGTTGGTAGTTGTTGGCAGACTTCATAAAATATGCTTAGAAAATGGGCTAAGGCAGGTGTGATATCCCTTTTTTCACTCTTAGGAAGGTGCTTGATACAAATGAGTGGCCATTTCTATTTATGATATTGCAGGAAGTGGGAGTTGGGACTTAATGTAGAAGACAGCTAAAGGATCACATCACTGGTGAGGCTGTTGGCTAATGGGAAACTGACAAGAAATGTAAACTTAGGAGAGGAAGTATAAGGGAATGATATCCTATATCTCCAAACTTAATTGCCTTGGTCATTGATGAATAAGCACAATGGGTGAGAACTTTTCTGGACTCAATACCATTGAGAAGGTAAATTTTTACATTGTCCACTAATGATTACATGCTGACCTCAGACAAGCTAGACATGGTTGTTCAGGATGATGCGCTACACTTTGAAGACTTCAAGGTAATATCAGGATTGGACTGCACTTGTAGTAGCACAACAGAGTGTAGTCAGGTTTGAATAGAACATTAGAGAAATGAAATAAGGAAAAAACCCTGGAGTTAAGATTTTTGATATAAAGGTCTGGGAAATGGAGAATAGTATGTGCCAGTCATGAGGATCATCTTATAAAGATATCTAATTTATTGAGAAATTGTGTGACCAAGGCAAGAACAATGTTGGGAATGATTAATATAATACAGTTGATGACCCTGTTGGGGGTTATGTATTTATTTAGGCACCTACCCTGAAATAGAATGATAAGTGGATTCAGAAGATGCAGATATTTTGTGACACATTTAGTTCCGATGGTAGAAGAAGTAAAATAGCAGAAGAAAAAACAAGATTTGTTTGTAGGTGACTTCCAGATATTTGCAGTATAAGAATCTGTCTTATATAGTTAAGAAAATTGCTTGAATTCATGAATAGGAAGAAAAAGAAGAGGAATTGGACAGTAAAAAAGTATAGTGTTTCAACAAATTAGAAAATACTGAGGGGGACTATTCCAGTAACATGGTGCAGCGATATATAATATGGGTTTGTGGAATAGCTGAGAGATAAACAATTGAAGGTAAAATGGTGAAGAACCTGTAAAATTTGGTAGATTTATTTAAACAAGACATAGGCAGGGATAGGAGTAGGCAATTCATTTTATGCAGGGGGTGGTGGTGGGATGCAGTGGGATGTATGATATCAAGCAAATGTGGCAAGATACCATCTGAGGGATTGTATAAGAAAGGAATGTTAACAAGTATTCAGGAAGGCAAAATTGTCAGGGAAGATAAGACATCAATAGAGTGGAAGCAAAAAGGATTAAAATGCAGGGACATACATAGAAGTTTGGACCGTGGCCAGGATACACAGGCAATAGAAAGACTAAGGAAAAGATGGGGAACAATGAAGGAGTACATTTTTCTAAGAAGGCATACACAGAGCTTTTCTGGAGGTTAGCTAAGATGGAAGTTCTACTGACGGTGTGGGATCAGTATATTAGATGGATATACAGACCATATAGAACACTTATGCAGTTGGAAAAGATTTGGAAACGTGGAACAGATTAGTGTTGGCATATGCAGAGAAGGGGCATCAGGTACATTTGTATGCTTTGGAGTGCTTACAAGTCTGGTACATAAGGGATAGGTATGATTGGGAGTGGGAAAGTATGTATAAGTAGAGAGATACTCAGAAAGAGAGATTCATATTAATCAGGATGGTAAGGAGAACAAGGATACAGAGAAGATAAAAAGATGCAACGACTGATTCTAGCAGGATGGGTGAGAAGCTTCCTTGCCAAGGGCTGGAAAGGAAATATATCAGGATGAGATGATACATCTTACTAACATAAGGAGGCATAGAGAGTAACTTCAGTGCAGCAGGATAGGAAGAACACCCAAAAGGTTAAAGAACATGGAACAAGGGTTAGACTAAAATATTTAATGCCAAATTAGTGAAAGACAAGAAGCAAGCAAAATATACAAATTCATATGCGTAACTAATTCCAGAGCTCATCGCTTTTTTTATTTTCGTGGACAATGCTATTTGGTTATTTGTGACTTCAGGAGCTGCATACCTAAGTTCTACTTTTCTCTTCAAACTTATTCAAACAGAGTGCCTTCCACAGTGATAACCTCAGTCTACAGACTTACAGACTGTAGTGATAAAATAATGTATCTTATCAGAGCTCCT
Organism: Protopterus annectens; assembly: GCF_019279795.1. Taxonomy (NCBI): domain Eukaryota; kingdom Metazoa; phylum Chordata; order Ceratodontiformes; family Protopteridae; genus Protopterus; species Protopterus annectens. Next base: position 1,942,300,218 of record NC_056735.1, on the reverse strand, counting down.
CTCAATACGTCATTTGGTGAAAAAGCATTCTCGTTCCTTGCCCCAGCCCACTAAAGCCACTATCTACTGACATCAGAAAGTACCAAACTCAATTCATTTTTTTCTTTTTTTAGGTTTGTCATCAGCTTCATTCTTTCTAGCTTACCCCCGTGCCCTTTCAGTCACTGCGTCTACCAACCTATCCTGCAGCCCTTGGACTATTTCTGTTCTAAAGCAGAGACTGCTGTAGGACGTAAGGGAATCCTAGATGGATGTGCCATTGGCTACTTCTACCAGGTCTATATTATATAGTCAAAGTTCTGTAACTCTAAACACCTAATGGTTGAACCATTATGTTCAAAGTTACAGAACTTTGACTATGTAAAAAAAAATAATTACACAACGGACAAAACAATAACTTGCTGTAAGAAGGGGGGAAAGCCCCCCTGCACCCCCCTACACCCCTGCTACTTAAATATACCAACTCCGAGATCGCACCACATTGAAGTAAATGAAAACCTCTGCTTATGGAGATTTCCATTCAAATGCTCGAACTTTTACACATTTGAACATATGGTCTTGATCATATGTGGTTCGAACTTGTAAAAGTTCGACTACATCATAGGAACCCACTTGTACCTGGGGATTTTTTTTTTTTTTGGTCATTTTTAACTTATCCCTTGGCGCCTCCTCATTTACCTGTTTTACATATGAGGGCTATTTACCGCTATGGACTACAAACACCCTCCCTCTCTGGGATGGACACAATGCTCCCTCACTGCCAGTACCTTAGATATCTGAGATATTAGTTGAACCTGGTCTGCCTGGGCTGCCTGGGCTGTAGGTATGTCATTATCTCCTTATACAACACTGCTGGCTAAAAACTCAGTTCAACTTTTGTAAAATTTGTAAAGAATGAATGCTTCAGTGATCATTTTTAATTCCATTGACCTGCAGTGCTTCTTCATTGAACAATGCTTCTATGATACATTTAGTATAAAAATAATGCAGGGAGTAGCAGATCAAATTAGTGTATACTTCATATTTTTGTTACACATACTATATTTTGTCTATGCTTCTTCCTGGTCCGTGTACTACAGGCCAACCATTTTGTTGAATGCACGTCCCTTTATCAAGATGCCATACACTTATTTATTGTATTTTATTTTGTATCACAACTACATTGTCTATTTTTGTTTTTTTTGTGCGAACACTGAGGAAGGCATTGTTATTATTGCTAAAACCGGTCTGTTTTTTTGCCATTACATGGATGAAAAGATTGTTTCTCACCCACGTTGTGCTGGCTCCTTCTTTTGGACTGACTTGATGCCTTGTTGAGCCGTGCACTTGCTGTATTTGCAAGGGTTACATTGGGACAGTTTTTTTTTTTTTTTTTTTTTTTTTTACCAGAGCACAGTCTTGATTGAAGAGATTCTGAGCCATCTCATCCCCCACTTTAATAAACAAGCAAAGAAATAAATAAACGTAGCCATCTTTTTAAAACTAGACACTCTAGAGGACACTCTCGCTCTTGACATTAACATAGTTAGTCTTTAAGGTAGCTAGAGCTAATATTTTAAATGACAGCAATACCTTACCAGACAATGCTATTGTTACCAAACTTGATAAATGATTCACCTGTGCTCTTATGATTTAAATAATAGTTGCTATATTATAGCCCATTCCTCAGTTTTAAATTTCCCATTACCAACATTAGTAAGCAATATGTCAGAATCTATGGTAGCTGCACTTTTCAACATACTTGATTCAGAGGATCAGAGTACACCTTTTATGTACAACAGTAACATCACTCTCTGTTCAGCAATATTCTATTCTATTCCAAGGCAAACTCATTCCGGTAAGATAAATAAGGCTCAGAAGAAGAGACTGCTTTTAGTCAATACTTAATCTTAAAGCCATTTTTGTACAATGAAACAATGATTTGTAAAGCTGGAAAATAACCTTTTACATATATCTAAACATAAGACTTACATTAACATGTGAAAGACTTCTAGAACAGAAGTTAGAAAAACAAAATAATGTTCTATTACACTTGATCAAGCCACGCAGTTCAGAATTCCAAACCCATTTTAAACTCCCTAAATTCTCAACTTTTGATCTTGGGAAAACATTTAGCCGCTTGCATCTGATACACAAAACTAAATGCAAAGGCTAATATCTACCTGTTTAACTATCTCTTCCACTAACTTCAGTATGTTTCCCATCTTTACTGTTGCAGCCTGTCATTAGCTGCTGACAGAACTGTCAAACTTTCTCTTTGCCGTCAACTATAAGGTGGTTGAAATAGGTTCTAAGACACAGACACCGAAACAGTGTCCAACTAAATAGGAGGTGGACAGTAGAGATGTTGAAGACTTGGACGATAGAGACTGAGACCACAGTGCAAGATTTCCGGTGAGTGCAATGAGATACACTGGGGATTTATCCTTTAAGCTGAATCAGTAACCACAACAATCTGGCCTTGTGACCATTTATTGAACAGAATAGGCAAAATTACTGATGCTGCTACAAAATAACATCGTAACCATATCATAACACATTCCAAAACTTTAACCTTTGCCAGTTTGCATAATCAAGGCCATTCCAGCTCGAGATTAAGGTCTGGGAGCATAACCCAAGCTACTTTAGACCCAATTATAAAGACTCTTAAGGTTTAACTCTCAGCCCGACACCACTTGTCATAGCCAAGGCTTGCTCCTGAGACCCTACTGCCCACAAGGAACAGGCTACTGAAATACAACTGGAGGAGAGGTGGAGGAAGCCATAAAGTTAGATCACACCCCTGGAAAAATCTTAAATCAGGGGAGGAAATCCAGGTTCCTGTCAGCTCTGCCAGAAATATGCTTAAAGTGAGTGCCAATTACCTAAATAAGGAAGAGGGACTTCACACTCTCTCCCGCCACTCAGCTAATGGACAAGCAGTAAGCCTTCCTTGTCCTCTAATCTGAGCCAATAACCATAACAATCTAATATTGCAGCTACTTATTGAATAAAATAAGTATCATTACTGATGCCGCAACAAAATAATCTTGTAACAAGATCATAACACATTCACACCTTTAACCTTTGACGGTCATAACCAAGCCCATTTTGGATCAAGCTTAAGGTCTGGATGTGTAACCTAAGTTTATTCAGACTTGATTATAAAGATCCTTAGGGCTTGTCTCTCAGCCCAACAGCACTTCCTTTAGTGAAGGCATACTCCTGGGAAAACGCTGCCACAAAAAACACACTGCCCACAAGGAAAAGGGGGAAATGAAAACAGAAAAAAGTTGCAAAGCAGCCACTGTATGGCACAGATGCTGTGTCATGCCACCCACCCCCTCCCCCCCACATCTTTTCAAACCAAGATTGGCTGACTTGTCACATTGAAAGCATATGATGATACTGTTTTAAAAAAAAAAAACTTTACACTGCCAATGTAATGCTCAAATTAAATAGGTCATATCCTAGATTATTCAAATGCACTTCATCCTGCCTGCAAAAATCTATGTCTGGTTTATCCAAAACTTTGTGATCAATCACTTGCAATCTATTTTGACTGCCTGCCTTAGCCACTCTGTGATTAATAAAACATATGGAAATTTATGTAGCGACATTACTGCAGGGTCCTTGCCATCAAAGTCTTGGCAAAATGGAAGAACAGTATAACACCACAGTAGGGTACAACAAACAAAGTTTGTGAAGATCAGACAAAATTCTGGCTAACAAAATCCTGTTAGGGGCCAGGTCAAATCATTCTTCCCAAGATGAATAACCAAAGTCTTGGGTAATCTTTTATATACTTCCCAAAACTGAAACCAAGACAGCCCTGAAAAAACAAAATGCTGGACAACCCAGTGATTGTATTCCAAGGACTCACTATGTCCAATCGGTCAAAAACCTACTATGTCCAGTCAGTCAAGACAAAGGTTGTAAAGCTGCTTTGATGAAGGAGTATTCCATAAGCCAGATCATGTTCTACCAGTAGCCCAAATTCATGGTATTAATGCCTAATATGGGATAAAAAGGCTCCAGACAACCAGCTCCATGTTTTTTTTCATGACTTTGGTTGAATGCTCTTCTATTGTTAGTCAGATATATGTTCTATCCTATAGGAATGAGATGAGTATTCCAGTAAACCAATACCTTGACATGCCAGAGTTTTAGCTAAGGTCATGTTAGCATCCAATAACTTAAAAGGCCTGGCGTTCAAGAAGGTAAAAATAAGGCCTGTTTGAACCACTTTATGGGTTATATTATGCAGCAAGTTGAACTAGTAAACAGGGTAAATGGCCAGAACTCTTACTTTGTCCAGGTGGACTTGCTGTATCCTACCTGCCTGATCAGTCTTAGACTTTCTCAGCCATATCAAAAGAAATTATGAATCACTACATCCTCCCAGCATGGGGTGCTTACTAGTTCGCTAGCCTGGAAAGCCCCAGGATAAATGCATGAGAACAAAGTAACCCAAATGATAAAGGAATAAAAATTGACATCTGACATAAACAAACCCTTGATTATAATGGCTAGGAGGTGACAGCCTATCAATTTCTGGCATCCTTTGAGCCCGCTCTGGTATTCTCCCAAACATTAGCCATTCTAATTATCACCCAGGGACCAGAGTAATCCTTAAGCCCCTAGAGGTATGCAAACCAGCTGAGAGCTGACAAGTGTATGTGGACTGTATTAGGAGAATCGCCTTTGAAACATCTGTTCACCAAAAATTGCAAGACCAAGGGAAAACCCCCATTGCCTATGGCTCTTGGGTAATGAATTGTAAAAAACTATAAAGACCTGCATTGATTATGAATAATCACTTTTTACATTTTGAGAACATGAATTTGCTATTAGTAATCTGGCTATCCTTTTCCAAGTAGATGCCCTTCTGAGGGAATGAATGTCCCATGAGGCTTCACATCCTGCCGAAATTCCAAAACCTGGCAAACTGAATACTGGTAGACTGACAGCTATTTCATTATCACAATCCAGTATATAAATGCTTGAAAAGTCAAATTGAGTTGTAAATCCAACTAAACCAACAGCCTAATAATTGAGTGCACTCATTTGGACTTGGACTTTATTCAAATAATGGATCACTGTAATTATTGTCCAGACAAAAGAAAATCCTGCAATTTCACAAATTGTCCTTCCACACTAAAGTAGCAACCCAAATTGGAAAAATCTAAGGAAGGAAATGTACTTCCTGTTTTCTAAATTACAAGATTTAGCCCATGTGCCAGTGAACTAACTTCTAACTTCCTTGAAAGTGCCTACCCATCCCAAAGACCACTGTAGCATCTAGAAAAGGTGCAACTCACTAGATGAAATCAAAGATGGTTGCCAAATAATTACTCCACTAGACTGGTACAAAAAGGTATATCACAGCTGAAGGTCCTCCTTGACACTAAGTATTATTCAAACCCTAAAGTGCTTAGGTTCATTACCTTTTAGCAAATCACAAAAAGCCCTAATAAAGGTCCTATCCATGCCTGCAAAGTTCTGTAACCCATGGAGTCACTGGATGTCTCTTACACTCAACTTATGGACCCCAAAAAATTTTAAAATTATGTATCAAGTTGATCTGACTTGTCTACTGTAAGCTTGATGGTCCTCAAAGTAATGTCTATAGCTAAGCCAAGAAATGTAATTTCCTGACTTAAGTCTTCTGACTTATTCTCAGATAAAGGTACCCCCAAGTTAGCACAAAGGTCCATGAATATTGCCATGCCCCAAGTGGCCTCCTCTTTGCCCTGCCCCACTATCAAAAAATCATCTAAATTTTGAACTGCTGATTGATGAGGTGCTGCCTGCTGCCAGCGCCAGTGTATTGACATGCTGAATGCTTCAAAGGTATCACAAGCTACCAAACACCCCATGGACACCATCATGTCAAAACAGAGCTAATATCCTAAAAGGGGCTAGACATTTTGCTTAATGGACAGCAGGCAGAAAGCTGACTGGCTATCTAATATACACAGCCAGGAATTCAAGTAACTGAAGAATACTTAAGCTACTTGTTCCAGAGATGAATAGTGCATGTTAGCTTGGTTTTGTCAATTAAATCATTGACAGATGTATCCTCAGGATGCAAAATGTGGTGAATCAATCTAAACTTTAATTCTCTCTTTTTTGGGACTAAGCCTATTGGAGAAATTTTAAAATAAGGCCAGGGAGGGTGTGAAAAGGGTCTCATTACCCTACCAACTAGTAATTCCTTTTCAATTAATTTGGAAGCAATGCTCATGTGACTCTTCACAGAAGTCAGATTCCTATCTGTTCTAGAGTCTAAGGGGACCAAAGAGCCAATCTTGAACCCATTACTAAAACCATCAATGAGAAAAGCCATAGCTTTAACATCAGGGTAAGCAGACAACAACCACACCAAATTATCTCTTTTAATTGGATGGCAAGAATGAATGCCATCTAGCATTATCCTTTGATGCACTGGATCTTTGGGCATGAAAAAAATTGTCTACCTCTGACTGGGTGAGCCTGGGACAAAGCAACCCTATTCTCTTGATATGGGGCTGCAATGTTATATGCAGAATGACCTGTCTTAGCCCAGCATATAGCTAACTGATGACCCTTCCCACCGGAACAACGCAAGTGGACAAACATACAAGCAGGACAAAAGCACTTGCAATTGCTGAATGCCCAACAAAACTTACCCTCAGCTTGGCCTGTCACTGAGGGATCATTCTCAAAGGTGTTAGAAATGTTTGACATAACGCTTAACCAAATATCCAGATGCCTCTGTTCCCACCTAATTGATTTGTCCATGGCCTTTAATTTCTTAAATCTCTGATCGTAGGATAACCACACTGTACCCTCTTTCAAGTGGTGAGCTTCCCTAACAGCCAAAAATTATCAAGCAGGGAAAGAGCTTGACTGGAATCCTTTCCCATGATAATGTCTTTAAATATCACAAAGCCTAAAGACCACATGTCACATGTCCTAGCTAAAGCCTTGGCTGAGGCTTTTTTCACAATGGCTGCTAGGGCTGCCATGACGTCTTTTGCCCCAGGGTTCTCTGCATTGATAATACAATGAATGCCTTCAGCACCAACTAAATCAAATATGTTTGCAAGGTTTGTCTTATGGAGTTACTTCTTGGTGTTTATCAGGACGTGAGCCATATATGTGGGAACCCAGAGATGTGGCCCCAGATGAGTTTACCATACCCACAGGAGGCAAAAACTGAGTGATACAGAGGTTGGGGCCAGCCAAACAGGTCTCCATTGCAAGAATATGCAGGTATGCCCCAGACTGCTGGGTGAACAAGGGGGAATGGGGTGACTACGTGCCAATGTAGGAGTGGTTCAAAAATTCTTCTCTAAAGCTATGTCAAATACTTTCATCCCATCCTCCTCAAGAAAAGAGACAACAAATTTTTCCAGGTACTTATATGCTGCATGCCTCTCATATAACACCTCCAACTTTGATGTCTCCATTATGCCATTACCTATCTTCAGTGACAGCCAGGAGGTCAACCACTGTAGCTGGATGCCGGGTGCCTTTTTTAGCCCTTCTCCTTTTCTTCTTTGGATGATTGGACCCTGGCAATGGTTGTTCTTCTCTAACTGCCGAGGTTCTTTTCCTGCTAAGTGACACTTAATCCTACTTCTGAGCCAATTTCAAAATCTGCAAATAAGCCTTGAACTTCTTGGGCTATCTGATGCCACCTATCTTTGAACAACTGTGGAGCTGTAGGATCTGCAATTAAACTTAAGTGAATAAGAATATGAGCTCCCCTCCAAAAAAAATTGTATTTCTCACTATTAGTCCAAGGAATGAAATTACCATAAAAAACTAATACAGCCTACATTTACATTAAAGCCAGCTAAAGAATGGTTAAAACTGATTTGACTCTATGTTACAGTTTATTTTAACTATATATATATATATATATATATATATATATATATATATATATATATATATATATATATATATAGGTTTACCACTAGAATGTCGTACCATTAGAATGGCTATGAAGTATTCAAACTACAGATTTTCAATACTTAAACGTGTGCAGGTTAAATGAGTGAACGTTATATTTGTGAATGGACTGTGCATTAGCAAACATGAATGTTCAAAAGGATGTTCAGTTATCACGGTACAGTGTGGTTAGGGAAATACATCCCTTTCATCATTGTAGTGTGATATCGGAGTTGCAATATAAGTTAGGGGGTGTGGGGGTGCAGCCCCCCACAGGGGGGCTTGCCCCCTGCATAAACTGGATGTTAGGTGTGCTAGTTAGAGAGTAGTGGCAAGGATGGCATTGCTGGTAAGTGCTGAAAATGTTGCGTCCAACATTTTTGGAATTAACAGCTGATTTTCGACATTAAGATGGTTAGGTTATGTGTACTTTCGGCAAATTAGTTCGCTGTTAAGTACCTTTTTTTTGTGACTTTTGAGATTTCAATAGCAAACTCTATATATGTATATGTGTATATATATATATATATATATATATATACATATATATATATGTATATGTATATATATATATATATATATATATATATATATATATATATATATATACATGATCTATATATATATATATATATATATATATATATATATATATATATGATGTATGTATATATATATATATATATATATATATCTATATATATATATATCTATATATATATAATATATATATATATATATATATATATGGATTCACTTCAGAAGCTCGAACTTCAAATAACCGAAACCAAAACATCGAGTTTTGTAAACTCGAACTTCTGAAATGAAACCAAAAAAAAAAAAAAAAAAAAGACAAACTTCGCTTTACTCCCCATGTGGGGGGCTGTGCCCCCCTACTTAAATATACCAACTCCAAGATCGCTACAGTGGGAAATGGGAAATCTCCGTCTTGCGCTGTATGCGGAAGCGCAAAACGGGAGATTTCTCATTTCCTGTCAACACCACACACAAAAAAAAAACCATTACGTACACACAGAGCGTACAAGAATCCTTGACACTGTGTGTACGCAATGTATTAAGGTAAGTAAACTTTTATTTTTCAACACTACACATATTTGATTTACTGAAATCTCGATCATATGGTCTCGACCATACGAAATTCGAGATTTCAGTAATTCGATTATGTGAAGTGTACCCATATATATATATATATATATATATATATATATATATATATATATATATATATATATACACATATATAAACTTACTAAGTATAGCTCAGATGAGCACAAATTAAATAATGTAAGATATTTTAAAAGTTTTATATCTATATATGGATTTATATTATTCATTGCATATATATTGATGTATTTATTTAATTATTCATATACATTTTTATATTTATATTTACATGCATTATTTATTTATATATTATAATATACAACATATATATATATATATATATGTTTTATACAATTGATCTGATTTTTATTTATTTTTTATTTATTTACTATATCCATTTACGAAAATATATCATAATTATATTAATCTCATTGGCATGATATATAGATATCTTCATCTCTACCATTTTTATACCTGATATACATTTCTACATTTGCGACATAGAGTTCTGATCAATATAGCTATGATATATACACCACAGTATAAATACATTTCATGTATTTGTGGATCAGTGGAGACATAGAATCTGTCAGCTAAATGCTATAAAAATTGCACCACCAACATATGAGCATATTAGTATTATGTACATTTATGTTTTTAATTGAAAATCAACTCATGTTATTGTATTGACATTGCACTTCAAACAGAAACAATCATACGAAATGTTTTATAAAATAGCTTACAACTCAATATGAATAGCTAATGCCATGATATGCTGCTGCCTTAACTAAACTACTTAATTGGTTTTATTTTGAATTAATTGAATAATTAAAGGTTTTAATTTGATTGGGATTGATATAAAAGGATGTTAATAACACCTGTATAATGAATCTGAAGAAGCGTGCCTTTCTGGATGCACGCGAAAGCGCTCATTTCGTTGTAACAATAAAAGTGTGGACTTATACGTGGTGGTTTGACTTCACTTTTTTCATTTCTGCTGTATTTCTTCATGTGGAGTCACCTTTCAGGGACAGGTCTGCATTTTTTCCTATACAAATTAAATAATATTGTCCACAAGATAAAAATCAAATAAAAAAAATTTCATATTGAAGCTAAGTACTCACTTAAAAAGTTAGAAGATGGAACAAAAACTCTATAAGGTTTTGAATGCACCGCTGCTGCAACATTCCAGAATGTGAGAATAATCACTTCTGCTGCCACAAAATCAGAAATCATTTAAATTCAAAATGGATGACTATCCTCTCCTTTAAAAAGAGAAGATAGAAAGATCCCTCCCCAGACTTCCCCCTCTACCCCACACTCAGCTGACGAGCAAACAGGCTTACAGGTAGGCCTTGTATATTTACAACTTAATACAGTATAAATAACAAATGGAACGATTCGGTATGGGCTTCAGAGACATGGATGGACAGGTAGATAGGGTCAAGGAAGAGATCAAGGAGACCATGAGCATGTTCCAGTTACATAACGCAGATAAAATGTCTGGTATGACAAAGGTATGGATACAGGAGTCAACGAAGAAGTACACTGGATGTGAAGACACATAGAGGAAGTTCAAAGAGAAAAAAATGGATATGAAATTTCAAAAGAGTTGATGGGAATATGCAATCATTTGAAGTACAGGATGGTGCCAGAGGTGAATGTTTGACTAGTGATTTTATAAAGGAATGAGATGGGATTTTTGGCAGAAGCTGTGTGATGTACACAATGAAGGAATCAGTAATTGGAGTTTTCCAGACTTCATTCTCTAAAACCTTGGTGTTGCTCACAGCCAAAATTTGCCAAGATGGATTTTACCAGTGATTGTTTGGTCATTCCAGTAATTAATGTGAATAAACATGTGTTGGCAATTATCCTGACTAAAGAATAAAGCATGTTATTTCAGGTTTAATTGATTGTGGCTGGCAGAGGCTCATTAAAGGGAGAAAGTCAAAAGAGAGTTGGTAGTTGTTGGCAGACTTAATAAAATATGCTTAGAAAATGGGCTAAGGCAGGTGTGATATCCTTTTTTTCACTCTAAGGAAGGTGCTTGATACAAATGAGTGGCCATTTCTATTTATGATATTGCAGGAAGTAGGAGTTGGGACTTAATGTAGAAGACAGCTAAAGGATCACATCACTGGTGAGGCTGTTGGCTAATGGGAAACTGACAAGAAATGTAAACTTAGGAGAGGAAGTATAAGGGAATGATATCCTATATCCCCAAACTTAATTGCCTTGGTCATTGATGAATAAGCACAATGGGTGAGAACTTTTCTGGACTCAATACCATTGAGAAGGTAAATGTTTGCATTGTCCACTAATGATTACATGCTGACCTCAGACAAGCTAGACATGGTTGTTCAGGATGATGTGCTACACTTTGAAGACTTCAAGGTAATATCAGGATTGGACTGCACTTGTAGTAGCACAACAGAGTGTAGTCAGGTTCGAATAGAACATTAGAGAAATGAAATTAGGAAAAACCCCTGGAGTTAAGATTTTTGATATAAAGGTTTGGGAAATGGAGAATAGTATGTGCCAGTCATGAGGATCATCTTATAAAGATATCTAATTTATTGAGAAATTGTGTGACCAAGGCAAGAACAATGTTGGGAATGATTAATATAATACAGTTGATGACCCTGTTGGGGGTCATGTATTTATTTAGGCACCTACCCTGAAATAGAATGATAAGTGGATTCAGAAGATGCAGATATTTTGTGACACATTTAGTTCTGATGGCAGAAGAAGTAAAATAGCAGAAGAAAAACAAGATTTGTTTGTAGGTGACTTCCAGATATATGTAGTATAAGAATCTGTCTTATATAGTTAAGGAAATTGCTTGAATTCATGAATAGGAAGAAAAAGAAGAGGAATTGGACAGTAAAAAAGTATAGTGTTTCAACAAATTAGAGAATAATGAGGGGGATTATTCCAGTAACATGGTACAGCGATATATAATAAGGGTTTGTGGAATAGCGGAGAGATAAACAATTGAAGGAAAAATGGTGAAGAACCTGTAAAATTTGGTAGATTTATTTAAACAAGACATAGGCAGGGATAGGAGTAGGCAATTCATTTTATGCAGGGGGTGGTGGTGGGATGCAGTGGGATGTATGATATCAAGCAAATGTGGCAAGATACCATCTGAGGGATTGTATAAGAAAGGAATGTTAACAAGTATTCAGGAAGGCAAAATTGTCAGGGAAGATAAGATATCAATAGAGTGGAAGCAAAAAGGATTAAAATGCAGGGACATCCATAGAAGTTTGCACCATGGTCGGGATACACAGGCAATAGAAAGACTAAGGAAAAGATGGGGAACAATGAAGGAGTACATTTTTCTAAGAAGGCATACACAGAGCTTTTGAGGAGGTTAGCTAAGATGGAAGTTCTACTGACGGTGTGGGACCAGTATATTAGATGGATATACAGACCATATAGAACACTTATGCAGTTGGAAAAGATTTGGAAAAGTGGAACAGATTAGTGTTGGCATATGCAGAGAAGGGACATCAGGTACATTTGTATGCTTTGGAGTGCTTACAAGTCTGGTACATAAGGGATAGGTATGATTGGGAGTGGAAAAGTATGTATAAGTAGAGAGATACTCAGAAAAAGAGATTCATATTAATCAGGATGGTAAGGAGAACAAGGATACAGAGAAGATAAAAAGATGCAACGACTGATTCTAGCAGGATGGGTGAGAAGCTTCCTTGCCAAGGGCTGGAAAGGAAATATATCAGGATGAGATGATACATCTTAATAACATAAGGAGGCATAGAGAGTAACCTCAGTGCAGCAGGATAGGAAGAACACCCAAAAGGTTAAAGAACATGGAAGAAGGGTTAGACTAAAATATTTAATGCCAAATTAGTGAAAGACAAGGTGGAAAGGATAGTAAAAATAGTAAAAGTTAGTGCATATTCTTAGCTCTGACATGGAAGATGGAAGGGAAATGTTGTTATTTTGCTTTTAGAAATAAAATAAAATTGATTGCATAAGGCCATTATGTGTATGAGTGATATAAAAAGGGGGAGGAAATTCTAAAATTAATAAATGCATCTTCTTTCCTTGATGTGTATAAATGTGTTAAACTGGGTCATTATGCAGCTATTTTCATGTAATATGCTTGAAATGGAATTATTTTGATAAAAAAGGAAATAAAACAGACCTTAAAATATCCTGGTTATAATAAGCAAGGCACTATTATCCATTTTAACTTGACTTTAATAACAGGATTTGCTTTCCTTAAACCATGTTATAACGGTGTCCCAACCAAAGGTGACATTATCTCCTCCTTGTCAGATTACTAGCCAAAGGCCTACCTCTGCTTCCTTACCAAAATTAAAAATAAAATATTTCAAAAGTGGTTATTAAACATATGCAGAAGTATACCATCCTATTTTGAAAAAAAAGCATTGCCTTATGACAGCATATAAATGGTCTATATTAGAACACCAAACGTTCAAAATTTTGAGTTTTCTAATAATGACCCATTTTCAGAGAACGCTAAAAATATTGATGAAACAGAAAACCAAATTTTTTTCCTAGGGAAAGAATTTGGTTGTCTGTTTTTGTTGCTTAGGTATTTTCAGAGCTGTGGTGGAAAGTTCCCGGTCGGGTTCAGGTAAGTGTGCGATTGTGTGGACATGAGGGTTAGGGTGGGTTAGGTGAGTTAGGGTTAGGGCGTGGTGAGGTGATGATGTGATGGACCTTAGGGTTAGGGTTTGTGTTAAGGTAAGTGGATAGCTAGTGGTGTATGTATAGTTTAATGTAGGGTTAGGTGTAAGAGTTTAGGTGTATGTGTGTGGATTGCTATTTGTTTGGTGTGCTTGTATTGTGTGTATGTGTTTTGGAACAGCAATTTTTTTCCCTAGGAAAAAATTTGCTGTTCTGAATGTTCAATGTTTTAAATTTTCGATTCATAGGGTTCGATATTAAAACACTCGAAATTTTGAATGTTTGGTGTTTTAATATAGACCCAATATAATACCTTTACAACACATTACTCTTTGACCAGCCCAATTTATGTATACTTACAAAGGGATCTCTGTTAAAGAGATCTGTTTATAAACATAAGTGCTTTCTAATCAGTGGATTACCACTAAACTTTGAAAAACTTAAAGAAACAATTGAATTTGGAAGTATCAGATCCGGCAATTTTGCTTTGAGGGTTAATGCTATTTTGAGATTCATCCTGTTGTCCTTGGTATCATTTCTTTAATTTCTATTTGAAAACTGTGTGACTCTGAGTAAATCACTCACCTAGATACTTGGACTGCTCCATGGTCACTCATAAATAAGGTACTCATTCCCAAAGGGCTTGTTTGTTAACACGTTCATGAAAATGGTTTATTAACAACCACCTTTTACCTTTAAAACTTCATGTAAGTTCTGGCAATTTCTGTTAATTCACATAAGTGCTTAAATCAAGAAAATATTTAAGATCAATATTATGTTCATTCATAAGTACTATGTTAGCTGTCTTTATGAGCCATTGAAAGCCTATTGCAACTCCTTGAAAGGTGAGAAGCAGACCCTCTATTTTGTGTATGTTATAAGTAGTGGCAAGATTACTTAACAAATGTTTGTTTCCCCAGGTACCATACCTGATTTCCAGTATAAATAAGGCCTGTTCTACCAGTCCCTTATGCCAACCCCTATGTAGCCAACTAAAGTTTTACAGATTTACATCTTGCACTTAGACTTTCCAGGTCAGACCTCACAACATCTGCAGAGTCATTGAACTATCCAGTAACAGAGAACATAACTCTAGTCTTATGTTCTGGCCATCTGGCTACAAATAATAGCTACAGTTGCACAACTTCTCAATTTATTAGCATGTAAGTTACTAATCCTAAGTTACTAACCAGTCTTGCTACTAAAGAATTCACTAGAATCCAAACATAAGCAGTAGGAACAGTTAGTGAAGGCACCTTCTCTTTCACTCCTATAGCCTTGTAGTGGGTCTACCGAGCTTTTTCCAAAATTTCCCTGGCTGCCTTGAACAACTTCTACTGAGAAGTCAGAAACTACAGGACATTCATATTTTCAAGGACAGACTGGTAGAACAGGCTTTATTTATATTGGAAATCATCTACGGTACCTGGGGAAACTTAATAAACATTTAAGTAATCTTGCCACTACTTATAACAGAATTGTCAAATCTGTGCCCAGCATTCCCTCATCTTTACACCAATGTAATATCCTAAGCAAGATGTAGTGGTTGTTCTTCAAAATAGAATATTATAAGAAAACAAGTATTCATACACCACTTATTATAGCAAAACCATGGTCTAAATAGCCAAACTAATTACTTGGTTCAGACTAATAGGAGGGTTAGATATTCTCATCAAAAGTTAATGTATCCTAAGCAGGGAAAAACTTTTTAATGTCAAAGACAGTGCTTCAACTCACTTCCCATGTAGCCTGAACTAAGCATCCTCATTTTTAATCTGGTTTCTCATGCAGTTAAAATGAACCTTCAGAACTTTCCCTTGAAAACAGTTTGCCAAAAATATATTGGTCTTGTATAATGCACAATGGCAGTTTCAGTCCAGAAGAATTGTCAATCGTATTACTTTCTAGAGATATGCAGACAGCTACTTTATACTTTGGCTACTCAAGCTCTGCTGAAGAATTATCAAAAGCAACATAAACAGAAGCCTTTTTGTTTCAGCCTGTAAAACTACTTTAATTAAATGTTATTTTAGGATAAGCAAGACTGCATGTATTTAAATATTGCTGATAATGTCCATATATTGAATATGTAGTTTATCTGCATACTTATTTACAAATTAGTTTATTTACTCTGGAAACAGTTTTATATTGCTTTGTACTTTAATGAGATTATGTAGTACTTGTTTTCTTCTTTTTTCATTCTCTGTGACCTTTTCTCCCACAGTCCCCTTTTTAAATGAGCTTTACCCACCAGTCCCAACCTGGTTAACCAAATGCAAATAAAATAAACAAGTTTTACTGATGTACTACAGGTAATGAGTTCTAACTGGATCTGTGACAAATGTGACAAGCCAGTTTTGACACACATACGTACTTGCCCCAAAACTAGAATGCCTATGAGATATCTAAACTGTAATTTGTAAAGCAACATTATATTAAGTTCTTCACTATGTAACAATGTAATACCTCTTTACTACCATTGAAAGAAATCATACTTTTGAAGCTGTCATTAATGTAGATCACATTTGCAATCCAACTAATGACAGCTTGTTGGCTATAAACAATTTTTTAGGGGTGCATACAATGATCTGCACCCATACAAGTTGGCACTAAGGGACACCATACACTTCTCTCCACCTTTCCAGCAGCTCTGTACTTAAAAGAGTAATTCTTTAGAAATGAATTAAAGTTATAATGTACTGAGCAGCAATTAACTGGAGTGAATAAAAATATTAGAAATATTGTTGTTAGTAGTAACAAATAAATTTAATTCCACCAAACATTTCTGAGGTTTGACCACATATTTAGTTTTTGAGAACAACATACAGCTGCAAAGCACATACTGATATGAATGAATAATAAGCTTTCTAATAGTATTTTAAAAGAGGAAGACAATTTAACATCTGACTTGTCTAATCATATTAAGGAACAGCTGTCACTAGTATTAGCCAAAATATCCTTGTCAGGTATTTCTATAGAAACCCAAAAAATGTCAGAAGTGAATGATAACTTTCAGCAAGATTCCCAGTCCTTGTTCCAAAATGTCATTTTCCAAGCAAATGAAATCTGGGACTGCCAGTTTTAATACTCTCAGCTCTTAATCAAAGTCACTACATTAGAAAGAAGTCAGGTAAGATGAAGAAGCAAATATCTGACATGACATTTATGGCAAGCAGGGAAAAAAAGCATTACAACTCTCAATGTTCTGGTGCCCAGGATGAGGTATTAATATCACTGCTGACAGTGTTCAAGATTTTAACTCACCAGGTTGGCATATGCTTAGACTCATGCTCAGAAAAAGCTGTTTCTTACAGGCCTGTCAAAACATTAAAGGATGAAGTCTGTCTTAGATCAGATAGGTCTACATACAAATGCCAATATGCAGATAAAATACAGTGATAAACCCTTTATGAACTGGAAAATTTTTGTGTATATGAAGCTAATAATACTATCTGAGGTTTTGCTAATTTTCCTGTAACCAAGCCTAGTAAGAGGACAGTGCTCACCAGTGCATAAATATTTGCAAAGCCCTTTGGTTAGAAATGCATTCCTAGAAATAAACCAAGACTGGTATGGTAGCTTGTCAGTAAGAGCTCTGTCTCCAAATTCCTGGGCACACAGTTCATTCCCTTTCCCTGCCTTTGGTAACTGTTTTGCAGGGTGCTGAAGTGATAAATGTTTTCCTCTTGCTAGTCATGCTAGTGTGTGTGTGTGTGTGTGTGTGTGTGTGTGTGTGCACGCTTTGGTTTCTCCATGAAATATCACCCCCCCACACACACACACACACACACACACACACACACACACACACACACACACACACACACACACACACACACACAGATAAACAAATAGATGCAATAATTTAGACAGACACACATATAAATACTTAGGTATTTATACTAATGTAATTTTTTTTTTTTGCAAAATAACTTTTTTTTATTTTTAATAAGAAATATTATAAGGAAATGATGAGCATAACTACTTTTGCTATTGAAGCAACAGTCTATTCCAAAATAGCTTTGGGGTTGATAGAAACTTATATTTTACCAAATTAAAGGTTTATAGGTGATCTCATTTTTATTTGGAAAGGTCCCTTAGTACAGTGATGATTTTTTTACATGAATTGAATTTTAGTACATCCTTTTTTAAAATGCACTTTGAGTGATAAGGACAATTTGGTGAACTTTCTGGAGCTTAGTATACATTTTTTGTGATTGTCATTTTTTAACAGTGTTTATTTATAGGAAGTCAGACAGCACTAACAACTATTTACATTTTAAGAGTGCACATCTTTATTTTATCGAAATTATATTTATGTATAGCTAGAGGCAACATTATTAGGGCATATAGGTTAATTACAGATAATGACAGATGTAAAAAAGTTCATGGATTGTATAGTGTATATATTTGTGGCGCAAAGTTATCAAGTATTATTAAAAAGTACTGTCTAGGAGGTTTGGCAAAAAAGGTATGATAGGTTTCCCCTCACACATCTCAACTATCCAGATTTTCACAGAATCATAAAATGTTTGGTTTTCTGGCAAATCTGTGGAATGATCTGATGATTGAAGTCACTAATTTATTATATACATTGGGGATTTAGACTTCATATCCTTCAGAAAACGCATACTAACTTAAATCCTGTTATTCTAGCAACTTTCTAAGTTTGTAAGAGCAATATTTAAAATTTGTCCCTAATTTTGGGCCTTTGTCTCCTCATTATTTCTGGTTTTGTCCAGATTTCTTGCAGAGTTTGAGAGATATGTCTCCTCCATTTTTAAGATTGTGCTCTCCTAACAAAAATAATAACAATAGAAAATATATTCACAAGTTTGCTGGATCTAGGGCTTTCATCTTTGATTTGATAGTGTAGTCATATATCATTAGGAATGTGATCAGTAGAAAATAGACTATTTTAATCAGGATCTGATTAAGGTTATAGGTAACAAAACTAAATTTTGCATTCAAGAGTTCTACAACTCTAAAACTTTTTTTAGAATGAAATTGCACCATTATTTTCAGACCACTGGTAGAAAAGAGTATTGGGACCGACGAGTGTGCATGAAGTGCTTGCTGGCTCATTAATGAAGGGCCATGTTTACTTTTAGTGGAGTGAAAAGATACTATAACAGTAAATATAAGGGTACAGTTTATATAGGTTCATAGGTTCATACTAGGCTATCTGCCCTAGGGCATTTATAAGCCTAGCCAGAGTGTGTTTGGCTTTCGCCACCCATTTTAAATGAATTTTGCTATGCCCTTTTTCGAGGTTAGTATACTGTGCCTCTGTCTAACAGTGACACAGAAGTGATACCCGGGGTAAACCTACGATCTCCCATCCACTCATCAAGATTCCTCTTGAAGAGAGTCAATGAGGGACTCTGCCTAACCTGGACTGGGATTTTATTCCAGAGTGAAGGGAGCCTTTGGGTCATGAATCTGTCCCTCCAGCATGTCCTATTTATTTCAGTGCTGAGGTTCAAGTCTCTTGAGCGCGTAGCTCGATGGGATTTGGATTTTCTGAGGTGCAGCATGTCCATTAATTCCGGGTTGGACATGGCTTTATACGTCAGGCACAGATCGCCTCTGAGCAGGCGGTATGCCACTGAGTAGAGCTGGAGTTTCTTTAACTGGACAGCATATGGCATCTGTTTGAGCCCTATGATCCTCTTGGTGAGGTACTTTTGGGGTCTTTCCAGTTGCTGCAGGTGTCTGGTAAGGTGCATCCCGAAAGGGGCATTGTACTCAATTATGGGCCTGATATTTATATGGCGGTTTGTACTTTATGTGATGGATTTTATGTTAGCATGACAACCGGGACATTAACTAAAATAATAAGTCAGCATGTGTATGCATTAACATCAATAAAAAAAAAATATATCCTTTATTTGAACATTCTGAAAAAAATATCATGGATGTAAATTGCTTCTTTCTTACATAGTAGATCACATCGATATTAATATTAGGGAAAGATACTTCCTGAATAAAACAGAACAAAAGGAAACTAGGCAGCAAATGTACTTACAGAATTATAAACGTCATGGAGTAGTATTCCAGAATGACGATTTTAGCTTTTTAAATACTTCAAAATATTTGTGTTTGTTATTAACAATTCTGGTGCATTTCTTAACATTTAAATTATGTTAGTGTTTGTCAGGTATTTTTATATTGTGTTTTTAATAGTAAGTTGATTCATGTAATGTTGCATTAATTGTGAGTGCATTTAATTAAGAGATATTTAACTTCAGAGTGTTCTGAAGAAGTCTGGTGCATCTCTTAGATTATAAGAAAATATGTAACATTTTATTAAATGTTGCTGGGCTTCAGCTGCTGGTTTGTATAATTGTTTAGCTAGGCCATGTAATGCAGCCTCCCTCTGAGTTTCAGTACAGTTTACAGACTAAGGGAAACATTATGGTCTATGTGAATTTTTGTTCGGTGGCAAGATCCTAAAAGTTAAGTGTGAGCAAGTTCCACTTTATGGCAATATACATTCTGTAAGAAAATTATCTCTGTCATTTGTTAGACAGTTTCATTTGTCCTAATATATTTATCATGTGGCAAAGGCTGCTTGAGTGAATATACCAAGTCAGGTGTGCTATATGGTAAGCCACAGATAATTATGTAATGTTGGCCATATAAGCTTTTTTCTTATATGTCTTCAAAATTGACAGCATAGAAATATGTAACAACAGCACAGTAAGAAGTCCTTTATCAGGATGTCTAAGATTTATCCGGGATAGCAGTGAGAAAGGCATTAGTGCATTTGCAACATACTGGATGCAGAATGCAGAAATGCTTGCACTTGGTGTATTGGGTCATTATGACCTTGGCAAAATATAGCATCCCAAGTCTCTGTTTTTGTAATGATGGCCATATACAGTGTAACAAAAATGTATGCCTGTGGTGCAGTCGAGACAGACGGAGAACCACTGGAATATGGAAATCAGTGTTTAATATAAATAATTAAGTGCTTTCTTCTTGTCAAATACAAAACTTTGTCAGAACAAAAAATACAAGCATTGCCCTTGTTTATATCCTTGCACTAGCCAAACAAATTAATGTATTCATTTAAAGCAACATCTCAATTTTAAAACCATAATGCATATATTTATACAAATTTAAAAAAGTTAAAATTTTCTGACAAAAAAATGTATTGAATTGGCTACCCATTATAAGTTTGTTGTTCTCAATTTCAGCACAGGAAGACTGGAGACACTCTCATTCATCACTGCTGTAACTGTAGAATTTAATTTAAGCTGCCAGAAGATTTCTCTATATACATGCTTGTTCCCCAATCCCATCCTCTAGAACATACGTTAATCCTATACCTGTTTTGCTATGTTTAAATAGGGCATTATTGGATATTTTCTAGAGATGTTGTATATATGTTCATATATTCTTTTCCAAATATAAAAAACAGGGCAGGTAGAGCATTTTGCTATATATGTACTATAGCTTTACTTGACCTATTCCCATCTTGAAGTTTAAGTAAGGTATCATGATTCATTCCTACCCCAATAACATCCTGCTCATATATTTATATATTATATGATATATATATATATTTGCCACATTTTCCTGTCCCCTTGACCTTAACCATCTGTAGGTTGACAAATCTGTATATCATTATTCCAAAATCCCCTTCAAATTTTTGAATGCTTTGTAAACAAAATAAGGTGTATCCCTTAAAATAGGGAGAATGGTAATGTTAATTTTAAAATGTTTTAATTTCTATAAACAATCATTTTAACAATATCAGTGATGTGTTGAATGACTAAAACAATCCCGAAAGCACATTTTGGTGTGGGGTTGTAATGGTTATTAGTATTAAATTCCTCATTATCTAGAAACAGTTTACATTGGACACCCCATATACAATGTACTGTACTTCTGTTTTTAAAACAATGAACTTAATATGATAGTCTCACTTGTAACTATTGTCTATAATGGTATCAAAAAGTGATTTATAGTTCACATTTTCTATAGTTTAGTAGACAAGTCTATGGCAGATGAAAAAGCCAGTTCATACACATGAAGTATGCATTATGTTATGAGAATGTCTATATAATGGTTAGATTCATGCTAAAAACTCTTCACAAAATTGACACAATAGAAGATTAATAAAGAAGCACTGAGACCTCAGCATACTAGTCTATCCTTGAAGCACCATAGTGTTTCCCAGAGGCATAGCTAGGGTGAGAAGGGGGCAGCTCCCTCAGTCGCAAGGTGTTAGGGGATACAATCAGTAGTCCAGTACCAGCATTTAGAAATGGATTTCAGTTCTGGTTTTGTAGTTAGGGCTTCATTTGCAGTGTAATCTGTCTGTATTTAGCAGTTAAAAATTAGAATGAGTTTTTTTTTTTTTCGTTTTACTTCCCAACTTAAAAAAAATAGAATAATTCACTGGAACAAATAGCTTTGGCTCTGACATTTGCACAAAACATAAAAAATGTTGGAATATAGAATAATCATTGAACTCTTTGAAACAGGAAGTAGATGTAACAGATAATAGGACGCAGTTTATCTGGGCTACCAACCTTGCATATAGCTGGTAAGCCACTTGGTATCAATTGCAGAGAGGCCAGTATAAGATAATCTGCTTCAAAGAATCTAGTAACTGGTGGTATCAGATGCTTTTGACAAATCAAGAAAGAACATACCAGCAACATTGCCATGATGAACCACAATCTGTAATACTTCTGTTATGTCAAGAAGAGCTCAGTCGACTCTATTATGATAACAGAACCCATCTTGGCATTCAGGTAATTATCTGTGAGTCTGCATTTGTTTTTACATTTGTTTTTGTTTATTCATTTTATGTATTTGTTGACCAGGTTTGTTCTACTACACTAGTGGCATCTTTACAGAGGAGACCTGCGGGATATATTTATCTAGTACAGGTGACTCATGGTACTGGCTGCTAGGCTGAAGCCCTATGTGGTAAAAAATGCTTAAATACAACTAAAGTTAATCCTTTTTTCTTATTTTAATTATTTTTTAATATAGCTTTGTGTATTTCATTATTAGTGTTTTCCCTTCACTAGAGTGTGACACACTGCAAGAAATTCCCAGCACATCTGAGTTCCAGGAAAAAAAGAAAAATAAATTGGCTTACTCAGATCATTAGGCTATCAGTCCAAATACAGAGCAATTCGAAGATACAAGTGGCAGGAAAGGTATTTAAAGAGAGGTCCCTTGGCTGCTGTATAAAGCAGCAAAGAGACATTTCTATTAGCTAAGGCTGCCTCAGAAGACTGAAGAAGCCCAGTTGAAACTGAAAAGAAGTACTGGACCTTTGCAAAAACATGAACATGGGAACAAGTTTTATTTACTTATTTATTTATTTGTTTGTTTGTTTATCTGAAACTTCCTGGAAAATGTTATTGGCACTGTGCATGTAATTTATCCTGAGAGTAAGAAGGCAAATTTTATTTTTATATTTTTGTAATATGTGTGTGTATGCGAGAGGGGTACAAGTGTGTAAAATAGGTGCTCTTATTTTTCTGATTTTACCTTTCATTTGGGTCTGTTATTCACAAGGTTTGTGGGTTTTTTTCTTACTAATCAATGATAAATGCATTTGCTTAATTATGACAGATATTTGAGTTCGAAACATTACTCTGGCAACTGTTTAAATATATAAAGACACATATAGGAATGCATTTTCTCAACTCACTGCTGTCACTGATTTTAGTCTTTCATTTTTAGCTTTCTATTTATTGTTGAGCTAAAATGTTGAGTGGTATGGGAGGTTGCAGTCCATTGCTCACTGTAATCTGACAGCAGTGAGCTGAGGAAATACATTCTTCTCTGTCAGTTATTTATGCTTGTAATCACTGATTTCATCTCAATCAAAGTTCTGGGTTGTACAGTCAGAGTCATACACGTGGCTGCAATTAACTGACATGGTGGCTGGCTATGAACAAAATGAATCCCCCCCAAACAGATACTTTCTACAACCCCCTCCCCTTGCTTTGAAGTTACCAACCACTACTGTGGCATACAGGAAGTTAGGCCAGAGGACTAGGGAAATTCCCCAACACTTTGTAGCTGTGAGATGGTGCTGGTAGACTAGGAGAAACATAAAAATGCTATGGTGATGGAGTTGGAAAATAAAAATATGAAGAAAAATGTGTTTGATATACACCTTCAGAATGTTAACAAAGATTCCTTTGTGGTGGATGTAACAAATGAGCAGTGTTTAGCTGTCTCCCTGGATAAGGAAGTAAGCAAGTGTGTTGACAAAACTGTTGCCAGTAAGAATTGCAGATGATCTGTTAAAAGATAATCAAGCAAGATGTTTCAGGTTCTGCTGTGTCATGGGATGAGATAGCAGATACGTTTTTTGGAAGTGCAGAGGATGTTAATGTGGAAGAGGAACCATGTGAAATGACAAACAGATAATTCAGCAGCTAAAACTTGTGCAGTATAGACAGAAAGTAAGAATGAAAGTAGCAACAAACAGAGAAAGGAGCTGGTTTAATGGCAGCAGATAATGAAGTAAGTAAAACATATGCAGCAGTCAAAGGAATCAAAAAAGAAGAGCAGTAGAAAACTGTAAGAAAAAGGGTCTATATTATGTGATCAAACATTTAGGTGATCGAACACCTAAACTTTGACCTGTACATGTCGAACTCTGACAATCTCCAACAGTTATTTACACAAAATTTTTCCCTGGGAAAGAATCTGCTTGCCCGTCATTGGTAATTTGCCCTTTTCCCCAATGTAGAGTGATCTTGGACTTGGTATATTTAGTTATGGGGTGTGTGGGAGGCACAGATCCCCATGTCGGGGGGTGTGGGGGACAAAGCACCTCACTTGATTAGTATTTAATGGTTTGTTTTGTTTCCTACGGCCAAGAAAATTTTTTCCCTGGGACAAAATTTGCATAAATGGCTGTCCGTGGTTTTAAGAGTTCAACATTTATGGGTCGATATTTAGGTGTTTGATTACCTTAACATTGAATCACGTAATATAGACCCCCAAACATGTTTTTAAAAAAGAAAAGATCAACTGAGAGAATAAGAACAAAATATGACACTGTAACAGACAGATATTGTGTATGGGTAATTTGGTAACTACTCTGATTTTTAAAGAAATTTGATGTTTTATACATTTTGGGATAGAAACTTTTTGTGACTTACTTGAAACTGAAGGACCGATGATAAGAGTTCTGAAACTGTGTAACAAAAAGAAGGATGTTTATCTGTGGAACAATTATATGGCTTCTGTTAGTAACTCAAATGTTAAAAAATATTACTTTGCAGTTTAAAAATTATAAACTGATAGGAAACAATATTTAAAAAGTGTGCAATGTCTGTGAAACTGTTGATAATATTGTAACAGTTACAGATAGGAGCAACTTATAGAATGGAGGTTGAACGTTGTTTTGAGTGTTAAAGAACATGGTGAAACACTTGCCAAGTGCTATTTTATGGCTGGTCATAGATGGACTTAAAAATAACCTGGCAGGCCTAAATCATGTTTCCTTTGTGGGGACATTTCTCATTTAATTAATCAGTGAGAAAAGGTACAACGTGACCATTGTGGGGAGAAAGGAAATGCAGCAAGAAGATATGTGACTGAATCCAGGTTGCATAAAAAATGGACACTTTTGGATGGATTGTCAAAAGCAAACAGTAAATAATTAGAAAGAAAGGAAAGGGGAGAAAACATATATGAGGAAGGACTACAAGAGGCAGGGGGTCAGTGTGAACTAGGTGTAGAGGAAACTGTTGAAAAAGAAGAAAAATATGGAGGGGAAAATGTGGAGAGAGAGTGCTTGTAGGAAGAGATGTCAGGAGATGGGATTGACACTGATAATTTTTTTGGTAGTTCTAGCCAATGAAAAATCTGATTCTGAGGATCAAGTATTATTTCTACAGAAACCCTGAAAAAATATTCATTTGGGGAAAAGTAAAAATAAGAAAACAAAAATTTAGCAATGTTTCCCCAAAATATAAAAAGAAGGTGAAACAACCATTTTAGAGTACTTTCAGTAAATATGAACATTACTTTGCACACTGTAACAAATAAGGGCATACTTGAATGGTGTGTTAACTGTGATGGGGATGTTATTCTGTTAGAGGATGTAAGATTTCTGACAAGTTAAGAAAGACTACAAAGATAAAAATTGCAGGGTAGAAATATAATGCAGAATTTGTAGAACATTGATCTGCAGTGGATGCGTTATATTAACAAACAGTGAAAATACAAGATTTAACATTGGCAAGGATGGGAATGATAACCATTGTGGATGTGAGGAGGAGAGAACATGTTAATAGAATTATTATTTTTTTCCCTGGGACATCACTGATATTGTTAAAATGATTGTTTATAGAAATTAAAACATTTTAAAATTAACATTACCATTCTCCCTATTTTAAGGGATACACCTTATTTTGTTTACAAAGCATTCAAAAATTTGAAGGGGATTTTGGAATAATGATATACAGATTTGTCAACCTACAGATGGTTAAGGTCAAGGGGACAGGAAAATGTGGCAAATATATATATATATCATATAATATATAAATATATGAGCAGGATGTTATTGCATCCACTGCAGATCAATGTTCTACAAATTCCGCATTATATTTCTACACATCCACAATGGTTATCATTCCCATCCTTCCAATGTTAAATCTTGTATTTTCACTGTTTGTTAATATAACGCATCCACTGCAGATCAATGTTCTACAAATTCCGCATTATATTTCTACCCTGCAATTTTTATATATGTACTATAGCTTTACTTGACCTATTCCCATCTTGAAGTTTAAGTAAGGTATCATGATTCATTCCTACCCCAATAACATCCTGCTCATATATTTATATATTATATGATATATATATATATATTTGCCACATTTTCCTGTCCCCTTGACCTTAACCATCTGTAGGTTGACAAATCTGTATATCATTATTCCAAAATCCCCTTCAAATTTTTGAATGCTTTGTAAACAAAATAAGGTGTATCCCTTAAAATAGGGGAATGGTAATGTTAATTTTAAAATGTTTTAATTTCTATAAATAATCATTTTAACAATATCAGTGATGTGTTGAATGACTAAAACAATCCCGAAAGCACATTTTGGTGTGGGGTTGTAATGGTTATTAGTATTAAATTCCTCATTATCTAGAAACAGTTTGCATTGGACACCCCATATACAATGTACTGTACTTCTGTTTTTAAAACAATGAACTTAATATGATAGTCTCACTTGTAACTATTGTCTATAATGGTATCAAAAAGTGATTTATAGTTCACATTTTCTATAGTTTAGTAGACAAGTCTATGGCAGATGAAAAAGCCAGTTCATACACATGAAGTATGCATTATGTTATGAGAATGTCTATATAATGGTTAGATTCATGCTAAAAACTCTCCACAAAAATTGACACAATAGAAGATTAATAAAGGAGCACTGAGACCTCAGCATACTAGTCTATCCTTGAAGCACCATAGTGTTTCCCAGAGGCATAGCTAGGGTGAGAAGGGGGCAGCTCCCTCAGTCGCAAGGTGTTAGGGGATACAATCAGTAGTCCAGTACCAGCATTTAGAAATGGATTTCAGTTCTGGTTTTGTAGTTAGGGCTTCATTTGTAGTGTAATCTGTCTGTATTTAGCAGTTAAAAATTAGAATGAGTTTTTTTTTTTTTTTCGTTTTACTTCCCAACTTAAAAAAAATAGAATAATTCACTGGAACAAATAGCTTTGGCTCTGACATTTGCACAAAACATAAAACATGTTGGAATATAGAATAATCATTGAACTCTTTGAAACAGGAAGTAGATGTAACAGATAATAGGACGCAGTTTATCTGGGCTACCAACCTTGCATATAGCTGGTAAGCCACTTGGTATCAATTGCAGAGAGGCCAGTATAAGATAATCTGCTTCAAAGAATCTAGTAACTGGTGGTATCAGATGCTTTTGACAAGTCAAGAAAGAACATACCAGCAACATTGCCATGATGAACCACAATCTGTAATACTTCTGTTATGTCAAGAAGAGCTCAGTCGACTCTATTATGATAACAGAACCCATCTTGGCATTCAGGTAATTATCTGTGAGTCTGCATTTGTTTTTACATTTGTTTTTGTTTATTCATTTTATGTATTTGTTGACCAGGTTTGTTCTACTACACTAGTGGCATCTTTACAGAGGAGACCTGTGGGATATATTTATCTAGTACAGGTGACTCATGGTACTGGCTGCTAGGCTGAAGCCCTATGTGGTAAAAAATGCTTAAATACAACTAAAGTTAATCCTTTTTTCTTATTTTAATTATTTTTTAATATAGCTTTGTGTATTTCATTATTAGTGTTTTCCCTTCACTAAAGTGTGACACACTGCAAGAAATTCCCAGCACATCTGAGTTCCAGGAAAAAAAGAAAAATAAATTGGCTTACTCAGATCATTAGGCTATCAGTCCAAATACAGAGCAATTCGAAGATACAAGTGGCAGGAAAGGTATTTAAAGAGAGGTCCCTTGGCTGCTGTATAAAGCAGCAAAGAGACATTTCTATTAGCTAAGGCTGCCTCAGAAGACTGAAGAAGCCCAGTTGAAACTGAAAAGAAGTACTGGACCTTTGCAAAAACATGAACATGGGAACAAGTTTTATTTACTTATTTATTTATTTGTTTGTTTGTTTATCTGAAACTTCCTGGAAAATGTTATTGGCACTGTGCATGTAATTTATCCTGAGAGTAAGAAGGCAAATTTTATTTTTTATATTTTTTGTAATATGTGTGTGTATGCGAGAGGGGGTACAAGTGTGTAAAATAGGTGCTCTTATTTTTCTGATTTTACCTTTCATTTGGGTCTGTTATTCACAAGGTTTGTGGGTTTTTTTCTTACTAATCAATGATAAATGCATTTGCTTAATTATGACAGATATTTGAGTTCGAAACATTACTCTGGCAACTGTTTAAATATATAAAGACACATATAGGAATGCATTTTCTCAACTCACTGCTGTCACTGATTTTAGTCTTTCATTTTTAGCTTTCTATTTATTGTTGAGCTAAAATGTTGAGTGGTATGGGAGGTTGCAGTCCATTGCTCACTGTAATCTGACAGCAGTGAGCTGAAGAAATACATTCTTCTCTGTCAGTTATTTATGCTTGTAATCACTGATTTCATCTCAATCAAAGTTCTGGGTTGTACAGTCAGAGTCATACATGTGGATGCAATTAACTGACATGGTGGCTGGCTATGAACAAAATGAATCCCCCCCAAACAGATACTTTCTACAACCCCCTCCCCTTGCTTTGAAGTTACCAACCACTACTGTGGCATACAGGAAGTTAGGCCAGAGGACTAGGGAAATTCCCCAACACTTTGTAGCTGTGAGATGGTGCTGGTAGACTAGGAGAAACATAAAAATGCTATGGTGATGGAGTTGGAAAATAAAAATATGAAGAAAAATGTGTTTGATATACACCTTCAGAATGTTAACAAAGATTCCTTTGTGGTGGATGTTACAAATGAGCAGTGTTTAGCTGTCTCCCTGGATAAGGAAGTAAGCAAGTGTGTTGACAAAACTGTTGCCAGTAAGAATTGCAGATGATCTGTTAAAAGATAATCAAGCAAGATGTTTCAGGTTCTGCTGTGTCATGGGATGAGATAGCAGATACGTTTTTTGGAAGTGCAGAGGATGTTAATGTGGAAGAGGAACCATGTGAAATGACAAACAGATAATTCAGCAGCTAAAACTTGTGCAGTATAGACAGAAAGTAAGAATGAAAGTAGCAACAAACAGAGAAAGGAGCTGGTTTAATGGCAGCAGATAATGAAGTAAGTAAAACATATGCAGCAGTCAAAGGAATCAAAAAAGAAGAGCAGTAGAAAACTGTAAGAAAAAGGGTCTATATTATGTGATCAAACATTTAGGTGATCGAACACCTAAACTTTGACCTGTACATGTCGAACTCTGACAATCTCCAACAGTTATTTACACAAAATTTTTCCCTGGGAAAAAATCTGCTTGCCCGTCATTGGTAATTTGCCCTTTTCCCCACTGTAGAGTGATCTTGGACTTGGTATATTTAGTTATGGGGTGTGTGGGAGGCACAGATCCCCATGTCGGGGGGTGTGGGGGACAAAGCACCTCACTTGATTAGTATTTAATGGTTTGTTTTGTTTCCTCTGCCAAGAAAATTTTTTCCCTGGGACAAAATTTGCATAAATGGCTGTCCGTGGTTTTAAGAGTTCAACATTTATGGGTCGATATTTAGGTGTTTGATTACCTTAACATTGAATCACGTAATATAGACCCCCAAACATGTTTTTAAAAAAGAAAAGATCAACTGAGAGAATAAGAACAAAATATGACACTGTAACAGACAGATATTGTGTATGGGTAATTTGGTAACTACTCTGATTTTTAAAGAAATTTGATGTTTTATACATTTTGGGATAGAAACTTTTTGTGACTTACTTGAAACTGAAGGACCGATGATAAGAATTCTGAAACTGTGTAACAAAAAGAAGGATGTTTATCTATGGAACAATTATATGGCTTCTGTTAGTAACTCAAATGTTAAAAAATATTACTTTGCAGTTTAAAAATTATAAACTGATAGGAAACAATATTTAAAAAGTGTGCAATGTCTGTGAAACTGTTGATAATATTGTAACAGTTACAGATAGGAGCAACTTATAGAATGGAGGTTGAACGTTATTTTGAGTGTTAAAGAACATGGTGAAACACTTGCCAAGTGCTATTTTATGGCTGGTCATAGATGGACTTAAAAATAACCTGGCAGGCCTAAATCATGTTTCCTTTGTGGGGACATTTCTCATTTAATTAATCAGTGAGAAAAGGTACAACGTGACCATTGTTGGGAGAAAGGAAATGCAGCAAGAAGATATGTGACTGAATCCAGGTTGCATAAAAAATTGACACTTTTGGATGGATTGTCAAAAGCAAACAGTAAATAATTAGAAAGAAAGGAAAGGGGAGAAAACATATATGAGGAAGGACTACAAGAGGCAGGGGGTCAGTGTGAACTAGGTGTAGAGGAAACTGTTGAAAAAGAAGAAAAATATGGAGGGGAAAATGTGGAGAGAGAGTGCTTGTAGGAAGAGATGTCAGGAGATGGGATTGACACTGATAATTTTTTTGGTAGTTCTAGCCAATGAAAAATCTGATTCTGAGGATCAAGTATTATTTCTACAGAAACCCTGAAAAAATATTCATTTGGGGAAAAGTAAAAATAAGAAAACAAAAATTTAGCAATGTTTCCCCAAAATATAAAAAGAAGGTGAAACAACCATTTTAGAGTACTTTCAGTAAATATGAACATTACTTTGCACACTGTAACAAATAAGGGCATACTTGAATGGTGTGTTAACTGTGATGGGGATGTTATTCTGTTAGAGGATGTAAGATTTCTGACAAGTTAAGAAAGACTACAAAGATAAAAATTGCAGGGTAGAAATATAATGCGGAATTTGTAGAACATTGATCTGCAGTGGATGCGTTATATTAACAAACAGTGAAAATACAAGATTTAACACTGGCAAGGATGGGAATGATAACCATTGTGGATGTGAGGAGGAGAGAACATGTTAATAGAATTATAGCATTATATGCATATATAGCTAACAAGGAAAGAGAGAGAATCTCTTCAAACATTAGACTATGTGGTGCTTAACATAAAAATGATAATTTCAGGGGACTAATTGCAAATTAAGGGAAAATGTAAAAATCAAGGGAAAGATGTAAAGAACTACAAGAACTGATCATATGTGACAAATTAGCTGTGTGGAAAAATGTCAATGGTTTTATAGAATTGGGGAAGTTAGATCTGAAATTGATTATTTTTTATTATTGGAAGGCTTGAAGTAGCAGACGGTGATAGAGCTGTGTTATTATTTTCAGTCCACTTTAGCAACATGGATGGAAGTGATAGAAAAAGGGAGTATACTGAAATAGGAATGGGATTAAAAGCAAATAAGTTGAGAAATTATGAGATGAAACTGGATAAAATTGGAGATTGGGAAGTATTACAGTTATGGAGGGATGTTACAGCTGTGAAGGACTTCTATGAAAACTGGAATGAATGGTGTAGTGAATTTTAAATGAACTATAAAAAGTGTGTTTTTTTTTTCCAGTAGGAGGCTAATGTAAGAAAGGAAGAGGAAGTAATTTATGGGAAAATGTATTGACATATATTAGATAATTTAGACAATATTACAAGATAGTATTATCAAAAGAAATAAATAAATGAAATGAAGACATTACTAGTTAGGCAAATATATTGTTTACAATGGAAGAAGGGTAGAGGTATCTACACATTTGGGTAAAATAGTAGATGAAGATATTAGTAAAATGAGGGAAATGAAAATTGCAAAGGAGAGGTAAAAGGAACACAAGACCAAATTATGAGTGTTAAAGTACAGCATGAGGAAATTTTGAATAAGAGTAAAAAGAAGGAAAATAAGATATCATGGAAAGTAAAACAATTTCCAGAATGAGTTAAAGAACAATTTGAAAAAGAAATTACTATTAGTGAATTGGACATATTACCTAGGAAAGTAAATGCTGATTCAGTATCAGGTCCAGATAGTATAGGGTATGGAATGTACAAGAAAGTAAAAAGAAATAGATTGGCAAAGAGAGTATCCTCAGGATTCAATAAAATCCATGTAGGCTCCATGTAGATCCTACATGGAATGTAACCATCTACATGGCCATGCATCCCCCTTGGCAGCACGCCATGCATATTAATCATGGCACGCTGCTGAGGGAGAGCATAGTAACAGGGATATTGAATCCATGGAGGGAGAAGTGTAGAGGCTATCTCGTGGTTGTGGATGCCTGGTCAAATGTTATGAACATGGTGAGGTTCCCTGCAGTGTTCCCTGCTACTGTTGAAATGTGCTGTGAATTAATAGTTTGTGTTCTAAATGTCTAATTTTGTTTTGTTTTTTTAATGTAGCATTTAAATTACATTATTGTGAATCCAGCAATGAATGACTGAGTCATGCACTCTTTATCCTCACAATATATTTCAAATGAAATGTCTGATTTTTACTGACGGAAATCACTTGCCTGCAGATAGGAATACACTTCACATATCCTTATAGTAAAACTATAAGGGCATAAAGTGTCAGGTCATGCATTAGTATGCATTTGCAGAGGATTTTAACTCAGGTAATGCAAATGCAGCACACAATCCTTTCATACTCACAGTGCAGAATAGCACAGCTGTACAACTAACATGCATAGGTTCATAGGTTCATAGGTAGGTACTAGGCTATTGGCGCAAGGGCCTAAGTAAGCCTAGCCAACAAGGTTCTCTGGCTTATACCACCCAAGAAAGTTATTTTCCTGTGCCCCTGTCGAACAGAGCCACATATGTGATCCTTGCGGTGTATTTCCTATTTCCCATCCACTCATCAAGATTTTTCTTGAATAGTGCTAATGAGGAACTTTGCTTGACATAGATGCTTGACATAGATGGATAGCTTGTTCCAGAGGATGGGAAGTCTCTGGGACAGGAATATATCCCTCCAGCATGTCCTGCATATTGTGATGACAAGGTTTAGTTCCTTAGAGCATGTAGCTCAGAGGGATTGGGATTTCTTTAGGTGCAGCATGTCCAACAGCTCTGGGCTTGATATAGCTTTATATGTTAAGCAGAGATCACCTCAGAGTAGGTGATATGCTATGGAGTAAAGCTGGAGTTTTTTGAGAAAGTCAGTCTACGGCACATGTTTGAGGCCAGTAATCCTCTTTGGGAGGTACTTCTGTGGCCTTTCCAACTGCTGCAGATGTCTTGTGAGGTACATTCCTAAAGGGGTGTTGTACTCTATAATGGGTCTAATGAGTGTCGAGTAGAGGGGAACAATAACCTCTTTTTCCTGGATGAGAACCCTTTTGTGGTGAGTTGTGCCATGTAGAAGGATTTCCTGACTACTGTGGTGATGTGATTATCAAAGGAGAGACTACTGTCCACCTGGGTCACAAGGTTGACTGCCGCCTATGTAGTAGTTCATGGGTTTTTACCAAAGGAGATGACAATGCACATTTTGGCATTGAACTTGAGGCCATGGCTCTAACACCAGGCATCTTTCTCAGTGAGGCCCTTTTGTAGGATGTCCACATCATTTGGGGACTCAACTATGGCTCCTAATTTGCAGTCATCTGCAAAGTTTGTTAGCTAAAGGCCTTCTGTGTTAGCCTGTACTTCAGAGAAGTAGATACCAAACAGGAGAGGTCCCAGGACTTAACCCTGTGGTATTCCACTTGTCACTGGTTTGAAGTCAGATTTGGAGTCTGCAACTTTTACAGTGTGGGTTCTGTCAGTGAGCCAGTTGGCAACCCATCTTGTGATGTAAGGATTTATACCTAGTTTAGTGAGTTTATCTAAAATTCCAGAATGGGGGAAGTGTCGAAAGCCTTGGCGAGGTCAAGATAGGCTGTGTGAACCACCTTACCCTCGTCTACAGCTTTGGTGATTGCCTGAAAGAAGTCAATCAGATTCAGGAGGCATGATCTGCCACTCACATACCCGAATTGGGTGGGGTCCAGAGTTTGGAGGTTACCAGTGTATTTATATATGAGTTCCATGATGATACGTTCCATGGCCTTACAGACCAGGCTCGTCAGGGTAATAGGGCGATAGTTCCTGGGATCAGTGGTGGCTCCCAATTTTGTGGAGTGGGATGACTGTTGCTGTGCACCATTCAGTGGGCACAAAGCCTGATGTGAGGCTATGATTGAACATGGTGCTTAAATGGGGAGCCAGTTCGTACTGAAGTTCATGTAAAATGCAGCCTGGGATGTTGTCCAGTCCCATGGATGCTGTGTTTTTGGTTTTAACTAGTGCAGCTTTTACCTGCGTAATTGTGATTACAGGGACTCTGCATTCTTCCTGTATAGATATGGGCCCTTTAGGGGGTGAGACGGGGGTAAAGTTAGCAATGAACCTATCTGCCAGGATGTTGGCAATATCAGTTGGTTCTGTAATTTTCGTGCCGTTGTGCTGTAACTCAGAGCAGATCTGGGTGGTGTCATTGAGATTCACACATATGAAGCTCCTGCCTGTAACAAGGACTGCCAGCATATACATTCCAAATGAGTACCAGACTGAAACACATTGGCCTGACAGTTGCCCAATTGGTAGACATAGGGTTATATTTATCCCCAATGCTGCTCAAGGACACAACAAACATGTTGCCTAGTACTCTGTTAGTGATATTATTGCCTATCATACTTACCTTAAACACAAGCCATGCAGTGGTAGCATTGTTGCCTCACAGCAAGAGGGTCTCTGGTTCAATTCTTGGCTGGGGTGCCCTCTGTGTGGAGTCTGTATGTTCTCCCTGCATTCATGTGGATTTCCTACGGATGCTCCGGTTTCCTCCCACATTACAAAGACATGCATATAGAGCATTTCTCCCCAGGCCTCCGCTGAAAATTGGCTTCGTTCCAAGTCAGACTTTTTCAGTTAATAAATGTTAAATAAATAAATAAAAATAAAAAATTGGAGTAGAATGGGTACCCTCACTCTGGCTCTGCTTCTGCAACAAGACTGACACAGCTCCCACAGTTACTCTCACAGCTTGTTGTCCTCCAAAGTGTTCACAATCTCTGCCTATGCCTATTACCTGCAGCTGCAGCCTGTAGCACACACATCCCTATAGAAAAGTAGCTGCTACAGACTTACCCTCTGCATGTGTATAGTCTCCTCACCGCAGTAATGTCCAGCACAACATATCAGAAAAGGCTTCTAATCTACATGATGACCTTATATCTTGTACAGTGGTTCCATGTCATTGACTGCTGATACTGCAAATCAGCTGTGTTGGCTGCAATTAGCATTTCAGAACCACAGATTGGTTAAGAGGCAATCACCTGCTAATGAGAAGCATATTAAAAAGGCAGACAGCTGGTGATAGGGAACCATTCTGTATGAGACTTTCTTCACACAGAACATGTGTTTACAAGAACATAAATATCACCACATATCAATAGAAGAGTTTTGCACTGCATCAGGTATGTAACCTTTTTTGTTTACAACAGGATGCAGATGTATTTACAGGGAATAGAGATTACAGCATTAAGCCTTAGAACTGTGATAATGACATGTTATTGATCTCCAGATTTGTCACACCTGCAGAAGACATACACTACATCAAGGGTGATGTATTTTTTGTCAATGTGGCACACTGGTCTTCTGGGACTGTCCCTTTATAGTGGTTGTAATAGCACACTGCTATTTCTTTGGCACTGTTGTTCTGACATATTGTCAGGAGGACTGCCCCTAGGAGACACACTAGAATTGACTTCAGTGGTGGGTGTATGATCATATAGCAGTATCTGTCATGGCACACACAAGAATAGCAGACTATCACTAGTATCTTAGTTGTATCCACATACTTAGTATATTTACACACTGTGGAATATGACATGTGTGATCAAGCAATGGATACTGCCAGCCATTCTGTTCTTGCAGTATCTCTACCTAGTGTACTTCCACGTATGTGATCCTGACATTTGTTCTCATTTTGTTATATTTCAGGAAACATTTATGCAAGATGCTGTGCACTTTTCTTGGATGCAGAGAGTACTATTACACTAGAAGGCCTCCAGCAACACCATGAACTCCTACTGTCCAGGTGGAGGCAAAACAGGGGCCATAGGGCAACACTCTGGGCTGACCTTATCCATGATGTGAATGCCACAGGTCATCAGAGCAGGACATATTAGGAGGTTTGACACTGCACAACAGACATGATCAATGCTGTACACAGAAGAGCAGCAGATGTAGCCAGGGATCATGGCATCACCAGTGGAGGGCCTGCAGCAGAACAACCACTGTCAGCCACTGAGGAATTCCTGGCAAACCTAGGCACACATGATAGCTCCCAGGCATCCATCACACCATGCATCATGGATGTGGGTGCCACAGTTTAAGGAGCATGCAGTTAAGCATAGTTTGATTAGCATTTCAATACTGTATCATTCAGTGTGTCATGTGTACATACTTTTCCATGGGTGTCAGCTCTTTTTTCTTTGGGGGAGAAGGGTTTAACTTCAGTTTGACTCTCATGCTCAGATTTTGACCAATATAACAATTAACACAGTAGCTACTGCAAATGTGAGCTATATGGATGTATTACCTTGTTGTGGTGCAACATGCTGTGGTACTAACATTACCTCTCCCACAACTTTTCCCAGGTCCATCAGGTATTGGACAAGGTCGTGGTCCTGCTCCTGGCAAGCACAATACTCTTTTGTTATAGATGTAGGTTTACAGCAATGTAATCCCTAAAGTGTCATAACAGCCCTGCTGCCTGGATTGCTGTACTGTCAGCATGATTTCCAACTGTATAGATATTTTCTGACTGCACACATGTTAGAGTCATACCTATGCCTTGCAGGTGTGACCACACTGATAGATGTGACAGTATTGTCAGGACATTACAAATTGCCATATGTGTCAACTGTACAGAGTCTTCACAAATGTAAACAGTGTACCTCATTGTTGCTGAGGAGATTACTGTGTAAAGAGCTTTTTTTACAAGTGACTACATCTGTTTGTGGGAAAAGTAATGTCCTTGTGTCCTACTATATGATGATGGGTTTTCAACA
Organism: Protopterus annectens; assembly: GCF_019279795.1. Lineage (NCBI taxonomy): Eukaryota > Metazoa > Chordata > Ceratodontiformes > Protopteridae > Protopterus > Protopterus annectens. The sequence goes on along the minus strand of NC_056735.1, from coordinate 1,942,262,870 downwards.
GGCCTGTAATAGTGACAACAGTGTATAGAGCTTTACATATATTGCAAAATAGTACTACAGAGCATAATAGTGCAGGTATTAATGTACTACTTTTCCTTTGTTATCACAGGTGACTGGGACATTGGAGTTTTTCCCCTACACAACCTGATGTCAGTGTCTCTTCAGACTCTGATAATGATGGTGAACAGAGTGAGGCACAGGTGGGGGTTTCAGGAGCTGAATCTGTCCCAGAGGTTTACATTCCTCTTCTGCCCTCATTGTCACTGCACACTGTCATTATGCCCACACATACCCAGTCTCTAGAGGCCACAGATAGTGAACAGTCAGAAAGTCAGGACATTAAACAGAAAAGTGTGGCAATTATGGCTACAGTAAGTGTAGACACTGGCCATAGCCAGAGAGCTGGTGATCTTCCTCACAGGCGGATTGATAGGGGTGTTTGTAGGAGGCCTGCTGTCTGTCCACCTCATGTTGCAGGTGTGACATCACGGGTCACTCGGTACATGTTTTGGGGCATCATGGCAGCACAGCCATGTTCTAAGAGGAGCCGCAGATGTATGCTTAGCGATATGGATGCAGTACAGTCTGACATCCATGACTACCTCCATCACATTGCTGACACCCTGGATATGTTCACTGATGCAGTGGAAAGAAGGTGGGAGACATATCTCAGACTATCTGGCATGGAATGAACAGTGCCTGTGCTGGAATGTGTGGCTCGAGTTGAGTATCGGACTCATGGACGTAGGTCAGCTACCCCATTTGCTGAGAGTCCATGTGGCCGTGCACAATTACGCTCCCATAATGGCAGTGCATCCAGCATAAAAGGGGGGAGTGTGCTGTCCACAACAAGATGTGGAAGTTCATAAGCTTGTGGTCCTGGGAGTTCCTGTGGAGGACACAGTCCCAACAGGCAGAAGTCACTGCCAGGTACTAGTACCATTACTGACCTTGGGCATGGAGGTGGTAGTGCAACTCCTGGCAGAGCCAGTTCGCATGTTCAGGGGTGGAGATGGTGAACTGTCAGCTCTACCATGCACAGTTCAAAACTGTCCAACATACACAAATATAGGCTAGCACTGAGCTTGACTGTGTACACGTACACACTCACACACCACTGTCAAATGCAGGTCACCTACAGACACACATGGCACATTTCCATGGTCCATCTTTCCTGCTTCCCTTCCTGATTCACACACATGCTGTCAAACGTTTGGGTCATGCTAGTCCTACTGCACCCCCATACAACACCCTGTGCATGTGATGATACCTATGCCACATACCTGTCATCCTTGTCATCGATGCAGGGAAATGAAGCTATGTGTCTGATGCACAGGCTGACTATATAAATTGTTGTTTTACCATGCCACTTGTTCTGGTTACTGACAGATACGGTATGCTGATATTTCTACTGAGTAAGCCATATCATTTTGTGTGCCTTATGTTGTATGATGTTGTAATGGCTGTATACTTACACAATTAAAGGTGTGTCATAGATCTGTTTCTGTTTCTGTTTCAGGATTCTGTTGGGGACACCTATGGATATACACTGGCAATAAAGCCATAGATGTCACAGTACAGGCTGGAATGTCAGCACAGAAGAAATATGTCTTCAGCAAGGGACAGCACTATAGCTGCATGGCTCCATGGGTACATATGTGCATAACAGGCTAACAAGGACAATGGCACCATTCAGCATACTCAAGCATCCCTAATCTGTGAAAAGTCTGATACCCTTGATAGGTGTCACAACGGTTTTGGGAGCTACCACATCTACAAGCTGTGGTGATGGAGATGACCCATCTACAAATTTCCTGTGTCCAGTAAACCATTTGTTTAACACCAGTTATGATTGTCTTGTACTACATCCCATTGTGTAACTTAAACATGATATGTGTCACAGCAAATGTGTGCTTCACATGCATGAGTGGCCTGTTACTTATAGGGTGTACTGTCTGTGTTACATACCTGTCTCTCCAGCATGTTCTATTTATACTGCAGTGACACTGTAGGTGGGTAGAACAGGCAAAACAAGTGTTCGTCCTGTCATGGATATGCTGGAGGTGCACAGTGGGATCTGGCACCTCCCTGTATGGCAGCCATATACAACTCCTCCAAAGCATTTAGGAGACAGATTACACATGTACGGTCTTGACACGGACTCCATTGGACATGTTATCTGCAGTGTGTATTGGTTTACCATGGAACCTGTGTGGCTGTTACAGTTGTAAGATATGCCTGTGTAGTGACACAGCAAGGGTGCCAATGATAGGTCTGATGAGTGCCAAATTTAGTATAACAATGACAGGTTTGGGATTTACATCCCATACCTTTCTGTATAGGTTGTACTAAACTGAATGCATCCCCACATCTTACTGACCAGTGAAAGTTACTCTCTGTGTCCATAAGTCCATGACTAATTATTGCTATTATTAGTATTATTATTATACATTTGTTGACCGGGCTAGTCCAGCTGGATATATGTCCATTTTCAGTGGAGGCCCAGGGAGAAAAGCTCCACAACATAAAAAAGTACACCAAGACATAGATATTTACAAAGAAATTAGGACATTACAAAGCTTTGGCACACATTACATGTCTTAGGATTTAGCATTCGAATAGAAAAGCAAATAATGCAAACAGTTATTTGTATTAATAATGCAAGTATATCTAAGAGACAATATTAGTTATAAAGTCACATAACAATTTCAAACTAAAATACTATTGACTAATAACTATGAGTTTTCATAGGAAGAAAAAAGTGCTTGGATAGGCTTATTCTGTAAAGTCTCACAAGAGATCCAAGTATAATATGGCTATGGTTAATCATTCAACTATATAAACATAAATGCATGCACATTAATCCTTCGAGTAGTCAAACACACTTTATTATCAGTAGAGAAGACACACGATAATGTCCATAAGAAGCTGGGTAAAAAGGGAAGGGTTAATTGTTAGTCTGGGTTAGCAAAGGGGCATAGCCAGTGTGATTTAAGGTAGGGTTTAAGCTTGCTTTTAAATAGATTGGCTGAGGATAGGAAGGTTAGGTGATTTGGGATACTGTTCCAGGTTTTATCCACTGTATTAGAGAACAGAGTGTCGCCAGCTGAATTGTTAGATTTAGTTATTTGTACTAGAAGTTTGTTAGATGAGCATAGGGTTTTGAGATTGTTATAGGGGATGACTAGGGAAGTGAGTATAGGTGTATTTCTTGGTTGTTACAGGATCATATGGGCTATTAGTTGATTAAAAAGTATTAGATTTGGCAATTCTAACCAACCTAGCTGATTCAGATTGATACAATGGTGGGTTCTATAGGGGAACCCATCTGCAAATCTGGCAATATTATTGTAAGAGGTAGACAGTTTGCTCAGATTACTTTTACATATTTTAGTGTAGATAGGGGAGGCATAAAGCAGGGTAGTGATAAGGTGGTTGCGGGCAATGGTGATCCTGGCTAGAGGGGTCAGAAAGGGTTTGATCCTGTAGAGGGAACCTAATTTCTAATTCACTGTTATTATAGTGATATTAATGTAAGGCTCATAAGAGAGGTTATTATCAATTAGTACCCCAAGTAGTTTTGTGGTAGGATCAGGAGATATTATAGTTCCATTACTAGAAGTTATGGTAAAGTTGAGTGGGGAGGCTCTGCGGGTGGGGTTGAATAGTAGCATTTTTGTTTTGTTTGGGTTTAGGATAAGGCACCTATGTTGAAGTCAATATTCACCTGTGCTAAAAGTCTTTTGGGTTAGGGACTGAAGTTCTGATGGGGAAGTGGCAGAGAATATAAGTGTGGAATCGTCTGCGTATTGGATACAGGTGGCTTGTGGAATTACAGAATGGAGGTCATTTGTAAAGATGGAGAAGAGTAAAGAACCCAAAATGGATCCTTGAGGGACACTTAGGGCAACTGGGAGGTGGGAAGATAAGGTATTTGCCCATAGTACAGCCTGTTGCCTATTATTTAAGTAGGATTGGAACCACTGTGTAGAGAAAGCATCCAATGACAGGTTTTTAAGTGTGTTTATGAGGAGGTGGTTAACCATGTCAAAGGCTTTTGACAGATCAATAAAGGGGGCTGAGGATAGAGTGCCCTTGTTTCCATTACTAATAATGTGGTCAGTATAGGATAAGAGAGCAGAGGTGGTGCTACGAAATGGTCTAAAGCCATGCTGGCAGATGGCTAGTAAATTGTTGGCTCAACTTTGTGCAGTGTGCAGACACTACTATATTTTTTCAGGGGTGGATGATGTCCCAAAGGATTGTATTGTGCAGTCTTAGCATTTATTATTTGTCAGTGGCACAAACAACTGAATCTGTATCTTAGGCCATCTTGGATTACTGTTGGTTCTGTGTGGGATTCAGTGACAGCTCCTGTGATGCCCCAGCACTAGCCCAGTAATCAAGGAGCTTCAATTCTCACCACTGGCAACAGCTAGGGGATATACACACTGGGAGGATTACAGGTAAACACACAGTAAAGTACAGTTTCCCTTAAGAGCACAAAGACCACAGTCAGTCTGGGACTGGTTTCTCCTTCTTTCTCCAGATGCCCAATAAGACTCCCCACTGGCACAGCTATAGGGTTGAGATCTCACCTGAGTGGCCAAAACCTCCAGCACCCTCTCCATCCAACCAGTGCAACGTGTCCCTGCTCAAGTGGCTGACACACATACACTTTGAGGTTTGATTTAGATGCAAACACACGCACACAGGCTTGGGAAAGGCTGGCACAGGTTTACTAGCTTCTGTGCAAACTATGAGGTAGTTTCCACTGCCCCAAACCACTCTTATCAGCTACTTTTAAGCCCCTTAACAAAGGGTGTCAAATCCGACTATGTAATGTTACTATTAATCCAAATGGTAGTCTGACCAAGAGCAAGGCTATTTAGAAATGGTCTGTACAGTGTCATCAAATACATATGCAAATACTGTCAGAGCTTAAATATGTCTCACAAATATCAGCCACAAAGGTATGTTTAAATATATTTAACAATAAATAATAAAAGAGCAAGACAACACTCAGTAAACAATCACAGTTACTTCAGAGTTTAAAATCACAGGAAATATCTAAAACGACATTGCAAGACAGTCTCAAATAAATAAAGAAAACATCTAAGCTAATATTTACTATATTCTTATCTGAATCTAAAATGAGTTACTATGCCCTAAAAAATTACTTACAGATCAAAGCAAGTGCAGATGTAATGATGAGTGGATGTTTCCAGGTCAAAGACAAAATACGAAATGCCCAGTCTCTGTCTAAGAGAGTTCTTAAATTAGTATCAAATATTACTGCTGGATTAGCTTGGATGACATCACTTTTTGTCAGCTGACTTACATTCCCAAAATAAACCCCCCATCATAGCATTTGACACCTCCTTGTGAAAAATACATAGCCTTCAGATGTTTGCAGTTGCTAGAAGATATAAAACAATAAAACACTTACAAAACAATGCAGAAGGCACCCTAGTTTTAAACATGCTGTCTCCTTGCTGCATTGAAACTAACTTTTATAGCACAATTCTAAAACAATTTAATTTCAGGTTATTTTCTTGAAGTTTTGCAAGTTAACTCTGTATATTCTCGTTTCTACTATTAAAACATATACATTTAATCAGTTACAATAATTTATATACATTTCTATTCGAAGTCAGCAGGGCATGTTGTGGATACATTTTAGCTTAGTACTTTACACCTTTACACACACTTCTGTATGAATCATATCAATATTCACAAATGACAGAATTGTTTACAAAATTCCAGATAGCTGGGCTGGCAATATTTCCTTTTGTGACAGCCCCTAATATGCAATCACCTGCTAATGTAGTCAGTAAGAGTCACTGACAGTGGCTGTGACTGCAGATAAGTGAATGGATATAAGGGATACTCCATTAATGATGTCTGTGGAAATCTACTGGTGACTGGCGTCATTGTAGCATAGGTCTCCCAATGCTATCTTCCTATATTATGACTGTTAGACAGTTGCTTACCCACCAGCTGGCATAACACTCTGTAGATAACCTACACAGTTTCCAGCAAGGCCTGCTGGCCTAATATTGCCAAACACCTTGCCAAGTCATGGTAGGTAGAGTGAGTCATATTCCCATTATCCATTGCATAGTGTAACACTCAATGGGTCCACCGGTTAGAGTCAGTAGGCATGATATGGCCTTGAGCAAAACAAACTATGTTTTGTCTAGTGTCAGTAGGTGTATGACAGTGTTACTGCTCGTATCCATGCTAACTCCTTTCATGGCACCACAGCCATACCAGGCTACACATCCATCCACATCTTTAGACCTTATAATCACATTGTACAAGGTTATGCAGGTGGTTTATACATACTGATTAAGGATAGATAGACATCCAGATTTTGTGAAACACTGTGATTTCCTGGAGACACTGCATGTACCATTCATTACTGGAAGGGCACATAATCATGTAAGAACTATCTACAGGAGCAGCTCCATGAATCCAGACAATCATTGTGCATATTTGTATGTATGTGTGTCTTTCAAGATATATCATTACACCATGGTTTGAGGTGCATTAAGTGACTACCAGCTGTGTTACTTAGTCATTCTGCAGCTCCCTTGCCCAAAGATTAGTCCCTGTCCTTAACAGCAATGCCCTGGAGCAGTGCCGTGACATACCCACAAGGGGAACCAACATATTGCATCATGTGCTTTCCAGTATGGGTGACCACTGCAGCCCCCCCATGTGAGGTCCTCCCTTGTGGGATCAGATCACAGATCTATCTCATTAAAACTACCAGCAGTAACCCTCCCATGCAGACAATACAGACATATATTTCAACAAAGCCATTTATTACTTCCTGTGGGATGGTTTACATAGCTTGACTAGACTATCATCCTCAGATCGGACAGGCATGTATGCAGATCACTACACCCCTGCATTCTGCCAGCAGCATTACAACTGCATGAACTCAGCTGTACCTGACAGGAGGAGCACAGGCTGCCCATGGCACAGCAAACTTGCTTGGTGGACAACTGCTATTATCAGGCTGTACAATAAAAGGTGGACATTACTGTGTGACGGTTGAGGTGAGGATGCCCCCTGCCAAAAATGGAGTTACAAACTACTCAGCTAAGACAAGCACATAGTGTTGTTGTAATGTTGTGTAGACACAATCTTCTTCTTCTTCTTTCAGCTTTTCCCAGTTAGGGGTCGCCACAGTGGGTCACCTGTCCCCTCATGATTTGCAATGAAGTTTTACAGTGTTGAGTTGCCAGCCCAGCACCCAACCTTCCACAGAAGGCACACACACACACACACACTCACACCTAGGCCAATTTAGAGTGTCCAATCCACCTACATCATGTCTTTGGGATGTGGGAGGAAACCAGAGCACCTGGAGGAAACCCACGTGACCACATGGAGGACTTGCAGACTCTGCACAGAAGGCACCCCAGCTGAGGATCAAACCAGAGAACCTCTTGCTGTGAGGTGGCAATGCTAACCACTGCAACACCATGGCCACCCTGTTGTGTAGGCACAATAAGTGACAAAATTACCCACTCACACAAAGCAGAACCACAATGCACAGTGTAGTTACATATGTAACCTCAAAGGACAGTCCCAGATTGTCAGCGAACTCATACATAATAATGGCACATATAATGGATCTGTACTCATAGTTAACCTGTAGTCCCAAAGGTTCAGCATCAACTTCACTCCCTTGTCCTCAGTACATGTGACACAAGACATTTCTACAACCTGCCCCATAATCTCCATATCTACAGAGCAGGTCATAAATGGCCTGCCTGTGGAGGATACAAAGCATGTATTGGACATGCTAGCATCCTACATGGGATATGACAAGGATTACAAACACCATTGGGAACAACTTGTAATCATACTAAAAGTACTGTCTGCACCATAAATGACAGTACAGTGGCAGGTGTTATACCCATGCACAGAGGTGATGCATTCACTGACCACCAGAACTATAGACCTCTTTGCTTGAGTATCCATATCTGTTTGCCTGTAGGGGCAATCATCATGGTGCTGATCAGCACACATATATGTGATCTAAACACTGTTTACTGTACACAGTTTGGATGTCTGACAGGGGGATCATGACTGTTAAACATGGTGGACATTTCTAAGACAGTCACCAAGGACCTTGTGAGTAGACATCAGGGCATACTATCCCCTGGACAGAGCCAAGCTGTCTGACTATATCCTCCAATCAGGCATTTGTTTACAAAACACCCACTTAGGCATCATGGTACTATAATTTCAGGGATCACTAAGTGGCCCATTGATGGCACACATACTCAACATAGGGACATCTGCCTCCAATAGCTGATCTGTAAGCAGCAGTGTTCAACGGGGTTCAATTCTGCGTCCTCTACTGCTTTGAATCCATTTAACCATGAAAAAGCGAATACCGAATTTCTGTGGCTAACAATGTTCGCTGATGCCTGCAAACTGTGAGCACTCATAGAGTCTGTGAGTTCTGTCAATATTCTACAAGAGGGTATTGAATAACAAATGCCTGTTGACATGCTAATGGTCGTAAACTCCATGCAAATATATATGTAGTATAATTTCCATCACTAACACCTATGCACCTAGAAAGTAGCACATCAGCCACATGTGATGTGCAAACCCAGAGGTAAAAGAACTTGGCACACAGGTTTACACCTAATGTGCCTGAGATCACCATGTCTCTCCAGTGGTATGATGGGAAGCATATGTCATAGCTGAGGGCACAGTCACCCATAATTGACACACTCATAAACTCCATGCACTCTTTCCTCAGCATACCAATATCTGACTGCAATGGCTGTTTGGTAATGTCACTTTCCAAGCAGTCCTGCCAATTGAACACAACAGTATGGTTCATCACAAGGGAACTTCACATCTTCACTATGTGTTCAAGGGTGATTGTCTGAAATGAGTGTCATTGTAGCCCGAGGCATTTAGACTACTTAGAGGTGATCTCTGCCTTGAATACTGGGCAATGTGTGACACTACTTGATTGTACATGCTGAATATCTGTGGGTGGCATAGTAGATGGATTAATCACTCTAAGGGCATTAACCTAGTATGTGGCATTAGTCAAGCATACTGATGGGAGAGATTTGTCTAGCAGACTTTAAAACACCTTTGAAACAGAACCCTGCCTAATTTCAGATAGAACATCTTAGTGCACCTCAGCACATGCCATCTGTATGATTGGCTGGGCAACCATCATTTCACCAGAGGGCTTCTGCCTGTGTTGCTCTTGGACTGGGGCAATATGTGATGATCATGCAAATAAGGGTATAAAGTTGTCCAGGATTGTGAGGGCTGTATGGCCATTGTGCTAGTGAAGTTCAAATGTCCTTTAGTTCTATAAGCTGATATGAAATGCTCTAACAGCCACACACACACACACACACACACACACACACACACACACACACACACACACATGGCTACATTAAGCATAGCACCACTTCCAATTACTGCTTACAGGACATAGCACACCACATACATAGTGCAAGTTTGCTATATGTAGATTAGAACACTTACCTATGTAACAGTACACAATACAGATCGCAGTATGTGATGTATGTAACACACCTCATGTCTGCTACTACTATCAGTTAAAGACATATTATGCTTGATGACATTAGTAGGCCCAGTTATGGTCAGGCAATTTGGAGGGCCACATCACATGCTACAAATAAAATACTGCAAAACCCTAACTCTTTCTAAGTTACTGAGGTGATCATATTTATTCCATATGGGCATACACATATACATCAAGTGGACTGGAATGAGATTAGAACCCCTACCTATCTAGTCTTATACACTATACTGTAGATCACAGTATTTATCACACTCCAGCAAACCACTTGTGTATTACACAAATTAGGCTTGTGTTGAACAGCATCTTTGGCCTGCAGATTATTATTGCTTTGTACTGCTATCTGCATCTAGTATCCTAGCAGTGAGATAACTGTTATTATCCAAGCTATGTGTCTAGAGTTACCAGTATGGCCATATGTGGCTGTTCGCACTTGAATTGGCAAGCCTGTGAACAGGGACAATGTGCCCTGTCCATGCATGTGTAGACAACATTATACATTAAACCACCTGCTCACCTGTTGCTGTCTATGTGGTGACATCCAGCAGGCACAGGGGCCTGTAGGTAAGTGCATTATGTACTGTTGAGCCCTTACTTTGGATCCTTTGAGCAACATTATAGATTTGTGATAGAGCAGCTTTACTTACTTACCATTATTAGGGTATGTAGGACAAAACAGATGCCCACACACATATTTATGTATATAACAGGGACACACACACATATATATATATATATATATATATATATATATATATATATATATATATATATATATATATATATGTGTGTGTGTGTGTGTGTGTGTGTGTGTGTGTGTGTGTGTGTGTGTGTGTGTGTGTGTGTGTGTGTGTGTGTGTGCATGTGTGTGTGATATGTATATGTGCTATGTAGTTATATGGGGAGAGACTGAGATGTATGCTTATTTACATATATATATATATATATATATATATATATATATATATATATATATATATATATATACATATATATATATATATATATATATATATATGTATACACATACATATAGGTATATATCTATTTGAAAATACATAGAGATAGATATACTATGCATGTGAGAGAGAGATAGTGACAGCCATGTATACATATTTGTATGTATGTAAAGACATATATATACAAAAAAGGACATTTTGATCAAAGGGCAACAGGATTGTGCTCAGTTTAACTAAGTGTATGGGCATGCCCAGTGGGACTGTCAGGAACACATACTAGTGGACTGGGTATCTGTAGTCACATGTGGATGTTACTTGTGTCTAAATAGCCCACTAAATTTCCTTCCATAAATGCAGCAGATCCATATGCACAATACCATGTTATAGTAATCCTTACAAGTAGTGTGTAGGTTAGAGACTTACCTTGCGAATGCAGAAGTTGACAGAACTGTAGCTCAGGGTTGACTCTGTCTGATGCAAGCAGTACACAGCGTATACATGGATAGGTACATGTTGTGTGGGTTGCCTGGCATCAATTTTAATATATGCATGTGAGTAGGAGTATGGTGTCAGTCCCTAGGGCCCTAGGTTGTCAGTGAATGTGCTATAAATTGTCTCTTAGGCAAAGATGTGGTGTACTGGGCATGCCTACTTTGGCTTACAGGGACATCATTAGGGAGTTCCTCCTCCGAGTCCTCCTGTGACTGTCGCTGTGGTGACCTAGGCATTGGTGGAGGGCTATGTATCCCTTCCCTTTGCTGATCCTGCTGCAGTTGTTTCCACAGGATCAGATTGTGTAGCATAGCACATATTGTGAGCACATGTGTACATGTGGTTGGAGAGTACTGCAGGTCTCCACCAGATATACTAAGGCAGCAGAACCATGACTTCAGAAGCCCAAACACATGCATTATGATGTTCCTAGTTTGTGCATGTGCCTCATTATGGCCTTCCTCCTTGGGTCTATGTGCATTTCTGATGGGTGTCATCATCCCTGGTTCCAGTGCATAGCCAGCACCCCCCAGTAAATGGCCGTGTTGGATGTCCCCCTAGCAAACATTTGGTATCGCTGTGATGCGTGCCAGATATGGGATTCATGATAACTGCAAGGGTTGCCAGCACACACATTCATGAAAATCCCCTGGGCATTGCACATGACTTTGCAGTTGATGAAGTGGTATCCCTCATGGTTGACGTAGATTCTACCCTCCTCACTGGGTTGTGCCTTGATGTGTACACAGGCGCAATCTATGGCACCCAGTACATCAGGGTAGTGTGTTACATGGTAGAATTGTTGCATATTTCTGGGAAAAGAAATGTGCTCACTGGCATGTGGTAACATATCCAGGAACTGGTGGAGTACCCTGAATGTTGATGCCTGTGACACACCATGTCCCAAGTTGGTCTTTGGAAAGTACCTGTAGCTAGTATCCTAAGGGTAACACATACCTTTGTTTCCACTGGGATGAGTTCCCCCTCTGTTGGCTGTGGGTTTGACATGAGGGTGGCAGAGCTCATTGAGTCCTTTTAGTATGTCTCTGTCCACCCTGTAATGCTCTACAGTCTCCAGCTCATGTAGCTCCAGGAAGGTTACCCTGGGCCTGAAAACTCTTCTCCTTCTCTGTCTAGGCCCCTTTTCAGCAGTACCAGCATTGACTTCAGCATCTAGCAAATACAGATGTAGCAGACATTCAGCAGCCCCTAGCATTATCTCAGTTAAAATTCCTAGGTCTGCAGTCCAAAGGTCCAGAGTATTGTGGAAACACCAGAATATAGGGTGTATACATACACCCTACATTCTGATGTAGGGTGTATGCATACTTTATAGAGCTCTGTTGTAGGTGCAGAATGGGTGATTGGCTAACTATGATGCATTTCACCTGCCTACAATATAATTAACATAATTTAATGGTCCTATTTAGCTTAAATAAGGGTCAAAACTGATTTAATACATTTGGTTTTCAGACATACTCAGCATAGCAGTGCACTGTGCAAACACACTCATCAAAGCAAACTGCTTAGAAGTTAGTGGACACCCCCCCCCCCCAAATGGACATGCTCACTCAGGGGTCGCAATGGACAAACACGCACACCTAAGCTGAAATGAGTTTAGAAGTCAGTGAACACCCCCTCCTGATGTCAGCTACATCCTGTGTAAACAGCAAAATGGGTCTAAGCCTACACGATTGAAATATGAGGGCACAATTACTCCTTTGTGCTATTCAGTAACTCCACCTCATTTGCAGAGAGGAATCCGTGCTCACAGCCTGAAACCTACATGCTTCATTGCCCTATCATATTAGAAACAGCACCAATACATCATTCTAGGGACACCGTGCAAGGTCCTGCAATACACTTCTGTAACATAATATTATTTTTTTTTTCTATAAAGCATGTTTGCACACTGTGGTGCACCATGCAAACATGCAGAGATTATTTAAAAAAATTAATTTAACTTGTTTTCTTTAATTTTTCCGACATACAGGATAATAGTTTTGCTCATATGTGTTTGTGGTATTACATTTTCAGGAATTTCTGTCCATATATCTACACTTTTTATAACCCCTTTTGCCTGTCTACACTCCTGTATTCAGAATTTTTCCACGTGCACAATAGACACTGATATGGGGTCTGAATAGATGCCTATCTGCTTGCTGGATCACTCTACCTGCCTCATTTGCATTTGATTCACCCACTTATGAGGAGGTTTCCATGCTAGGAAAGTTTCTGTGTTGGTGCATACGTGCACGCCACTCAGCAGCTGAATCTAAAAATGTTTGCATCTGTGTAAGCAGCATGGCGTGATGCCTACACTAAAAATAAAAACTTACAGGCTTTATTAAATTCCCCTCTATGTTGTAAACGTACTGAAGAAATGGTTGAAGGAAGTAACCATTGAAATACTTGGACCCACCTGATTGATTCTAGAAATATGGACTGAAAGGATTAAAGTACAAACTTATAGCTACTAAGTCTGAGATGCCATGTCTTAGAATATTTCCTTTTCTCCAAGATATAGCAGTCTTAGAGTTAGTGTCTATAAGTCCGGGGGGCATAGACATGCAAATATACATTTTAAGGATAAGAGCAGTCTTCAAAATTTGCTTTTCTCCGGATTTTTCAGTCTTTTTTTTTTCAGCATTTTGGCATTTAGCATTTTGAGGGCTGGTATTTCACTAGGAAGTCATTGAAGGAAGGGTTTGTTTATGAAAAGTTATGTTGTATATTGTAGGATATTAAAATTTATATGGAAGAAAAATTAAATAAAATATTAGAGACCTATAACATTAAATAATAGACACTGTGCGTGTGTGTGTGTGTGTGTGTGTGTGTCTATATACATATATATATATATATATGTATATATATATATATATATATATATATATATATATATATATATATTTTTTTTTTTTATGAGAGTCAGTATCCTACAGACTGCTAAAATGTAATCTGTGACTGGCATACAAGGCATCCTCTGACCCAATAGTGATGGGCTTTACTGTACATCAGCAAGTCAATTTGCATCAGAAATACTTGGTACATTGATATAAACCTCTTCTGCAATATTAGCCAAACATTTTGCAGGGACTGGTGTCACAGAGGATACTGCTGCTTTGGAACAGACTCCCAAGCCACATAAAACGGGTCTATATTATAACATCAGAGTTTTAAAATTTTAAATGTTATAATATCAAACCCTTTAGAGCGAAAGCTGACAATAGCGAAGCCTTGGAACATCGAAATTTTACCTAGGGTAAGATTTCGGTGGTCCGTTCTGTGGCTTCACTATTTACAGCACTGTGGTGCGATGGTTACGGTCCAGGTTTAGGGAAGTGAGCGAACGGAGGTTACGGATTGGGTTCAGGTAAGTGTGGTGTGATGTTTATGGACCGGGTTAAGGTAAGTGAGTGTGCAGTAGTTAGGGACTTTAGGGTTAGGGCATGGGTGAGGTGAGTGTGCGGTAGTGATAGACTTCAGGGTTAGGGGCGGGTTAAGTGAGTTAGGGTTAGGGCACGGGTCAGGTAAATGTGCGATTGTGTGGACGTGAGGGTTAGGGTGGGGTAGGTGAGTTAGGGAGTGGGTAAGGTGAGTGTGCGATAGTTAGGGACCTTAGGGTTAGGGTTCGATTAAGGTAAGTAGGTAGCTAGTGGTGTATGTCTGGTTTAGTGTAGGGTTTCTTGAAGTGTATGTGTGTGGATTATTTATTTTGGTGTGCTTGAGTTGTGTGTACGTTTGTCGGAACAGTGAATTTTTTCCCTGGGAAAAAAATCGCTACTCTGACTTTTCAGTTTTCTGGTGTTTCGATTGAATGGGTTCGCTATTATAACATTCTATGTTTTTAGACTTCAATATTATAATATAGACCCCATAAAACATAGTATATCCCTGTCCATATCTAAGTACAACTTAGACTTATGGATGGGAAACAGAAAAAATACCCTAGCCCTCTGTAATACTAATGGATAGAGATAGCTCCTAAATGCTTTATCCCATGTATGTGTCCCCTCAAATTATCTAGGGTATGATCTTAGTTATTCTCATTAGAGGTAATATATAATTAAAGACCACTGTATAAGTAATGACAACCTCTAATCAAATGGAATAGGTTAGTACAAGTACACAAATGGAAACTGGCTAAGCTTAAAATGACTGTCAAGTGCAGCTAGTCTAGTACTTACCTATGACTCTGTAAAGAAGGATGAGAGATATTGTGGAAAAAGTATATATGGTATAACAGGGAAGAGATGCCAAAAATTGTTATTTATTGTGAAATAAATTGTGGATGTTATTATAAATAAAAGGGAGGATGTGAAACTTATGGTAGGTGATATTAGTAAGATGTTTGATACAGTAGGATGTAATGCTTTGTGGGGTGTTATGAAGAAGTGTGGAAAAGGTAATAGAATTAGGAGAGTCTTTACGTCAACATATCAAAATAATAGAATGAGAGTGTTTGTGAATGGGTGGTGAGTAAAGAAATATGCAAGAAGTGTGGTATAAGAACAAGGATGTCCCAGGAGTGGAATATTGTTTGTATTAGTAATTAATATGATAGTGAGTGAAGTATTTATTTATTTATTTATTTATGTATTTGACATTTGCTGACCGGGATAGACCGGCTGAGCTTCAGGCCTTTTTCAGCAGAGGCCTGAGGAGAAAAAGCTCCACAGTACTAAATATAAAATAAGAAATTTCCCAGTACAAATTAAGGAGGTAATACATTCACCATACAGGTTATACAAGTAACATGAAAATAATATGCAATTAATACATTCTAAGTATGGGTTAAGCGAGTAAAGTTATACTACACACAAGTAAAACTTAAAATACAATATATAAACTATAATACAGGGTGAAATAGGTGAGTATTGCTATACATGAAAGAGTTAATATGGCAAAAGAGGCAATTCTAATAGGAGGTGAATAGTGAGAAGATGTGTATAAATAGAGTGGAAGATGCAGGAGAGACGATCATACGTCTAGAAAGTTTGTTGTAGCAGTTAGGTGAGTTACAGTGTGATGGGATATGTGAGTAGGGGTTAGATCTATGAGAAGTGGTGGTGTCAGATAGCCAGGGGCAAGACATTAGGAGGAGAATGCAGAGAAATAGCTGACAGTCAGAGTGAAGTACAGGAAGTTAGAAGGATGGGAGACTATTGTCGGAGAGTTACAAAGTGGGACATTTCAAGTGGGATGACTGCAGGGACATCTCCAGGCTCCATTTAGGTAATTTCTAAGAGATGTCTTGAAGTCTTAAGAATGAGTAATCTTTCTGTGGGCCATAGGAAACTTATTCCATGAAAGGGCAGGAAGATGAAGGCTGCTAGATATATGATGCAAAAGGAGGTGTTTATTCCAGTAGTCTTGATATACACAGATGACAGAGATTTCATTAAGAACAAAATATGGATGAGGAAGGTGTTTTTTCTGAATAGATGATTAAGGGTAATGGGAATGGTCCTGAATAAACATAAAATTAAGAGTCTGGGTGATGGGGTGAAAATCAGAGATGTATATTTTTCAGTGACTGAAGTGTCTTTGCTAGGGATAAAAGTTAGTAAATATATGTAGCTATGATCCGATGGGAGGGTTTGATAAATGAAATAAAAGAACTATGCCCTGTCTGAAGGACGTTTAAATTACCATTCAGGAAATAGGATTTATCTGGTGAAGTCTGTATTAAAGGGAAAATAGTTTAATTGTCAAATGTTTATATGATCCCTGAAAAATGTGAAAGGGGAACTGTGCAATTAGTGTTTTATTCCATATGAAGTTCAGGACTGAACTCAGTGAAAAGTGGTATGTTGTATATGAGTGAAGATGAAGGGGAGTGGGATTATGAATCCAGTTGTTTCATTTTCTTCTTTAATCATGTGTAGCATTTAAATATATGTACAAGTTCTGGGAGATGATGAGAATAAGACAAAGACACAAAGAATATGTAAACAGAAATGAAAATGTATCAAGAAAAATATTAACATGGAAAATAAGAATCGATGATACAGAGAAAGACAGAGGAATGTGGTACAATAGTGTGATAAAACAATATTATTATGTAAATCCATGGGAGAATTACTAGAAGACTTTATTAATGCCATTAAAGTAAGGAAAAAGTGTTGCACCAATATAGTAGAGTGTCAGGATTCCATACAGAGACTGGTAATAAATGCATTGCCAGTAAAGGAACTTTAGGAAGATGGCAGGTGAGGATGGGAATGAGCTACTGTTACCATCACATTCATCCTGGGACAGAGAGGGAACTGTGGCTTGCTACATAAGCGGCAACTAGAGGAAGCACTACATGTTACCCGCCACCCCCATGGAGTTCAGGTCTAGTGAGAACATCCTGCCATATAATTTCATATTCTAAATTCAGACAAATTCAACACACAGAACCAGTTTTCCCATAGGCATGCAGCTGTGCCACAGCTTGTAGAAGGAGTCAAATGGGGTTTGCACTTCTGTGGGAGAGGGCAGACCACCATGCAGGATGAGCAAGCCGGCTTGCTCCATACTACCTGACTCTAACTGCAGGACATATGTCAGTCAGGATTCTTGGGTCTCCTAGCTAGTCTATGCAGAATGAGTGGGCCAGTTAGGTGATGGATGGGGAGCAATTAGGCAGGTCCTATAGGGGTGGTGGCATAACAAAAAAAAAAGCAATTTTAAAATGGAGACAGACAAAGCTGGTTTCTTTAAAATCCAAGGCTTCAAGAAAATCAGTAGCTTTTCTGTGCAAATTAGGTTTCAGCATTTTTTTTTTAATATGATTAGTTGGAAGAGTGGGAGTGGAGATAACAATATAAACACTTGTTTTTTTTTTTTATCTGTTTTACCCAATATCTATCTTTTGGTCGAGTCACTGAACTATGATCCAACCTTCCATTTTAGTTGAAGTGGATATAATTGATGTCATTATGCAAATCTGTTGTCATTTTCTCCTATATCACCTAATTGCTTTCCTACATCAGGAGGAGCCTGAAATACTATTAATAAACAATCCCGATGAACAGCTGATATCTGCTTCCACTGATGAAGTCATATGACCTCTAAGCTAGTATGAGCTAAACTGAGCAGCAAGTGAATATAGCATACACAATACAAATATCATGAACCTGCAGCATTTTTGATTAACAGGGTTGCATTTTTTGATACACTTGTTTAACCAATTGGACTAATGCTATATATTCCCTTTAACCTACAAAAATGCTAAGGCATCTGCTTTGTAATTCTTAAAAGTTCATTGCAATAGTCTGCTTAATACAGATGAAATTTAGTTACTGTAAATATTGACTAGAGTAGTCAAATTATTTTTGACTTTGCGTTTAACTACAGAAGCAAACCATGACATGAAACCAAAATATATATTTCTCTCTTCAAGGAGAAGAACATTATTTCTGTTACAATGCAGTTGCAGAACAACTGCAGTCAGAACTAATAAATCAATACTCATTTTGGAAACATAAACTCTATTTACTGGGAAAGTGATGAAATACTTAATACTGTTTTTGATTAGGAAGCATTTTCATTTAATAACAATGCCTAGCTAATAACATTTCTTGTTTTATTAGAAAGAGCACAGTTTTATATGAAACTCACTCCTGATTCTGCTACCTGTACACTTCGTGATGTCAATATTTATTAAGGTATGCTACTTACAGATGGTAGCTGCAGACTTCTTGGCTGTACTCCATGTTATTGATCAGAACTGGTTATCAATAATTCCATTATAAATGGGTTCAAATGTAAGTCACCTTATTGACAAGAAATGATCTAGGAGAATGCCTGAGGCACTTTGGTTTGCTATGCTTATCACAATGAACAATCTGCATAGATTTCTGTCACTTCTCGCAAAATTCTGTATTTCCTAAGTCACCTTGAAGTGGGTATGCATCTAGGGCAAACAAAATAATATTTCAAATCTCTCATGCATCAGTTTAGTTTCAGGTTTATACAGCTCTGGTGTGTTATTAATACCCCAAATAATACTAACTGTATTAAGCACTACAATTGTGGTTTTATTACTACTCTGTTAACCAGCATTTATGTATCTTGTAGAAGGGCAAACCTAAGCAATGCCAAGTTCAAGGCATATTTAATCAATGCAGAACTTCAATTTACTGTGTGTTTTCTTCCATGAGCGATAACCTGATTCATAAAGTTATCATATCTATCATAGTGGTTTAAACTATTTTTGAAGTAAGTCTGTATACATTTTTCTGACCACAAATGGCTTTAAAGATTCATTATGTATAATAAATAAGTGAGATGGATTTTATAGGGAAATGCAGATCCTTAGCTTTAAGATTGGGAACAGTAGTCTTTACAAACTGAGTGTCAAAGGTGAAACTCATCTATGAAGATATTTTCTGCATTTACTTGCACTGAGGATACAGTCAACATTTGTAGAAATACAGCGGCTAGTAGTCAGATCTCTATGCATGCTGAATATACATATGAGATATTCATGACAAAGTGGGTTGTCATCATTTCCTATAAAAGAAGAAACCTTAGTAGCAAATTGTGGAAATAGGCAATAAGTTGTAATGTCCAACTAAACCCATACTATAATATGTTTTGTTTGTTTTTCATTCAGCTTTATTTAAACACCATTTGCTGTTATTACCGTGTAATATAGTTGTTCTGAGAAGTATATAATTTTGTTTCCTGTTTATACTATTTTGAAAGTATATTTGAATCAACCTTGTACTTCTGGAAGTTTTAAATTGATACATAATTTATTATCCACAAAATAGTTTGTCTGGAGAAAGTTAGAGCAAATAACTTTTGTTTTTATTATTTGATGCTTAGGGCTAGTAACCAGCATAAGTAATACATGAAATATATATGCCTGTGTTTTTTGTCTTTCTATCTTTAGTGAACCACATTTCTACCATAATGCATATTTGTTGCAAAACATTATGAGATTATACTCATAGCAGAACTTGAACCCTAACCAAAAACATCTCTATCATACAAACTATAGCTTGAATCCTAAATGTAAGTAGAGCTGTAGTCAAAGAAAATCAGATAGTCAAGAGGACCCATAGCGCTAAAAAGTTACCTCAGCAGTAATGTGCACAGATGCTGAATAATTTCCCATGTGCAAAATAACTCTGAAAGGTCAATAGTATAACCCAAGTCACTATAACAGTGTGGCATATCTATACCTAGGAAGACTTCATCTATGGCTTTAAGGATCAGAATGTTACTATGACTGAAAATAAACAAACAAATACAATAGTGCACATGGAACACACACTTTTTTATGAGTAGCACTTTTATCAACTAGAACTTTGTTCAGGTAAGGCAATCAAATCCTCATAAATCATATGCTAGACATCATTCTAAGTTTGAGGCTGCTATGATCATAGTAGTTGATGGAATATTCTCTTAGCCTCCAAGCCTTTAGACCTCAGAGTTAATGTATTTTGTGTCACAGAGATGTGGAGATAAAGAAAGCGCTCAGCCCCCTGCAGAAATATTTATTTGCATTTTCTTTTAATTGGCTTGTTTTTTTTTAAACAATATATGTATATGCTTGTGTGTGTGTGTGTGTGTGTGTGTGTGTGTGTGTGTGTGTGTATATATATATATATATATATATATATATATATATATATATATATATATATATATATATATATATATATATATATATATATTTTTTTTTTTTAACAAGATACTTAAACATACTTGAGGTTAACTTGCCTGATCATCAGTAGCATACAAAAAACAGATGATCATAATGCTAGAAAATGTTTCTCATAGAAAGTCATTGCTGGTATGGTTTTGAAGTGTATACTGGCAATGATTCACTTAATCGGGGAGATTTCTCCCTTTTTCAAGATTTAATATTCAATATTATGACTTTCAGTAAGTTGACATGGACACATATAGAACAAACAAGAACATTCTAGTATGACAATGTGTTGTATAAACATGAATGCATACATACATCACTAGCCAAAAAAAAAAAAAACCTCTCAATGTGCAGTGTGAATTTGTTATCCATGTGAGTAGCTCCCCGGAGTTTTCTGTATTGACATGCTATCCAAATCACTGAGATTATAGTAAATATGTTTTTCTTGCTATCAAATGGCCTATATATATGTGCAAGGCAGTGCAGTATTCAGTTAGTGTTGTCAACTGTTACTACCCAGCTCTTTTTATTAAAACTACTGAAAGTATACTTCAGGAGGAATCAATACCATTGAAACTTATTATATGTATGGAGTACTAATATAAATTGTAACAGGGCAATGGACCAGAACCATAGTAGTTATGGTGTAAAGGAAGGAAACTGATTTAGTATTCAGGGGCATCATCATATGAGCCATGTTCTTTGGGTATAATACTTGGTTTCCTTGTTTGGCAGGTAGCACAGAGGGTTAAGTTTGTGTTCCTGTAGTAAATGGGTTGTTTCCCTTTGTCCTCTTTTACCTACTATGTGACCTTGAATAAGTCACTTAGCAGTCATTGCCTTGAGACTACTGGAAATTTGGGCTAACCTCCTTAGTGGTCACCTGGACTTCATGCCAAGTTATGTACCTATGAAGACATTAGCCGTTTACGGGGATACTTCAATAAAGTAGTTCATAGTCATCCATATTAACTATGCCAATGTATTCTTTGAAACAGCAATACTGTGAAACCTTACTTGACAAACTGTAAGGTTATATATTTACATTTAATGCCTATAAAGTCAACAAGAAACCATGCACAATTATATTTTATGTTCACTGTGATTTCCCCATAAAGGTACACAATAATTGTATATGTAAGTAAAGCCCAGCTACCTGACTGCAACTGTATGAAATGGTATGCTTTTCTATACAGTTCATAGTGGTAAATACAATACCATGCCATGTTCAAGAATATTTGGATACATTTTTATCAAGATAATAGAAATAGTTTGTTAATTAATTCTTGTGTGTACGTACTAATAAAATACACTATAGAGTTTTCATCACCTACTATTGACAGACACAGGTGGTTATCTGGTTATTTAAATCTAATATTAATAACATTAGCCATACTGTTTACAATATATAGAGTACAAAAATATGGAGGCAAAGATTCCTTGTATCGACATGAGCTTGTATTACAGATGTGTTTATTATTTGGGTTGCTACGACTTTACTTGTGAACATCAGTGATACTGACAATATGGCTGATTTATCAGCTGATGGAGAGGACACGCTACAGGTTATTTTTGTCCATATGGTCAGTGACAGAATGAACACAAAGGACAAATACAAGATTTTCCAAACAGAAGCAAACCACATGGCAATAATGCCACTTTGTTTACATGATATCTTCATTGTAACAAAGTGGTAATGTTTAGAGATGTAGCAGGAGTCCATCGCCAGCACAGTCAGTAATGTATAAAATCCGGATGTCACCAGATGTCGCTTGTGTGGATGGATGAATATTATACTACCCAGATATAGTAAGCCTGGAAATCAGGGTTTTATCTACAGAACTGACTTCTGCAGCCTGGTACACACAGACAGTACAATTTATATAGCACTGACATGCCCCAAATGCCAATGTAAAAAGTGATACAAGAATTATAGAATAAAGGAGTCGCCCACAGGTTGAGTACCAAGTGTAATACACACACGTCTTATACTGCCTACACTAGTTCTCAATTTAGACTGTATCTACTGATCCTGTTCCATTCACAGCATGTGCTGTAATATGATTGAATAATGCCATACCCTTGGACAGATGACAGTACTTTGTAATAAATTTGCTAGATTGTCATCAGCAATCATTTTATACTTTTGCATGACTCCATTTTCTATAAGCTATATTGTTTTGTCAGTTGAGGTATAGCACATTTTTGGTACTTTCTGATTTATACTTAACATGATGAAGTGCAGTGATTATGCACGTCATCAAATGTTAATGCAGTTGAGTTTGCCATTGAGTAAGCTTTAAGATTAAATCTTTTAAATCATAATATATAGCATGGTTTTAGCATTATTGATGCAAATATGAACAGATAATATTTGACACCTAGAAGTGTCAGTAGGAGTTAACTGTAGATGCTCCTGGAGGCGTCACTCAGATGTAATGAGTTATTAGAAAAAAAGAGGTCCTACACCAATTAATCATAGACAATCAAAGGTCACCTTTGAATGGGAACACTAGTATCTCTGATCCAACCTGACCCTATATAGGCCCTATGCATCAGGACAAACTGACATTCCAAAGCAAGATGGTCAAGAATAATCCCTCCAACTAAATAATTTTAGTCTAAAAGCAAAATCAATCCACTTCCAAATCCTCTATCTTCAAAAAAGAGATTGACTGCAGATCAGACCTGAAAAAGGAATTACAATTCATTCATTACATATTTCTATCCTTGTAGGTTCATAGGTTCATAGGTGTGTACTAGGCTAATGGCCCTGGGGCCTTTACAAGCCTAGCCCATAGAAGTGCCCTGGCATTGTGCTGCCTGTCGTTAGTTCCCATTGCCTCTATCCGGTAGAGCCACTGGAGTGATCCCTGGGTTGAACTTTCTATTTCTCATCCACTCATCAAGATTTCTCTTGAAGAGGGCTAGTGAGGTGCTCTGCTTGACATGTATGGGAGGTCTATTCCAGAGCATGGGCAGTCTCTGGGTTATGAACATGTCCCTCCAGCATGTTCTGTTGATTGTGGTAATCAGATTGAGGTCTCTGGAGTGTGTGGTGTGGAGGAATTGGGATTTCTTTAGATGTAGCATTTCTAACATACATGGCTTTGTAGGTCAAGCCCGGGTTGCGTGCTACGTGAACTCCAAGAGGAGCTAAACCCGCACATAAAAATGCTATTTAAACTTAGCCTTACTACAGGATATGTACCTGAACACTGGCGTACAGCAACAGTAGTCCCACTCCACAAAGGAGGCACCTCTACAGACCCTGGTAACTACCGCCCCATAAGCTTAACCAGCCTGGTCTGCAAAGCTATGGAAAGAATCATTATGGAACTCATAAACAGAGACATTGGGGACTTACAGACACTTGATCCTACCCAGTTCGGCTTTGTAAAGGGCAGATCCTGCCTTTTGAACCTGGTTGACTTTTTCGAAACAGTCACTAGAGCCATTGACGAGGGCAAGGCAGTCCATACAGCCTACCTGGACTTGGCTAAAGCTTTCGACACAATACCCCACTCTGGCATCATAGACAAGCTCAACAGCTTAAATGTAAATCCGTATGTCACAAGATGGGTTGCAAACTGGCTAAAGGATAGAACCCATAAAGTCAAAATCGCTGGAGCCATGTCAGACTCAAAGCCAGTCACAAGTGGTGCCCCACAGGGCTCTGTCCTGGGACCCCTCTTGTTCGGCATTTATTTCTCAGATGTGTAAGCAAACATGGGAGGGTTGTGGCTGACAAAGTTGGCAGATGACTGCAAACTAGGCGCCATAGTCAATACACCAGCTGACACATACATCCTACAGAAAGGCCTCACTGAAACGGACAACTGGTGCCGAAGTCATGGCCTTAAACTAAATGCCAAAAAATGTATAGTCATCCCCTTTGGGAAAAACAAAGTACCCACAAATTATCACATAGACAGTAACCCACTGAGTATGGAAAAAGTAATCAGAGACCTGGGGACCCAAGTCGATAGTGACCTCTCATTTGACACCCACGTTGCCAAAGTGGTTAGAAAGACTTTCTACCTTGCCCACCTTATCATGAAGGGATTCACATCCAGATCAAAGGAGGTCATTGTACCCCTATACTCCTCCCTTATCAGGCCCATGATTGCGTACAATGCCCCATTTGGTATGTACCTCACCCGGCACTTGCAACAGCTAGAGAGACCCCAAAAGTACCTCACCAAGAGGATCAAGGGTCTCCAACATATGTCATATGCTGCCAGACTAAAGAAACTCCAGCTCTACTCGGGAGCATACCACCTACTCAGAGGTGATCTGTGCCTGACGTACAAGGCCGGGTCCAATCAGGAATTGATGGACATGCTCCACCTCAAAAATTCCAAATCCATCAGAACCACGAGAGCTGAAGATTTAAACCTCAGCATAAATATGAATAGGACATGCTGGAGGGACAGATTCATAACTCAGAGGCTTCCCATACTCTGGAACAGAATCCCAGTTCATGTTAGGCAGAGCCCCTCACTGACTCTCTTCAAGAGAAATCTTGACGAGTGGATGGGAGATCGTAGGTTTACCCCAGGGGTCATCTCTGTGTCACTACTAGACAGAGGCACAGTAAACTAATTCTATTATGTAAGGGGGTCTTCACTGTGTCACTACTAGACAGAGGCTCAGTATTCTAAATCTATTCTGTACACTTTTGTACCATCACATGGGGTGGCGAAAGCCACATCACTATGGCTAGGCTTATAAATGCCCCAGGGCAGATATCCTAGTACTAAACTATGAAACTATGAAACTATAAGCAGAGATTGTCTCTTAGTAGACACTATGAGACAGAGAATAGCTGGAGTTTTTTGAGTCTGTTCATGTAGGACATGTGTTTAAGCCTAGGATCCTGTTCATCAGGTACTTTTGTGGCCTCTCCAGCTGTTGCAGGTGTCTAGTGAGGTACATGCAAAATGGGGCATTATACTCTACGATTGGTCTAATGAGGGAAGAGTAGAGAGAAATGATGACCTCTTTCTTCCTGGATGCAAAACCCTTGGTAATGAGATGTGCTGCATAGAAGGACTTTCTGACCACAGTGGCGATGTGGTAGTCAAAGGAGAGGTTGCTTTTAACCTGTGTCCTCAGATCTCTTATAACGCCTTCATTGTTCAGTGGGCTCCCATCAATGTGGTAATTAGTGGGAACTGAGTTTTTTCCCAAAGGAGATGACGACGCATTTTTTGGCATTAAGCTTAAGGCCATGGTTTCAACACCAGTCATGGGTCTCAGTGAGGCCTTTCTGTAGAATGTCTGCATCACTTGGGGAGTTAATAATGGCTCCCAGCTTGCAGTCATCTGCGAATTTGGTCAGCCAGAGTCCCTCTGTGTTGGCCTGGACTTCTCAGAGGTAGATACCAAACAGGAGAGGACCCAGGACTTATCCCTGTGGGACTCCACTTGTGACTGGTTGGCAGTCTGATTTGGAGTCCGCTACTTTCACACTGTGGGTTCTATCTGTGAGCCAGTTTGCAGCCCACCTAACGATATAGGGGTTGATGCCTAGTTTGCTGAGTTTATCAATGATTCCTGAGTGAGGAATGGTATCAAAGGCCTTGGCCAGATTGAGGTAGGCTGTATGAACTGCCTTTCCTTCATCCTCTGCTCTGGTGACTGACTCAAAGAAGTCAATCAGGTTGAGCAGGAATGATCTACCTTTCACAAAACCAAACTGCATGGGATCTAGAGTTTGGAGATTTCCTATATCCTTATTAATTAGTTCCATGATGATGTGCTCCATAGCCTTACATATCAGACTCATCAAGCTAATGGGGGCGATCATTTTCAGGGTCTGTAGTCACTCCTCTTTTATGGAGAAGGGTGACTGTAGCAGTGCACCATTCGGTAGGAACAAAGCCTCAAGTGAGGCTGTGAGTGAAGAGAGCACACAGATGTGGTGATCATTCACTTTGTAATTCATTTTGTTCACAGCCAGGGATACTGTCAGGTCCCATGGAAGATGTATTCTTGGCCTTAGACAATGCAGCTTTAACCTGTGCTGCAGTAATACTGGGTGCCTCGCATTCTTCCGGTATTGAGATTGGTCCTTTGTGGGGAGAGATGGGTAAAGTTGGCACTGAATCTGTTTGCTAGTAAGTTGGCAATATCTGTTGGCTCAGTATAGGATGCAGCATTGTGCAGCAACTCAGAGCAAATCTGGGTATTGCCGTGGAGATTCATGATATAACTGTTGAAGGCTTTGTGGTTGTTTTTAGTGTCTGCCACAATTCTGCCTTCATAGCTGGCTTTGGAGGTTTTTTGTTGAGGATAATAAGGTAATTATTCCAGTCTTGGGACTTTACCTTTTTCTGCAACAGTTTCTTCCTTCTGTTATATTTGATGCTCTACTGGAAGTACAAGGATTGAGATGCAAGTTTCATTTTCTCAATGTAAAAGGAAAAAAAAAGGAACTCAAAGTGTTTTACAGGTTTGGAAAGCCAGTAAAGCTCTTAGCAAATGCTGTCACTTAGACAACAAGTAACATTAACTGGATAAAAAAGTCATGGACTTTTTTTAAAATACTGTAGTTATTTAGTTAAATAAGATATTTACAGAATAGCATCTGTAAATTCATCGGACAGAAAAAAAAATATGAGGCGAGATAATCATGGATGCTGAGAGTGAAGAGACACCCCTTCCATAAGAGCTTATCTTAACAATGCTTTATGGTTGGTTCTCATGCTACAGAAGTATTTTACAGGTTTGCTTTTTTATGATTTTGGAAAATAATCATGGAACTCCACGCACTACATTTTTTGTGATATTCATATGACTCGACTTAAAAAATGATATAAATTATTAGGTGTGCATAACAACTGATACTAAGCAGTTTTGTTATGATGCCCTTGTTCTACTTAAATCTTAATGACAACTAAGACAACTTTATTATACTACAGAACATAACAGTTCTTGAGTTTTATCATCCCATCACCCCGGGGATCACTCCAGTAGTTCTACTTGATAGAGCCACTGAGAGATAAGGCAGGTAAATATGTCAGTGTGTTTTGTGGAGGAGGCAAAAGAAAGCCCCCAAAAAAGTAGTGATATTCTTCCTGACTGCAAATACTTTGATCCAGAAATTTGACTAGTAATTGGACAAATTTGTTAGCTTATTATGTTGCTACCTATGACGTTTATCATCACAAATGTTTCATTCATTAATGAAACATTTGACCCCTAGTTTATTTAACTAATGTTCTACATATCAGTATGATTATGATGTACCAAAATACCTAGCTATCCTTCAATAATCTTTTGAAATGTACTATAATAACAAATATCAATTATATTTGATTTTATAATAGAAAACCTTCTTAAATAATGTTGGCCTTGTAGATGTACTGTGTTTTGGGTTTTATTCAAGACTGTTTCCATAACATAATCCATGGGATTCAGAAACAAATAGCACAATGCAAAAGATGAGACTGATGTGCATAGTGGCAATGATTCAAAGACACACATAGAGTGATCTTGATATACAATGGCTGGTATACTATGCAAATGACTTATAATGCAATGGAAATGAAGAATAATACTATTATAGTAAAGATAATGGCAGATATTAATCAGGGTAAACAACATGGCAGGATGATTGAAAGTGTGTAAAAGTTGCACCATGAACCATGGTCCACAGTGTAGCAGTATGACAAAAAAATCACAGAGAACAGAAACAAAGCACTAGTGTCAGACTCGCAGTATGTTAAGTAATACATGGTTAGATGTACCAGAAGCTTTAACAAAAATGTAGAGGCTTGAAGATTTCCTCTCTGCCTGCAATGTAAAGCTCCAGGTTTTCCCTCTCTGTGTCATTAAAGGATCTGATCACACCTAGTGTTTTATCTCCTCTATGACATGGAAGTTGTTGATTGCTATAATGCGAAAAAGTATCTTACAGTAGCTAATACAGATGTGCCATCCTGTTATGCAGGCTTATATGATGCATGGAAAAGACAAACTGTTAAAGATAAACAAACTCGCTACAGCAAACACAGTTCCTGGTACCACCACAAGAACGGCCAATACGTGCAAACAGAGGCTGATAGGTATTTCCCATAGTTCGTATAGTACAACTGTTACTAGTGTATATGATTTTAGAAGGACTATGGTAGAGCATGTATATACACTTTTAGAATATATATATATTTTATTAATAGTTAGGAATGTATCAACTAAAAATTTTACATATATATGTAATAGATTTTAAATTATATAAGCTAACAGAAGTATTAGCTTTAGAGTATACAAATGAGTGTATCTGCATTCTTACCACTTTAAGGATTAATTTGTCTATCATGTGACTTGTTTTAATTAATTAATCTATATAAGATACGCAATGTGGTAATGCTCATGTGTTTTCTTCTGAGGAAGTTGGGATATTGTACCTGACGAAAAGTGGATTTTATTTTTGTAAACTTAAATTAAAGTTCTTTACGCATCATCTGTTTGCAAGTATTGGCCATTCTTGTGGTGGTACCAGGAACTGTGTTTGATGATGCATGGAATACTCATTCCTGTGGATACCAAAATATATGTAGCACTAACAATGCTTGTTAAAGAGACTCTTCATTGATGACCTCAGGAAATGTTGGGTGTATCCCATGTATCTTTTTCAAGAATAATATCATGTGGAGGACGATATATGATTTCCATATGCCATAGAACCCAGAAATAATGCCGTGTAATCATTCTGTGAAATAGCTTTATTCTATGAGGCACATTTTGCCACTGTTAGCGCTTCCACAACCATCAAGACTCTGCTGTGTAGGGCAAAGGGACAACAGTATATTAGCGATAAGACATTTCATTCCATCAACTACCAGATGGCAGCAATGCACTGAGTACACTATACAATGTGTCAGTGTTCCAACCAGAAATTAACCACAGTTCTCTCATCTGGCATACGTGTGACCTACCTAAGCCATTTGTTCAGGGTGGTTCCCTTAAGAGCATCTTATTGAAGATGACAGATATACGCTGGAGCGATTGTCAATGACACACTTATGAAACTTACATACCTCAGCAGTGAATGCATACAACATCACTGGACTGCTGATATGAAATGTCTTCAGACCTACAAAGGTGCACTTCAATGTTTACATGCCTAGTTGTGCCTTGCAGTATGTTCCAGAAACATGCAAAATGTCATTTTCCCTGAGCACAGTGTTGCATAGATGTTGGCACACAAACCAATAAAGCAGGGCATTGCCTTTGGGGTAGAGATTGTGCCAGAGGCAAAAGCAGAAGAGATGCCAGCTAAGAAGCTTGTGAAGGACCTAACTGTGGAGCATGACCATAAGAAGCACTGTATTCTGTGGCAATGGCTAAGATTTAACAACTGTTCCGCAACTATGGGCCATATTTGACATAACAAAAACTAAAAAAGATGCATGCAGCATGACAACCATGTCATTGTATACCAGGTAGGGATTTGCCACACTGCATCAAACTCAGGCTAATTTTGCAAGACAGCAATAATGTCAGGCAACAGTTGTCATATTATGCACACATGTGGAAAACCACAGTGACAGGGCTTGGCAATGGGTACTGTGTGCAAAGGTGCATCTAATGATATGGGTGTCCGTATGATTCTAACTCACTTGGTTGAACAGCCATAATCTTGAACTCCACAACATCGAGATAATCTTATCAAAACCCAAAACACAGAACAAAGACAATAAGAAAAACTTCATTCACACCCCCTGTAAATTGCATAGACCAGCTCTGAGAGCATACCACAGTGGAAAAAAGGCTAATTTCCACTTTCCTACTGTTCCACAATCTCAAATAACTAATATCCCTTGCACTTCTTCCATTTAATGTTCTGATATTTGATAGTTTCTTCTCTATGTTGCAGAGTTTGAAACTATGGCTATTCAACCACCTAAGGTAGACCTATGCATACACATCATAGCCTAGTGGGTTTCTTAATCTTGGACGAGTATGTGGGGATAGAGTGATTTCTTTAGTTTGAGGGTACTTATGCTCTGGGGGAGGTAGGACTTGAACAAATGGCATGCAAAAGTAGCTGTACTATGTTTATTCCTGTAGACAGCAATACGGTGTCCTTGGAGGTAGTTATGAAGAACGAGCATGTCCCCATCTACATGGGTGTGTGTTCCTTCCCAAGGAGTGTTCCCTGTAAGCTGCACACCTCATTAACTCCATGAGCAGGAGTGGGAAGCTGTGCCACAGGGAGTTGTAGCATTTACATGCCACTTGCATGTTTATTCACTGTGTGCAGCAGCACCATCGAGGATGGTAATAGGGGTTGAGGAGGTGGCACTACTGGACCTAGGCCATCCACTTATCATTTCATCATGGGTCTCCCTAGAGTAGATGGAAGAGGATCAGCCTTATGTTTGATGATGCACATGGCATGCATCAGCCCTTAAGCTTCTAGAATATACGGAGTCCTCACAGTGCCTGTGTTAAAGCATTACCTAAATGGGCAAGGCCAACTCTGATCATCATAAAACCCACATATCACACTGCTCAGCTATACAGTGGATGTGGCAGAGTTACCATGTGCTGTAAGACTGAAATGCATATCCACTGTATAGCATCCATGGAGACTTTCAGCTCAAGACAGAAGCAGGAACCAAGTCATTCCTAGCCACCAATATGGTGTCTCTTACTTCCATTCCCTCTAATGGGTAGTGCTAGCATACACAGTTTCTTTAGACACAGGGGATGAGGGTGCACCCTGGGCTGCTATGTCAGCCCTTTGCTGTAATACAATGGTCACTTGTAATTGGTGGAGGGCTACTTAGACAATGGAGCTGTATCTATGAAGGGAAGGGTAATATACTCAGCACTCTGCCCATGACTGATAGTGACCCTGTTAACATGGATTGAGCCATGCTGTGGCCATCATCATTGTCAGACTTAGCTATTTCCCTGGCATAAGGGATAATTGCATCCACAGTGAAGGGCCCATGCACTGAATGCAGGTAGAAATACCCTAAATAATCAGCCAAACTTTCTAGCAATGACAAATTCCAGTGATGGTATCAGAATGGCATGCAAAAATACATCTGTATGTCTTTTTTTTATATTCATATCTCATCTGAAGCCCTGGAGTGCCTATATGAATAATATGACCATATTTTCTATGTGACTGGTTCTAGGTCTGGCATATTGCACTGCAAGATATATATGAAATAGCATACTCACCAGGGAATCATCCACTGACACCCACTGTTATGGGCCAAGTTACGTGTCAATGTCAAATCCTCAACTGTGCATGAAGGAGCGGTCTGTCACCCCAAACATGGATGCCAGGAACTCCTCATTCACTGTTGGTGATGACTGTGTAGGTAGACTCTCAATCCATGACCATCTTCTTCAGTGGTAGGTTTATTGTCTTAGTGAGAGCATGATAGATCATGGGAGTGAACCCACAGTATATTTGATTTAGCTTCTTGTTATAGCTAACAAGAGTATTTGCATTCACAGCAATGTTCTGCCATATACATTTGTGAAACTCCCAGTCGATTTTCTAGGTTAGAAGGATCTGCTGGCCATGTTCATGTAGAGTTTATTCATTACTGGTGGTCCACTCTGTGAAAGGCTTTAGTATGACCTGCAAGGAGGGCTCCAGCTAGTTTACCTTCATTTATATTGGCAACTATGCTATCCCATCTTTAATTGTACACAAAGAAGTCACAGGACTTCTACCAGGCCAGAATCTATGTTGTAGAGGAGAAAAGATTCCATTTGCCTGGGATAGTTAGGATGATTTTAGAATGGACCTATGACCATTTTTGACTGTGGTGTATTATATAGTTGGTTAGGCAGATGTTAAACAGGTGAGTGAAAAGAAGAAGGAATTAATCATGGGAAAGATGAACCAAGGACAGAGATCATCAACATGCACTGGGGCATCAGATGGCATTCCTTTTAGCAGTTTGACTAAATCCCCGTGCCTAATTCTTTAGATGGAATAGGATGATGTATGCTATTAACACTTTATTTTCATTTGTGCAACATATAAAATAAACATTTATGAATATAAAGAAACATGTTTAAAAACTGTAAGCACCAAGGTTCTGGACCCAGTATGATAGAAAAGTTGCACTATATCTGCTGAACTTCTACATCACTTCATCATCCAAAAAATTAACCTTGGTAGTCAATTGAATTTTCTAATAAAATATTCTTTCATTACTTTCTTTCAGAATATTAACTGCAGTTCTGCATTATCAGGTAATTGAAATACATGTATTTGTACTTTTACCCATAGTTCGGAAACTAGGTTGTTATTTCTGTTCTTCAGCATTACATTTTGTGAGGAAAGAAATATTGGTAAGATAATACCTGGAAAAAAAAAACTGCCTTTGCATTATCAGCTATTTTCCAAAGCCAATAATTCAGTTGAAAATGTGAGCTGCATTTAAAATTATCTTCTAAAAACAGTGGAGTAGTCTGAAATTATAAATAAATAATCCTGATAAATAACATAATTTATAAAACATTTCATACTGCTAATCAAAAATAAAAAGTTCTGAACTAGAAAAGTTGTACTACTGCTTACTATAAAGGAAATAAAATTGCATCTGATTTTTCTGTTGGTACTTTGGCATACCTTTTTAATCCTGCATAACCAATGTCAAGATTTTTTAAAACTGTGATGTGCCACACATACACTTTGAGTGTTTGATTAGGTCCTTGAACTCTGTTTTTAATAGGATGTCATGATCCCAGTCCAATAAAGACTGTTCTTGGTATACCTGCAGCAGAATTCATCAGCAAAGAAGGTATGAAAATGAAAGGTTGTTGAGCTGTGAATCAGTACTAATTGGTTATTTGACCTTTCAGAGCAAAAGAATCCAAACAGTTTGGGATGAAGAGTTAGAGAGTCAGAAGTGCTGAAGCAAACAACATTAATAGTTTAACATAACAGGATCAAAGTGAGACAGTTTTAAAATATTACTGAATCTTGGAATAAATACATTGAATGATGCCTTTGTGCATATTTAGACTTATTACAAAAGTGTGACATTACTGGGAGGTAATGACTACACAATTAATCAAACTGTTTCTTAAATTAAGATTACTGGACATAGGATGTTGAACAGATGTTGCCTTAGTTATACATACACATTAACTGTAAGCCTTTACTAATAAAATAAAGTAGATAGAATTGCAGTCTCCCAATAAATAACTGAAACCTTTTGTTTAGGCTTATACAACAAGTGCATATGGATGCTTTCTGAAAGTCCCGCTTGATTTTATAACTTATTAATTAACATTATTATAACCACATACCATTCAGAGGAAGAATAAATTAATTAAATAATTTCTGTATTATACAGGTCACTACTAGTTTATAGCCTTACATGTCTGTGGTGCACTGTCAGAGAGCTCTATAAAAGGTATTTGTTTATATATTCACAATATAATGAAGGAGTACCTGATATTTATTCTTTTTACAGTCCAAAAGCAATGCAGAACAACAAATAATGAGGTATCTGGATGTGTATTTTTCTTCTTGTATGACTCATGGTAGAGAGGCACTAATGTTTTAGCAGCAGGTACTATATCCATTTAGTGAAATAATATTCGTGTTTTTATTGCATATGGTTTTATTCATAGAATACTAGCATTCATTACTGAAACAGCATATTTTAGAAATCCATCTAGATTATAATGCAAAAGCTCTAGTGCATGCAGTTTGACTGGAATTGCCAGGAATTATAAACAACAAACAGGAAAACGATGAGCACACTTTTAACATGCCATCCTTTTGTAAGATCCTAGATTAGTGTATGAGATTTATTTATTTATTTGCAATTTGTTAACCAGGAAAGTCCACTGGGCCATACAGACCCCATTTTCAGTGGATGGCCGGAGACAAAAGCTCCTCAGTACAATAATGGCAATCAAAATTATATACATTGGTAGTATACCATTGTCTAACATATTGGGTTACAAAGTTAAAAACACACTTTACAATTCAGTGGCCAGACAAATGCTAGTGAACAGATTATAACGTTTTTAGAGATAATTACTGCACAGAGGATTTTTAGATAATATGCAGCTAAAACATAGGGAGAGAATATATCATTAGTGCTAGGTATTCAAGGAGGCTGTGTGTAAGTACAGTTCCAGGTGGAAGATAGGTAAGTGTGGAGAGAAGTTTTGAAGTATCCAAGACTTAGTATTATTCTGTTTGCTAGTGCTAGAGCATTCCAATTCTTAGTTAAAGAGTAAGAGAATTGTGCTGGGTGGCAGGTTTGGTCTGTTAACCTGAAGAA
The DNA here is from genome assembly GCF_019279795.1 of Protopterus annectens. NCBI lineage: Eukaryota > Metazoa > Chordata > Ceratodontiformes > Protopteridae > Protopterus > Protopterus annectens. The sequence continues at coordinate 1,942,227,875 of NC_056735.1, read as the reverse complement.
GCTGCTGATTCTCAGATCTAAGGAGCCTATTTGGGAGGTAGAAGTTGAAGGTAGAACTAAGGGTAAGAAAATCAGAAGGTTTAAAGATAAGTCTGAGAGCAGTGGTAAGTTCCAGGTAGTTGAGGTATTTCAGTAGTTCCAGACGTTTTAGAGAGTGAAGAACAGTACAGTGATGGGAAACGTTTTTGGAAGTTGTTGCAAATTTTGCAGTTTTATCTTAACATATCTCTAGCTTGGCTTTTAGAGAGGTGTGGAGGTTGATAAGTACAGGGGTACCATACATTAGGAAAGGGAGTATGTAGGTAGAGGCAAAGGTTTGTTTGGTAGAGGGGCTAAGGAACTGGTTGTGCCTATAGAGCATTCCAAGTTTGTGATGTGCGTTTTGGATGTTTTGTTGCAGGTGAATATCGAGTTTTAGTTTTTATCTGTGGATACTCCTCAAAGTTTTGTTTGGCTTACAACTTACATTAGGGCTTTACTTTGGGAGTAGATACTGAGCATAGCTTTGTCCAACAGGGTTGATTTTTTTGGGGGTATAAAGCATGATCTTGGATTTATTTGGGTTAAGGGCTAAGTGTCTTTTAAACATCCAGGATTCAGTGGTGGAGAAGACTGTTTGGGTATTGAGTTGGAGTTCAGAAATAGCATCAGCTCTGCAGATGATGGTTGAGTCATCTTCATATTGAATAAGGGCTCCATTGGTCATAGATATGTGGAAATTGTTAATGAAAATATTAAATAGGAGGGGGCCAAGTATGGAGTCTTGAGGAATTCCAGTAGATGTGTCAAGATAAGAAGAGATAGAGTTTTGCCGTTTATTGGTCTGTTGCCTCTCTTTTAGATAGCTTGAGAACCAGTTGAGATGATGGCAGAAAGTCCAAAGTAAGTGAGTTGTGATAGCAGCAAGGGGTTGGAAACTATTTCAAATGCCTGAAGAAGATCTAAGAATATGGTAGATTCTATTTTCCATTTATCATGAGCTTTGTTAACAGTATCCATGAACGAAATAATGATCATTATAATGCTGTGGTCAAGTCTGAAATAATATTTATTATTTATTTTATTTTATTTATTTACATTTGTTTACCAGGAAATTCCAACTGGACACAGGTCCTTTTTCAGTGGAGGCCAGGGGAGAAAAGCTCTACAGAACAATAAATGAGCAGCAGAGTTCATGAAGAACAATTGAATATACATACAATAGCAAATAGTACGTACTGCAACAAACATTAGCTATACATGCAATATGAAACATAGTAATGAACAAATATACCAATATCTAGATAGAAGCTAGGAATAAAGGTAGGATGTATATACAGATAACACTAAGCTCAAACAGATACTGTTCTAAACTCATATAGTTAAATCTTATATACAAATATTGCACTAAACTCAAGCAGATATAAAGCAGAAGCTCCACACAAAGGTGGAACAAGCTAGAAGGGCTAATGGGATGGAGGAGGAAGACAGAGGCGTAAGAGAGGAGACTAAGTGAGTAGTATATGTGGTAGTGAGAGGAAGCTAGGTGTAAGTCAGTTGGATATGTATTTGGAGTTGAGATGAAGTGAGGTAGTTAAGCATGTTATAACAGGTCTGAGAGATTGAGTGAGGAGGGAAGGGGAGGATAAAGGGTGAGTCAGAAACTGCAGAGGAAGGAATGCAATGATCATACAGTGTGAGGCATGGTGGCTAGGGGAAGGGAGAGGAAGGGGAGGTATATTGTGTGGCAGGAGGACAGGATGTGGTTATGAAGAAGATAGGACACCAGCTGAAAGTGAATGCACTTTTCTGTAGAGACAGGGGATAGCATAGCGATATGTCAAAGTCGGAGATATCTTTGTTTTTGCCCCCTTTGAGAAAAGGAAGAATGTAGACTTTCTTCCATAATTTGGATGCATAATATTCTTTAAAGGATATGTTAATTAGGATACTTAAAGGAATGCAATGGCTTCGGCAGCAATCTTTAGAAATGTTGGGGGTAAATTGTCAAGTGCATGGTTTGAGATTAAGGAGTAGTCTTTTAATACTTATGGTAGAAATTGGGTTGATATTGAAATTAGGAGTAGAATGGGAGTTGGTTTCAGGAGTGGATGTGTTGCTTGTATAGATAGGGAAGGTGGGGGAGGTTTTTGGAGGAGCAGTGTCACTTATGCTGTCTCTGCCCTGAGGAAAGCTAGTGGTAATGTTGCCTATTGAGTTCATAAAGAAAGCGTTAAAGAGAGGCAATTTCATGAGGGGATTTTTCAGGGTGTGGACAATGAATGTTTTTTGTGCCAGTGCTCAGGAGAGATGAGATGGAATTCCAGATTTTTTTTGGGGGGGGCTGTTTATGGTTAGACTACAGCTTTATGTAGTAAGCTTTTTTGTCTTTTTCTTTAAGCATAAGCTTTTTACCTTATTATGGAGCTGTTTAAAGTGCATCAGGGTGTTCTTGCTTTTATTAGTTTGATATTGCTTCCATGTTTTATCTCTAAGGTACATCAGATTTTAGTGGGTGTGGTTAGTTTTGATCCTTTTCATGCAGAGTGGTACAAAGCTATTTAGTGTGTCCAGGAATGTAGTATTAAAATAATCCAAACAGCATTGTCTAGTGGGAGTGTTTTTAATACGTGTCAGTTAATATTTTTTAGGATATCAGTAAATATTAGATGGTTGAAGGCAATTAGTTTCCTTATCTGTTTACACTGGTTTGAATTTGGATGGCTGAGGGGAAGCAGCAGATAAAGTTGAGGAAGTGGTCGTTCAGTGTGTGGATCCTGTGGTGTTATCCTTGCTTGGTCTGAATGGGGCATTTATAAGCTGAGTAAAGTTAAATAGGTTAATATTGGAGGTATGTGAGTTAGAGTTCAAGTTTAGCCACCTAGGATAACAAGTTCATTTTTAATGTTAGTAGAGAGTCAGGCACACATTTCTTCTAGTAGATATATATTGATTCTTTGGGGTATGTAGAGAGCTATGATACAAAGATTTTTGTAGTTGTTAATCTTTACGAGAGTAATGGTAATTTTGTCATTTGTGAATTGTGAAATGGGATTTGTGTAGGGTACTACAATGAGTGAGTTAGAAAATATTAGCACAGCTCTGCCTCCATTTTTGTTGGGCCTGTTGGAGCTGATAGTTTGAAACCCAGGGAGGAGAAATTCAGAGTCTTTAATGTAGGGTTTTAATCAGGTCTTGGTGATGGCAATGATGTCTAGCTGATTACGGGTGATCCATGTGTGTAAATTGGAGATTTTATTGCAAATACTTTGAATAGTTTATAGTTACCATGTAAATGGATTTGTGAGAGTTAGTTCCAAGTGGAGGTGTGGACATATTAGTTATAGTAGGGCCTGGGTTAGGGCGTATATCTCCAAATAAAGGCAAAGAAGTGAAAGCAAATGCATAAGATAAAGACTCTTGCTTTGTGGGAGATTTGGAGTTGTGTTGTTTAAAGGATTTGGTAGTGTGGCTTTTGGGAGTTATGAAGATTTTGTTTTTGTGAGGGCAATTTTTATCTTGTAACTGCAAGTGGGGTTTATTTGATAAAGCTAGGAGATATATAGGTATATCTTGTAAGGTCTGCAGAAAGTGAGGTATAAGTGGTAGAACAATCAGGTGAGAAGGAGATGGGGGTCAGGGCAGTGAGATGCAGTAATGGACAAAGGAGTATGAAGCGAAGTGATAGGATTAGAATGTGTGTTCTATGTGATTGCATTGTTAGGTTTACAGGTGGAGGGGGGATGAAAAAGTATGTGTGTAAGTGGTATAGAGGACTTTGAGTAACAAAGCAAGTCAGGAATATTTATCTGCCACATGAAAAGAAATGGTTGAGCTGAGGAGGATGATCTCAAACAAGTAAAGTGCTGTTTATGAGACTAAAAATAAGCATGGACGTTTACTACAGAAGCCATGAATCATAAACATGTAAAGTACTCTGTATAAAATTAAACATGAATCTGATTCCTACCAATAAAGACTTTATACCTTTACCTTAGATATGTAGATTTGATAAAAAAAATGAGTCCTAAGAAACATCTGTCTATGCCAATGACCCACAACGTTGTCATGGTGAGAACCATGTATAAAGGAGAAAATAATTTTCTGCATGAATTTGATAACTTTTCCATTAATCTTTTTTTTCCCCGCATATCTGACCATTTACTTCCTCATGGTCCTCTCCTCGTTCACTGATTATACATGGCTCTCCTTCCTCCCTTGAATTTATTCTGACCCATGCTCAGGGATGTTCATTCATGTTGAGGAAATTAAAACAGCTGGGGCAATATTATATTTATGTTCATGATTGTTTTTCTGTTATGTCCAAACTTCCCATTCCCTGCATGCATATACAGACTTCTAGAGAACCACATATGAAACAATTATTTGTATATATTTGTTCATGTTCTACTAACATCTTTTTTTTTTGCTCCTCACAATTGGCCATTGGCTGTCCCCACAGCTTTTCTTTCTCCTCTTCCACTGGACCTATTGGCTGTCCACCAAGGCCTCCCTTTATCCTCTTCCAGTGGACCTACTGTGCTCTGCTTTGTCTACTGGATTCACTGTTATCTATGATCAAGGCCAGTAAAGATATTGACACACTTGGGACACGTAATCAGGACATGCTGATATATCATTCCATCTCAGTGGTGACTCAGTCAGTGCCCACACCTCTTTCCTTTAAGACAACATTTCCTACATACCCCCTGCCTCAGCCAGCGTGCAACCACCCCTACCCCCAGTGGATAGGTTGATCCTTTCCCTACCAATGCCTCAGATACCTTGATCTACTAATCAAACTCAAGTCACTTGGGACATAGTCAGAGCTTTAAAGATCTATGCCAGTTTGGTGGCTATTTTCAACTGGTCTTTCTATGTAGTCATTTGATTGCAAATTAAGTTCACTAATTCAAGGAATTTACTTTAGTTACAACAGATTGTATCTAAAGTGAATAAATGGAATATGTTTAGGACCACACGATAATTTCTAAAATTGCACCAGAGTAAAGGAAAACTATTAATATAATTATCATGTAGAAGCCAAGTCTTAAAGGAAAATCTATACGCATGAAACATAAATTTAATTGTACTTATTAATTTAATTTCTTAGTTATAAATGAAAATTGGTAATGATGAAAAATTAGCCTATAATTGCTAATTATGTTTGCTGCAATGTTATGATCATATATATCAAGTGAGGTAGTCCCAAACAGAAATTCAAAAATACATTGTGGTAAATCAAATATACAAAAAAAAAAAATACATATTTACACATATATAATAGATGTGGAAGATAGCAAGAGCATGAACAAAAATACTTTGAAAACATTAACACACAGGGAAAAAAATATATATCTATGTTATATATATATATATATATATATATATATATATATATATATATATATATATATATACACACAGTGGTAATGTCTACAAGTTGCCTAAGCAAACAACAAGGTTAACAGTTAATTTAAGCCATGTGATCTAAAGTGTTAGTCAAGATCAGTAAGTGAAAAGATGAATAGCAGAAAATGGGGAAATCTACAGTGCAAGCACTAAGTAAGCTGCAGTAATGAATAGAAAAAGGGTAAAGAGAAGAGGTAGTGAACAAAAGACAAGGACAGTTAAGGATGACAGATGCAGGGTGGTTGGTATAACTTTTAATCTGGAGCGTATAGGAAAATGGAGTCATTATATGCACACATTGGTGGAGTTCTTGGCCAGGTCATGTTGCATCCCTAGCTGTATATATCTAGGGTAGGGGTACTTGGTTGTAGAAGTCTAGAAATTAGGTCAACACTTATACAGAACACGCATGGTTTAGACAGTATGCCCTGTAACACGTTGTGCTTAGGCAAAAGGTGAAACATTCATAGAATATTATATGTCTCATGATGATCTGTGTGTCATGTTTCTTGTACTTGAATCATAACTATACAAGGGCTACTAGCACATAAAAGTAGTTAATTATGTAAAGATATTCAGACTTTGATTTGATTACTTATGTATACATTCAATGTTAGTATCACTGAATTAAAATAAGGTGGTTAAAATGGGTACATGTCAGTCCACTGACAAGTCAGAAGACCGACATTCACTCCACCGACACATGAAAAGATCGACAGCGCAAACACAGACATTTCACAGGTAAGACTTTTAATTTCGCTAATCATGCCTACCATGTTTTAGTAAGTGTGGCAGTGTTATGCATGTGTGGTAGGCATGATTAGCGAAATTAAAAGTCTTACCTGTGAAATGTCCGTGTTTGCGCTGTCGATCTTTTCATGTGTCGGTGGAGTGAATGTTGGTCTTCCGACTTGTCGGTGGACTGACATGTACCCGGTTAAAATTATTTGTGGTATTCACAGTCATTACATAGATGCATTAAAACAATGCATTTTCTGCAAATGAACACAGCTCAGCTGGGATTCATACAGGCCACTTAGGCTCATGTCATTGCTGTGAATAAGCTTAAGCAAATTAACTCATAATGAGAGATATATATGAGAAATAATGTGACATAGGATGTGCTACTATAGCATTGTCTCATCCATTTGTGATTCATGGTAGAATTTTCCCACTTTTCCAGACAGTCTTCAGGTACGATATATAAAAATTAATCTTGCCAAATTGGTTTACTTTGCAGTCTTCAAAAATGCTGTAACTTGCTGCTAGCCTTGCCATTTCTAAGTCTGTGTTGCTTGTCTTGGCCAAGCCAAAACCAGTTGCACTCAGTGGAATTTGCCAGCCAAGAAGGTGGAGATATAGGCAGAGGATAACTTATTATAGCTTTGATAATTAGGAGATAATTGACAGGTTCAGAGTGGACAGGAACATCATAATGGTATGTATGACCTCCATGGGTTACTGGAGGAATGCATGGACTTGTTATCTCTTCGGATACTAGGGTATGTATAGCCCTCACTATGCTTGTCATGGGAACCTGACAGTGAAAGATGGGGGACACCTTGGGGATCTCAATGGCCTCTGCCTTGAAGATACTGCAGTAGATTTTGAATGTGAAGATCAGTTAATCTATTTCCTAGTGTCATCTCAGGACCATGCCAGGAGTATGTATACTTTTTACTGGGTGGCAGATTTCCCTGAGGTACTCAGCACAATAGATTGCACCCATGTTGCATTTATTAGTGGCCCCTCTGGTCCATGTGGGGGGCAGTATCACAATAGGAAGGGCTATGGTTCCATCAGTTGCAAGGTAGTGTGTGATGCATTGGGCTGCATCACCAACATCTCTATCCAGCATCCGGTCAGTGCACATGAATGCCATATCTGACACCCTAGTTCAGTATACCTCTTCTTCCTGCATGGTAGAATTCCCAGTCTATCTTGTTGGCAAGAGGGAAATTTATATATTTTTTTCTATTGTCTTTAAGTAGTTATTTATTTTCTTTTGTTTTGTCTCCCCTCCCCATGACCCCCTCTTTTTTTTTTTTTGTTATTAGGTAATGCTGGATATCCTGTGGAATCATGGTTTGTTACTCCAGTGAGAAATCCATCTAGATCTGCAGAGGAGAAATATAACACATCCCTGTTCCAAACTCATATTGTGATTGAGAGGGTGTTTGCCCTCTTGAAGAGCTGTTTCAGGTGGCTAGAAGAGTCTGGGCTGCCCTTCAATGTGATCCAGCTACTGTGTGTAAGTGACCTGTGTCATTGCTGCAACTCCCAGTTCTAGTCCCACTGGCTGCACAAGTAAAAAGGTGGCATCTAGTCCAGAACTATAGACCATGACACTCAGGTTAGTGTTTCCTTTATTGTAAAAAAAAAAAAAAAAGTATAATTAATTCATGCAGTGATATCTGTGGCCTGTGCTGTGTGGTACATTATCTTCTGTCACTGTTTATCTGACATTCTATCTCATCTTAAAATATTTTTTCATAACATTTATTTCATATGGTTATTATTTGTAGAAATCATTCCTGAACGCTCACTAACTCCTGTTCAGTGATGTCTTAAGGCATTACATAAGTAATAATCACGTTTATAAATGTTTTGCAAAATACATTCTGCCATGTATGGAATGTCCTCATTTGGTATAATTAGCAAAAAAATACTAATTAAATATTTAATTGTAAAGCTTGCAATTTCTCATCAGATTAAAGTATGCTCCTTGCTGAGGTACTGCACGTCAGATTACTTTGTGTTGTCATACACAATTTATGACTGCAGAGACATAAAATATCATTTGTGCAGTGATGAGAGTGAAGTACATGTAGTGTTTGTTTAAATGGCAGGATACTCATTTTGATCAGTAATTTTCTTGTTGATGTGCCTCCATGAAAAGTTGCGTACTAATACTTTTAAGCTGTAGGTAACTGACAGCTGTAGAAAGATACTTAGATCACTAGTGTTACTGTTAATGACTACAATGTCATGTTAAGGTATACAGATGTCTTTACACAGTTCCCTGAGGTTCTAAGCAGTACAGTTACTAGTATGTAATGCATACAGTTGTAAAGTGCCACCCTCCCCCTTTTTCTTCCTATTTTCATAAGTTCTTCCACTTCCTGTTAAACCATCAAGTGTATTTTTGAAAGACAATTTACAAGTATAAGAATTTTCAGAGTTGATTCACAGTAGGTCAAGGTCAAGTGAGTCATACATATCTTTTAAGAATAGGCTACATGACAGAGCTGTATGGTGATTTGATTCAATGTTGTGACCAAATTGGTGCAAGTGATCCAGCAGACACTGATCTGACAGTGTTTTTTGAACCTGATCTGGACCTATAATATGAGGTTCTGCTAGATGTAGATGAACGCTGACGTGACCCGCATGAAACCTGTTGTGATTGCCCTAATTAATTACATTACTTTCCCAAGAAGCACTTAGAGTCTCATGTGATCTGCCTCCAATGGGAGAGTACCCTTCTCTCTTCCCCTTCTAAGAGTACCTCGTACTTGAGCCTTGAAGTCTTAAGTAGAGTACAAATTGAAGCAGCTACAGATGCTTACTGTGCCTTCATGCTACACTTTGGTGTGTTCATGGTATTATCCCTGCTCTCTGCTACTTCAATACACTAAATTTATAAAACTTATTTAAATGTTAAATAAAATATTTGCTTAAAATAATTTACATGTATTGTAAAAAACATTTTAAATTAATGATGTCATTAAGACCTGGCGCACTATCAGTGCCTTAATGTATTTGCCATAAACTTTCCTTACATTCTAACCACGGTTTGTAGTCCCCTGAAAATACCTCTGAACTAACACTATCCAACACTGAAAAAACAAATTTCTTAAAACTCTTGCAAACAGCAGCATGTCTAGCTAAGGCATTTTTTTCTTCACCTTTCCTTATGGCTAACAGATGTTCGTAAATCCATCTTTTCAGACATCTGGTAGTTTTTTCTAATATAATAACATGAACATGAGAGGCACTGTGCCACATAGACTACCATTTCACTATTGCACATATAATAGCCACTAGTCCAAAGGGTTTTTTTACTATGACTGAAAAAAACTGAAGATGTATTACTCATATACGGACACTGTCTACAATTGTTGCACACATAACTACCTTTCTTTTGTATTAAATTCATGTTAGTGTTACTCCTATCATTTGATCCTTGTTCCAACAAACTTTTCATATTTGTAACTTTTTTTGTAGGTAAAAGATGGACGTGAACCAATAATCTTAACCAAATCAGAATTTCCTAAGAGAATCTTCCAATTTTCTGTTATGATGTTCCTTATAAACCACATCTCATTAGTGATAGGTAATGGAAAGGAACAACTGCATCTTTGAATAGAACCTGATACTATATAGTTAATATGTGCATCATCTTGTACCACTTGTCCAATAATACCTTTCAAAATTGGAACAGACTTTCCAATTCTTAACAATAAAACTTCTTTCTCTATCCTTTGTAGCCATAATTTTTTGTAACCTCTAGCTTCACAAAAACTTCTTAAAGTATCTACTTCATTTAAAAACATGTCATCACTAGAGGTTAATCTACTTAACCTAATCAATTGCCCCTTCACCACACCCTTTTTCATATGGGATGGGTGAAGGCTGTCTCTATCTAAATATTGATTAGCGAATACAGATTTCCTATAAATACTACTAACAAAATTCATACTCTGAAAATCATAAGTAAGGTGCAGATCCAAAAAATTAATACTTTGTCCAAATCCACTAATGACAAATTTCAAGAAGTTAGTAGAATTGTTTAAAACTGAAACAAAACTGACAAATTCATCATAATTGCCCTTCCATAGGAAAAACAAATCGTCAATGTAACGACAGTATACTAAAACTTTGTCAGCCAACTGGTGTTTAACCAAAAATGTATTCACCCAGTTGGCCATTACTAAATTAGTAAAGGCAGGTGCTACCCTTGCCTCCATCACTTCACCCGAAGACTGTTTATAGAAATTGCCATTGAATAGAAAAAAGTTATTGTCACATAATATGTCCATAAGTGCACATATAGTATTGATTTTCATACAAGTAAAATAAGTACAGCTACTTAAATATTCTCTCAAATATTCAAGTCCTACTTCCTGATCTATACTTGTATGCAGTGAAACTACATCTAAAGAAGCAAAAAGAAAACTACACTTGTCAAATCGGAAATTCCTTAAAATTTCAAGCAAATGCCATGAATCCTTTAAATAGTATTTTGAATTCTGTGTTACATGATTCAGGATGTAATCCAACCAAATGGACAATGTTTCAGTCTTTGACTTTGATGCCGAAATGACTGGTCTAAAGGGGAGATTGTGACAATTTTTCTTTACTTTTGGAATCCCAAAGAGCACCGCCATCTTTGGATATTCCACTTGCAAAAAAGAAAACGTTTGATGATCTGTCTCTCCCTGACAGAACCTATCAAACAATAAAGTGTCCAGTTTTAAATAACAGTTTTTTATAAATGATGAATCAACTCTTTTGTAAACTTTTTCATCTGCTAACAATCTTTCTAGTGACAAAATATAATTTTTTTTTGATTCATAATCACTATTTTGCCCCCCTTATCAGCTTTCATAACTCTTAACTGTTTGTTGTTACACAAACATTTTAAAGCTTCTTGTTCAAGTGGTGTCAAATTATACACATTATTGTCAAATTTTAAACACCTAAAACCTGACTCACAAATACTCTGAAAAACTTGGTGTCCCCGAAAGTGGGGGATTATATGTACTGTTTTTCTTCGGAATCTTACTGTCCATCACTTGACTGTCTACTTTAATGTCATTCAATATGTAACTCAGATTTAATTTTCTCAGAAACAGTCTAAAGTCAACAATAGTTTTAGCAATGTTAACAGAGTTCTCTGCTATAAAAGAAAGACCCTTTTTCAGTAATTCATAAACATATTCTGTCAAATGTGCATCAGAAAGGTTCAAGACCTCTGTACCAAACTGTGTACTGACAGAATGTACTACCATTTCTTTTTGTTGTTCCTGCCTCTCCCCCTCCCTTTATTCTCTACTACTTTGGACCAGGTGGGTGTCTTCTTGTTCCCCTGATTGTCCACTAAAAAAAGACCTAAATTCTGTGTGGGGCAAGATCCATTTCCCTCCTGTGTAGTAGTTTCCTGATTCTCACTATGTGACACCTTATTAGGAGTGCTGGAAACTTCAAAACTGTTGCCTGAAACTTTGTTTATATTGGCAATTGCATTGTTCTGTACACCAACATTACCATTTACCATACCACTCAGTGTGTTTCCATTACTTTCAATGGTATCATGACTATTGTATTCACGTACTGTATAGGCTGTTTTTTTGGAATAGGACAAAATGTCCCTCCTTAGTTTACCCTGTTTTCGACTAACTATGGTCGCCCTATATCTATCAGCCTTTGCAGCAATGCTGTAATATAAATGGTTCAATGTATTGAAACATGCAAAAGTCATAACTTTAGAGTCCAAATCATTCATCGCCACCTTGACTTCTTCAATTTGGTGTTGATAATGTTCCACTAAAAGGCAATTTATTACTCAATGACAACAGGGACTGTATTTGTAGATGAAACAATGAAATATAAAGTTGTTTGCTAGCAGCGACCTCTTCATTAGTTACAGATCTCTTTAATGTGGAATTATTTAGATGACTTTTACTTCTGCAGAGACTGTGCATATTTACTGATACTGGTGGATTGTAGAAGTTTGAGTAGACTTTTATGATGGAAATCTTCTAGACTGGGCAGTTTTGTCATTCTTGGTGCATGCATTTTGTTTCACTGTTTACTGGAAAGATGTTCAAAACAATAAATTTAAAATGGCCTCTAACAGATGTTCTGTATTATACAAGGAATATAATTTAATACAATCAGGAAGGTGTATCAACAGACACATGTATGTTTCCTGTACAAGGGACCTATGATTTGAAAACAGGCCAGAGTTAATCTTTATCTGCTGGTGAACAGATGTATTTTCTTTAATGTGGGTTTCAATGCTGTTTCAATGAATGTGATGTGAGTTACAAGGGCAGAGAAGTTTTAATGCTATGTCTATTTTCATTGTGAGACTGCATTGCTTTGTTTAGCAGATCTCTTTTAGTGCGTGTGCTGTAAAATGTAAAATAAAACTTTTAAATGAAATCCAAATCATCGTAGAAGCAGTATGCACATTACAGTGTTTATGGTAAATGGGGTAAAATAGCCAAATAATGGGACATTGAAATAGCTGCAGGGGGAGGCCCCATTTGACCATAATTTTGTGAAGGGGGAAGGGTGGCAAACTCAGACAGTCCAAGATGAACTATACCTCTTAGTTGTACAGATTTGTGCAGAATGAATAGATTTTTGCTTCTTATTTTTGGTTTGTTCCTCATAAAATGTGTGGTTTTCTGGCAAATCATTTGGGAATGAATTCACTAAATAATGACAGACATTGAGTTTCAGACTTCATACTCTTCAGAAAAATGCATGCAAAAGCAAGACCTGTTGTTCTATCAACTGAATAAGTTTATACAAGAGCAATTTTAGTAATGTGTGCATGTTCCCCCAATATGTTTGGCCTTGTCCAGTTTCCCTGCATTAAGAGGATGAGAGGTACGTGCAAATAAATCACTTTATAGAATTAGGTATAGCCAAACCTCTCAACTCTCCCTGATTATGGCTCAAAATGTTGCTCTTCCTCTAATAATCCCTCTGCAAAATGGCAAATTTGGAAGAAAACGTTGAGAGTTTACAATTAAAAATAATTTTAATGATCAGAGTTACAGATTACTTTTAATTTCAGAAATGCATGTAGATTCTCTTAATTTGTCAGCTGCTCACGTAAACAGTACTAATATTAAAAAAGTGTCCCTTCTTCGACAGGTTCCCAGCTGTATTGTGTGGCTATTTTATATTTTTGCATCACATTTTTAGTCTGTTTTTTATAACATTGTAGGTTTCTGGCAAATTAGTGGCAAATCATTAAAGATCGAAGTTAGAAAATAATGACAGACATTTGAGTTTCAGATCTCATACCCTTCAGAAAAATTCATACTAATACAACAGCTACTATTCTATTATCTTTCTAAGTTTATAAGAGAAATATTTAAAAATTCTCCTTATTTTTGGGCCTTTGTCCCACTTCTGTTTATGAATTTGTCCAGATTTCTTACTCTGAGGCTGAGAGGTATGACAAATGTGTCAGGGCCATCACTGTCAGCCAGAGACATTTCAAATTGTGACATACTTGTTGCACCCCACTCCCCCACGTAGTGACTCTGGATGTGTACAAGCAAGGCAAGGAGCAGTTATGCAGTGTAAGTGTGTATCCCCCCATCCAAGGTAGACACAAGTACTGCAGTGGCTTTTCATCTGTCCTTGATTTTGCAGAATGTTCTGGTTTTCTGTCATATTTTTATACTGTTGATTTATGCTTCTTCTTATTCAGAAAATGCATGTTGTTGCAGTGCATGTTGCTGTGATTAAGTAGCAATGCTTTAATGGCCATCAGGTAAGCTTGTCTGAGATTGAAAGATGCAAGTAAGCTTTAATAAGCATACTGTTAAAGAATTACCAACATTGAAAGCCTTTTTGTTGTTTCCATGCAGATAATAATTATATAACTAGATAACGTATAAGCCTTGGGTATTGAAATGCATATGACAGTATTTGTAATAAAGGACAGGATTACAGTACTTTCAGAAGCTCATTACATTTGTTGGAGACTTGCAGTCATATTTGCAGGCTTTACCTGTAAACTAAACAGAATGCCAATCTATCATGTGTGGTCCATAACCTGTGCAGTAATCATTTAAGCAATTTATCTTGAGCTTGTTTTTTGTCTGTTGTTCATTTTTTACTTTGATCATGTTTTCCGTATGAAACAAGTAGATAGTTGTTGTCAGACAGCAGGTCTTTTTTGGATAAGAAACATTTTTACAAGTCAGGGTATTGCTACTTTCAGCATGTTACTTGGTACTTGTGCCCTGCAGTGCAATGAGAAGTGGTATTAGTTGAGTGCTGCTTGTTTTTTATACTTGACTTTGACTGGAATTCCAGTAATGTATTTAAAAAGTAATTTATTTTTTCATGCCTCACAACCTTTTTGTTTCCATCTAGATATTAAGTAAGCTGTCACGTAGCCAATGCATTGAAATATTTTTTTTTCTTCTACAATTCATTTTGTCTTGATTGGACTCTTATAATGACAGTTTGGCAGGGGCATCCAGGGCAGTGTATTTAATTAAAGTGCCAGTTTTTTGCATTTTTAGCATAGTTCCACCCTGTTCTAGTTGTCCACACCCCTTTCCATTGGCCCCACCCATTCAGCTGTCTCCTCCAGCCCCCTTTGATTTGAAACCACCAGCCACCACTGAGGTAGTGGCAGAAATCCTCTTGCATACCCTGGAGGGCTCTAACCATTTCCAGCTGACCATCTGTAACAGTGCTCTGAGCACTAACAGCATCATAGAACATGTGTTGCTAGGCAGTTAATGCTTTTCCTGTTTCCTGGGGTAGTTGTAACAAATGTCTGTGCCTGACTCGCCTTTATGAAAGTGTCACTGTGGACACATTTACCTCAGAATACCTGTCATCTTCCTAAAAGTGTTCATCTGGGCTTGGAGATACCGGTGTAAAGGTGCATTGTTGTTCCTCTTGTAGAAGCCTGAATGCAATGGCAATATGTGTTTGACTTTTTAATGCACTGTCACTTCCTGAAGAGTTACTGATGTGCTGTGGGGTGTGAGATCCTGCCATAAAACTTTGGGACTGTGTGACACTTTCCTCTGGCTGTCTCATAAATATAACTGTTTTCATCATCATTACTAACAACACTCATTCTACTGCTGATTTCCTCCAAACTCATTGGTATGGTGGAAATGTTTGTTTCTGATGCTAACTCTGTAAAAAAAAAAATTCTTAAAACCACTGTTAAGCCAGAAGACATGCCTTGAAACAACTCTTTGTTCAGATCTCTTAGAAATAATTTCCTGCACAGTTTTATTTAACATGTCTACTCATAAGCCTTTTTCTTTAAACAGGGTAATAATAAAGTTTACCTCTTCTAAAAAGTCATTATCTGCACTTGTCATCATAGAGGCTCTTATAAACTGACCTCTAGGTATGTTGTTTTTTAATAAAATTATGATTACTACTTCTATGGTGAAGATAACTATTGGAAAAGGTACTCTTACAATGGATTTTACTTATAAATTTGTTCTTACTAGTGTCCCAATTTAAATGTACATCTAGAAAACAAAGTGGGTGCCCTTCACCTCCTACCATAAATTTTAAGAAATTAGAACTATTATTAATATTGGCTAAGATGTGATTGATGTTACTGAATTCTAGTTGATCTTTGCTTATAATAAAAAAACAAATCATCAACAAACCAGCGATAAAAAAATATGTTTTTAGCAAAATCTAGTTTAGTTAAAATTTCTCTTTCCTACCAGCCTACTACTAAGCTGGCAAAGGCTGGAGGTACTGAGGAACCCATAACTACATCCCTTAGTTGTCTATAGTATCAATAATTATTAAACAGAAAGAAATTATTTTCTAGTAATATCTCAAAGAGGGAGCAGTATAAAAAAAAATTGAAAATGTTACATATAATGAAATAACATACACTAATGTATGCTAATTAAGGGGGTGTACAGACACTTGCCATGCACATTGCCTTCATTGCTATTCTGTACTTATGTAGAAAGTTCATCTAATAACTGAAATTTGTTTAATGTAATCATTTGTAGTGAACATTCAGTTCTCTATATGAATATATAGTGCTATTTTTAAACTAGACTTCATGAGCAGACAAGTGTTACTGCTGCAGACATTAGTAAAGCCAATGTCCTCAAAACCTCTGATTATTCTAGTGCCATCATCATCTGTTTCATACCCATCCCCACAGATGGAGACAAGGTGTTCCTCATCCAGTATTAATTGGATAATTGTCGGGGGCTTCCCCACCGTACTTGTAGCAGCGATTGCATTCTGCCTTGCCTTGTTCTAACATGTTATCCCATGTCATCTGCTCTCTTTTCACACTGCTAATGTGCAGTTTCTTCCACCTGCTGCATTGGCTTTTGTTCTCCTAGCTTGTTTTGCTCCCCTTTACCAAACAGAAGTTTCCTATATGTGCTAAGGGCTGCTATGCGGATAGAATTTTTATCATGGCTGAAGTTATCCTTTCCCTGCGTTGATTATTTGTTTCACACCATTAATGCAAACAAAAAAAAAAGGCCACAGTCTTACACACAACCTTTTTAATGTAAACATCATTCAAATTCCACAACACTGACCATGTGTGCCTGCCATCCTCCTGAAAAAAGTTACATGACACAAACTCCATAATTATGTACACATAATGTCAAACTATGCAAAGTTATGCAGAAGCATTAGTTGAAATACATTCACATCGATAAAACAAAAACCTGTTTTTTAAAGGTTCATTCTTTCCCCGCCCTCTACCACTGTCATATATTTATATTATTTTTCGTTCATCAGTGATGGTCAGAAATCCCTCAGGAAAAATACATGTATGTTGAGCCTAGACAAAACCTTTACCACTGCATTACTTCACAAATTAAAGACTCCATTTATACCATTGATGCACAATCACTAAATAATATCAAAAAGTAGTGATTTTTCAGAGTGATCATTAATCATTTCCACTTCTGCTTCTGTACTGAGTTCCCACTTCCCAAAGACAGCTTAGGTTCATAACTTCATAGTTATACACTAGGTTAATGACCACCATGGCCTTTATATGCCTATCCATGCAATCCAACTACATTATGTTCTTATGTATTATAGGCATTTATTAGGAGAGGCTATGTCAGTTAGGAAGTATCTAGAGGTTTTGTGCAGGCATATTAGTTTGGCCATTATTATCTGCCTCTAACTATCAGAGACATGAAGGTCAGACCTGGGGTGAATTTCTGATTTCCATCCTTTCTTCAAGTTTACACTTACAGTTAGGGTAGGACTCTGCTTCAGATGGATGGGGAACCCGTTCCAAAGCATTGTGATCCTCTGAGGCACATACCTGTCTCATCAACATGTTTTATTTTTGCCACAAGCAAAATTTAAATCTTTGACTCTATTGGTTATGATGCTGTTCATTTTGTGTATGAGCACAAGATCCATTAGAGCTGGATCCAAGGATGCTTTGTATGTCATGCATAGATAGCATCTCAGTAACCTGTAGGAGACATAACTTTTAAGGCTATCTATGAAGGACAATATGTCTATATCCTGGATTCTCCTGGAAAATAATTTCTGTAAGTATTCTAACTGTTGCGTATGTCGGGTCAAGAGTATACCAAAGTGGGCATTATACTCAACGATGGGTCAGTTAAGAGCCAACTAAAGTGACACTATGACATCCTTGGGCCTGGATGCCATGGCCTTACTTATAATTTGAGTGACATAGAATGGTTTTCTTACTACCTTGGCCACATGTTTATCAAAGGTCAGATTATTGTCTACATATGTTCCTAGATCCCTGACTACTAGGTCAATTCTTAGGACTATCTTATCAATGGAGTAGTTTGCCTGGGTGGTAGTTTTCCCAAAAGGCACTAGAAAGCATTTATTGACATAGAGTTTTAATCTGTGACTTTGGGACCCATCATTTGTCTGTGTTAAACACTCCTGTAAGATGTTTTTGAAATGTGGAATCTATTATAGCTCTCGATATGCAGTCATCTGCAAACCTGGTCATGCAAAGGCCATTGACGTTAGTCTTTAACTTTAAGAATTAGCTGTCCAATAGGAACAACCCCAGCACAGAACATTGACCAGCACAGAACACTGAGGTACCCCACAGGTGAATGGTGTTTTACTGGAGGTGATATCATCAATTCTGTCTTCCATAGGAACTGTTGTTTGGCAGCTGGGAATCTAGTGAGTTATGTAGGGGCTTATGCTCAGTTCAGTGAGTTTGTCAATTATATCCAAGAGGAGTATTGTATCAAGTGATTTAGCAAGGTTCAGGTAGGTGGTATGCACCATTTTCCCCTCATCTATTGCCTTGATAACCTTCTCAAAGTGGTCAGCCAGGTTTAGTAGGCATGATCTGCTCTGCTCATTGAAGGTGGCACCATTGACCACCGATGTGTGCTGCCTTTGAGGTTTTGGACTTAGCTTTAGAAAACCTCGTGGTTGTTTTCAGCCTGTGATGTTACTTTGACCTCATAATTAGCCCCGCTGGACTTAATTAGTCCTCTTAGTTTCCTGTTTAGTTTATTTTCTTCCTGATTTTAGCTAACCCCTTTTTTCCTTTTGTTATATACCTTGTTATGGTTTATTTTTAGAAATGGTTTTGGGCTTACTTCTAGTAGGTATAGCAACCTCTATACATTCATTTACATGGCTGTACAGGGTCTCTGAACAATTTCCTATAGGTTGTTGTGAACACGAGGTTAGGAGGGGCATTGCATGTCAATAATCTATTGATTAAGAGGGTGCAGTTTGCATTGAAATGGTTCTTAACTGTTAAAGGGTTTGCTGGGGTTATTGAGCTGATTTTTATTTCAAGGGGAGACAGCTTTGTGGTCCAAACACACCAATAATATCACACTGGCGGAGGGAGGTGCAGCACCCTCCCATATCGGTGAGCATCAGTTCCAGTATTTTTGAACCTCTGGTGGGTGTGCACATTATCTGCTCAATGGCATTTGTGTTAATAAAGTCCAGGAATCAATGCGGCTGTCAGGATGAGACAGTCTATTTTTTCCAGTCTATAGAGGAGTAGTTAAAGTCTCCCATGAAAAGGGTATTTGATTTAATGATGCATGCCTCCAGTAGGTCCAGGTACAAGCTATGGGATTCTAGAAACATAGATGGTGGCATCTTGCTAGGATATAGTATGGGACTTTGTCTGTGGTGATTTGCACATGGATGAATTCCATGTCTTGTTTAACCAACTTAAGAGTTGTATTTGTTGCTGATATAGATTGAAACTCCTCAACCTGTTAACCCTGTCTGTGCAGTCAGTGGTCTATTAGTGAGGAAGGTATGAAGCCTTGCATTGCCAGAGTACTTTATGTATGTTTAAACATGTCTCAGTAATGGCTCAGATATCTATATTCTCCATACTGAGGAGAGCTTCTAGAGTGTGGAGTTTTCTATTTAGGCTCCCAGCACTGAGCAATGACACTTTGAGGTTTTATTTGGGTTTTATTTGCTACATCCATAGATTTGTCAATTTGGCATTGCTTAAAAAGGCTCTAACTGGATGGATACAGTTTTAACCAATATTTGGAAGGCTAAGGGAGACAGGTGCAGACCATCCTTTGTGAAGCAATGTGGTCTGCTAACTGTGTCCTCCCATGCTGATATATATTGAATTCCCATTTATTCCCATGCTCCAGCACGTGCAATAAAAACTAGATCAAATACAGCACCATGGCTCACAAAAGATACCAAAGCTAAAATCAAAACTAGAAACAGAGCCTGAGCTGGCTGGAGAACAACCAAAGCCCCACTTGACCATCTAAAATATCGTCAACTCAGGAATGATACAAAAAAATCTATTTTACTGGATAAAAAAAGCTTCTACCAAACTCTCCTACAAAAACACCACAGCAACCCTCAAATGTTCTGGGCAGGCTTAAATCAACTACTTTGTCCAGGTCACTCCACCACCCCAACCCCGGCTAATTACACCCATAGTTCCCCAGAGACAATAACTAGCACGTTTAATAACTTTTTCACTGAAACAATCCGATCCCTAGTAAATCAACTAACCCCCTCTAACTTAAACCACATGCCTAATCTACCTAATAATCACCCGGAATTTAGCTTCCAACCAATATCCACTAGTTCTATCAAAACACTTCTAAAAAAAACTAAAACCTACCACCCTCGCTGCTGGCCTCCTCCCTGCAGAGTACTTACAAATAGCTGCAGATGCCATTTCATATCCCATATCTATCCTCATCAACAGAACCTTATCCGAAAATGCTATCCCCTCCCTCTGGAAAATATCTCACGTCATCCCACTCCATAAAGGTGGCAGCTCCTCAGACATATCCAACTATAGACCCATTGCCATTCTTTCCCCACTAGCCAAAATAATGGAGAAATGTGTACACAAGCAACTAATGCAATACCTTTCACAGAATAACTTACTATCTGACTCCCAGCATGGTTTCAGGCCATACCACAGCACCACCTCAGCCCACCTTTCCTTTACCACTACCATAAACCAAAACAGGAATGACAATATGCTAACCTCTGCCCTCTTTCTTGACCTATCAAAAGCCTTTGACATGGTCAACCACGAACTTCTCATTCTTTCACTAAAATCTATTTCCCTCAACAAACCTGCTATCCAGTGGTTCCAGTCCTACCTGACTGGTAGACAGCAGGCAGTACTATGGCAGGGCAAACTCTCCAGTCAGTTACCTCTCACACTTGGTATCCCTCAAAAGTCCATACTAGGTCCACTGCACTTCTGTATCTTTATCAACAACCTCCATACTGCTATCCCTAAAGCCACCTGCATTCAGTGCGCAGATGATTCCACTCTCATCTGATCAGCCACCTCCCCATCCGACTTGCAAATCTTAGCCCAAAATACATTTAACACTATCGAGAACTGGCTCACCAACCTACTTCTGAACCCCAATAAAACTAAACTTCTACTCTTCTCTCCCACTAGTAGATCCACCACACATTCATTCTCTGTCACATCTAACAATAGTACCACTATTTCCCCAGATAATCACACCAAACTGCTAAGGGTTATCATAGACAATAATCTCAAATTTGACTTACAGGTCAACAAAACCATACAGACCATCAATAAGAAGCTTGGATCACTGTATAGAAACAAGACATTTTTAACCCCACTGGCTAGGACTGCAATCGCTCCATCACACCTACTCTCTACTCTTTTATATGCCTCGCCTGTACTCTCAAACCTCAACAAATCTGAAATAGGTAAGCTGTTCCATAGCTGCAATCATATTGCCAGATTCGCCACTGGCTCCACCTATAGAACCCACCACTGCCAGAACCTTAAACAACTAGAGTGGCTAGAACTGCCCAGCTTAATTCAATTCAATCAACTCTTAATAGCGCACAAAATTTTGTACCACCCTGAGGATACCCCCCTCACTTAAAAATATTATTAAGCCATATAACAACCTAAGATCCCTACGGTCAGCCGATAAACTACTGGTTCAAACCCACAAAGCTAATAACTCTGCTGGTCAATCCCTGTTTGCCAACTTCATTGGCAAAACCTGGAATTCATTGCCAAACTATATAACCCTAAAATCCTCCAAAAGTCTCTTAAAAAAAAAAACCTCAAACAGTATCGCAAGGTGAATTGGCTATGCCTATGTACCAACCCTGATTAAGTTATAAACTAAAAGCATATTCTGCAATTATCATAACTTATAACTACATCACCAAGCTCTGCTTCCAGTCTGAAGTCTTTTTCTTTTAATTGTCTGTCCATGAGAATTGTGAGTCCCTACTAGGGAACACTACTAACCCGTTGTATATAATCACTTTGTTTTTATAATTGTTTGCTAACTTCTGTGTAATCTATGTAAGTTTGTCTATGTGGAGCTTTTCTCCCTGGGCCCTCCACTGAAAATGGACATGTATCCACTTGGACTATCCTGGTAAACAAATGTAAAATAAATAAATACATAAATAAAATAAACTGAATGCCCCTGCAAAGTCACCAGAAACTAAGCCAATTATTGAAGACAAGCATCATTTGTTCATACTGTTGCATCATCCTTGGTGAAGGTAGAATGTGGCTCAATGCAAGGCACACACCTGCCTGAGACACATATTCGGATAGATCAACAATTTCTTTTTTATATAGTCCAGGGATGTATATCTGAGGCTAAATTCCACATCAACTATGATAGAATCATACTCATACCTTTGGTGTAGTGACTTGATTGCATACATAACTTGGCATATCCTAGATTCAGGTAAGCAATTAACTCTTATTTTCTCCTTGTTCGGTCTAGTGTGGAGGGCATCTGTGTACAGTGGAGTCCCCTATGACAAGAGTCCTGGGTAATCTGTAGACTTGCCTCATGGGGTTTGATCTTGGGGCTTTATTGTGTGTAGGAGAATGTAAGGTGTTTGGTGTTGCTTTTGGTGAGTGCTTTAGAGATTGTTGAAAATAGGTGTTACTGTTTATAGGTGTAGGATATGTTTAAGGCAGAGTAAGATTGTTTTTATAGAGCCACAGCATAGGTTGGTCTATGTGTGTGGGAGACACTATGTGCGGTTAATGTAGTGTGTGGTCTTGACAGCCACTAGGTTGGATTATACTGAGATTTGAGAACAGTACTGTGTAATGTACAGTCTAGCTCCTCTAAGCTTGTTTCTGCACAATGACTTTGTTTTAACCAAACTACATTGCAGGGAAATTTTATTTATAAAGTGCAGGGCACTGCTGACCTCATGATACAATAACAACATCTTTCTCAGTGGCTCAGCAAGTTAAAGAACAAGAAATATTACTTTTTAGTGTAATATTACAAAAAATAACTTAAACTACTTTGACAAGGCAGTTTCAAGTATTCGGGACCTATAGAATGATTTAACTGCAAAATCAACAAATAAATAAAGCTGTACAGTATTCATTAAAAGCCACCATGACATGCACATTATGTTGTTAAAAGCAGCACTTTCTTCATTTTTTCATTTATGTTTCATATTTCCGCTTGCTATTAAATTATATTTTCTGTAATTGCTTTCTTGCTTTAACAAACCCTGTTTCCTAAGACATTTGCCACCTAACTCAAATAATGAAAATTAATATGGCAGTATTCAACATTTACACATAAATTCAGGTCTGTTTGCATGTTTTATATGCAAATTAAGCTATTTTATATTTATCTTTGTGAACTGCAGTAATATGCAAACAAGTACAGTCACTTTTGGATGTAAACTGTTCTGCGCTGTTTCATAAATGTGGACTCACACTCGTTTGTCTGCAGCCATCCACAGCATGTCAATGCTTTCTATCAAACGCAGCAGGAAGACGCAGATATACTAAAATCTGAAAATTTTCAGATAAAACAAAATGGAATCTTATTCATTACAGTAATTGCAACTGTACAGTGCAATGTCTGCCCATCAAAACTCCTCTTACTCACCTTGCCATTTCTACCCACTCAAAAGTATATAAAAATTGCTTATCAACCACATAGATAGATGTATTTATGCAACCCCTACAAGAAAATAAAACAACACACACACACACACACACACACACACATATATATATATATATATATATGTATATATATATATATATATATATATATATATATATATATATATATACACTCACACACACACACACACACACACACACACACACACACACACACACACACACACACACACACACACACACACACATATATCCTTGATGCTACAGTGAAGGAATGAATAACATTCATGTGTTTTACTGTTATACTTCCAAAAAGCTAACTAAGGCAAGGGACAAAAACACTGGCGATTATAAGTATTACAAAATATAAAAGATTATTGCATATTTTTTATGCACAAGATAGTCAAATTAGAATGTATTCCTTAAAAAAAACATGTCTGTAATGAAGCATTTTTGGCTAAACCAAACTTGCCAATAATAATAGTACCTGCTGTAATGCCCCTGCTGGCATCTGTGTTTTGTTAAGGTAGGGCCACAGACCAGGGGCTCATACTTTCTTCATTCTGGTACTGTCAATTCTTGTCATGCCAGCACCTGCTAAGGCATAAGGCCACACTGAAGTTTATCTGATTAAGAGACCAACATCATAGTCTTCCTTCTGAAGGAGCTCTAGCTGAATAACCTCGAGGTGTGCATATGGGGTAGTGACTGGAAAAGGACTGATATTTCGCAGGAGTTGGGTAAGTACCTGGAACCCAGTAGTGCTGTCACAAGTATGTTAACCTGAAGAAGGACAGACCCTATAGCTACCTGAGTTGGTAGAAGACGTAGAGGCAAGAAGCCCATAGTTCTGTTATAAGTATAATATTATTTTTTTGGAGGGGATTATTTAACATAATTAAATCATAAAACAGTATTGCATAATTGAATGTATTAGGTTATTATAATAATAAAAACAATAATGCGCAGGAGGGTTGTGTGTTAATGTGGAAATAACACGCTCACAGGGGCATTCTGAGGCCTGATGCCACTGGTGGGGGATCCTCTACACCCCTCAAAGGGCATTGTTTCCACGATAACACACACCCTGGTGGGCATTATTGCTCTTAGAGAATGGGCTGTCTGCAAAATTGTTTTGCATTTTTTTAGGTTCAAAGGTTCATAGGTAGCGACTAGGCTATCAGCCGGAGGGCCTACATAAGCCTAGCCAACTAGGTTCCCTGGCTTACGCCACCCAAGAAAGTTATTTTCCTGTGCCACTGTTGTGACCCCTAACCGGGAAAAGCTGAAAGAAAAAGAAGATGTGATTATAATAGCTGCCTGTAGGAACATAAAGGTAAGATATGTATCAGTAAAATAATAATCTTCATATATATGTCTGAAAAACCCAGGTATATATCTGCATAAATACTGTAACATCTCTAACAACTACTTGCTCACATCTTTACAAAGAAAAAAAATGTTTGCCTTTCCATATTTTCATTTACTATTGCCTTCCCTTATGTAGTAGTTAAATTGCATGGAACCAGTTTGTGTAGGCCAGCAATTAATTCACAGTGTTCACTTGTATAAACAGTCCTTTCCTTCCAGAACTTTAACTACATGTACAAGATGAATGACACCCTAGTCAGACTGGAGGCTGGGTAAAGGATGGTTGGGGTTGCTGCAGAGTGAAGTTAATGTCCAGCCCATACTTTATTACTTTACTGAGAATTAACCAGTATTGTTAATTTTGCATTACTGCTGCACATCAATGTATATGCTTAGAACTGTTCAGGATAAAAAACATCAAGCAAATACTTATGAACAGCTTAGGAAATGAAAACTTCCGTAACTTTCTACATTGTTGTGTGTGTCAGCACATTCATGCTGAACTAAATGCAGCGATTGTTACATGCAAAGCTTAAATATTTTTAAAAACCTTTTGACCAAAACTACCTACTTCTGTTTACTAGTGACAGTAAAGGGAAGATTTGCAAAGTATTATAATTCAGATAGTATATATTTGACCAAATAACATGGGTAAATAGTGCAATAAAAGCAGTTGCTCAGAAATAATAATGGCATACTTATATGTAAATGGCAAACAAATGTGAAATAAAGATAAACAAGAACTGTCTCATTTCTTCAATATACAGCTGAGGTGGAGGTCTCTTTTAACTGTAGACAGCTGGAGTTGCTGACTGATCCCCTGGAAAACCTGAATAAATTAATATATAGTAATTCTGTGTTTAACTGATTTCAGTATCATACATATGGATAAATAATTAATTGTAAGTCATACAGAATTATCTGAAGCAATAGAGTGGATTCAGTAAGCTACTACAAGTAAAACAGAGACCGATATCAGTATATATGTTCGGTACTTAAGGTTTTGATTTTTATTACTGTATATAAAGAAAGCACTGATAAATCACAGTAACAGAAGGAATAAATTCCACTCATTACTTTACTGCAAGAAAGAGTGAGACAGATTTCAGTGTACACATGCAGAAACCAATATCATTAACGTATATAAATAGATTACTGATATTTATTAGTAAATGAAGGAATCGATTGCATTTCTCTCTATCACTGATTTTATATTTTGTAATTATTTGAGCAGGTGCTCTTAATGAAAACAAATGCATATCAGGCAAAAATGTGATAATTGTTTGTGTAATAGACTACAACACGTAAACCCCACCATTACAAGGCTTCGAACTTATCCCGTCAAGTAAGCATAAGCATTTCCCTTTACATTTCATCCCAAAAGTATGCATACGCTCTCCCTATAGCATTTCATCTGGATGTTGACATAAGCAGATCCCATACACTTTCAAATAAAAGTATGAATAAACACTTCCCATACATTCAGTTTTACTTCAAAAAAGATTAATAAAGTAGAAATGTTTTAAAATAAATAATGTATTACTGTATAACATAATGTGTGATTCCATTTAGTCTAGTTTTTCTTTTGCCCTCCCCCTTTTTTCTCTGTTTTTGATTATTTAATTTATGCATTCCTTTGCCCTTTACTATTTTATTTCTCTCCCATTTATGTTAATTTTTCTACAGTTTGAAAATTCATTGGAGAGACCCAGGTACACACCTTCCAGGTTAGGGGTCATTCACAATCTGCCTGCCCAGGGGAATCCTTGCAGCGTTGGGATAGCGGCACCAGTTCTGTAGGCACTGCAGCAAGTAGCAGCTTTGAACGTCTCATGAAGTAGGGACTTTAGACCATGGGAGGGCATGCTGGAACAGGTAATTGTTTGAATGATTCATAGGATCATAGGAAGTTTCTAGGTTACTGGCCCTGAGGACCTTACAAGCCTAGCCAAGAATTTAGCCCATTCAGCCAGTGGAGGCTTTGCTGTATTGTGTAGAAGCAGTCTGGCCCAGCTAGTGTCAACCACTACAAAACCACAACCCCTACCTCCTCAACATCTGGGGGTGGATAGGGGCTCTGTGGGCTGGGACTCCTGCATGTTCTTTAGCCCTTCTTCCCTTATCCTTTCATTTACACCATCTTACCTATTTCCAAACCACATTACCTTCTCATATAAAAAAAAAAAATCTGGAAAAATAAAAAGGGAGAGGTCCATCCCCCAACAAACAAATTGTATCCCTCCCTCCTCTCCTAACCTCTCTAGCAGAACCTGTTTGATATTTTCTTTCTGTGTTTCTCTCTTTGTTGTTTCTCACCTTTTTCAATCTTTCCTGTCTCCTTCTTTCTATTTTTTGATGAAACTATTAGGGTGCCCACATAAGGATGCCTCCATATAAAATATATTTGTATCCTAAAATATCACTAACAAATGCACAGTCAGCAGCTTGCCTCGTGTATTTTAAACATGATTGTGCATTGCCATGTCTTTCCCTTACATCTGAATACATACAAAGTACTATTCTATGAAGTATTGCAATTCTTATATCTTTTAGATACTCGTGCATCTGCTTAACCCTTGATTTTAGATACCTCATGCTTTTGCTGTATGAAGGTGTGTTTTTCAAAATGCCTTCACTTTTTCTTATCCATTACAGATGTGCTGCATTTAGCTTATTTACATATGAACATACTATATGCTTCTTGCGTTAATTGTTATGTATGCGTGGAGTGTCAGACTATGACTACATCTCTAAAACTCTGTAAAGAATGATGACCACAATAGGTCAATACTCTGATAGGTAGAAGTTCATTCTGTATTGGATTCATATTTATGTTAGCACTTTGTTAGAAAAAATAATAGTGTGATTTCTCAGTCCATCTAGAAACACAGATAAATTAAACTCTAGACAACCTCAATTGTTTCTACATTCCTGAACAGGACAACAGCAATTTTAAGAAGTCTTTGATCCAACCTTTCCTCCAAATGGCATGAACTTAGCTTTGCTAGTGTTTAGAGTTAATCAATAGAGTATAACTTATCTTGCAAGTAGATGATCTATGGTTTTGGTCAGAGAGTTAGAAGACAATATTAGATATCAATATGATTATCAATGTGATTCTAGGCATAGTTTGCAAAATTAAGGTTATATAGTGGGATCAGGATTATTGCATGCCATAAGATATATGGTTATATAATGCAGACATAAGATATAAAATTGAATTTTAAATGTTATGGTTCTTTTTTCTACTCTGAAGGGAAATTTTGAAGAAAGGTATCCTTTAATATCAAACCACATGAAAGAGAAGCTATTCACCCAGGATGCTTCAGCTGAAAATGTGAAAGGGCTCAGATACTTCTAATACTTGCTTATCAGCATCACTCCTATTTCAAAGATCATACTTTCCTAGCCAAATAAATATTAATTAAATAAATAAATATCTGTCAGTGATAAAACCAGGCCAGAAAATATTATATAATTCAGAGAACAAAGATCCACTGCAAATAAATATTAATTGTAGAGAATGGACTGAATTGCCTTCTCCTATAACTTATAGTAATTCAGGAACAATTATCTGAAATTATCTGAATTATAGATAGTGAAGCTTCTGTAAATATCACCAACAACAATCACTTTTAAGCTAAAAGGAAAGGAACAATCTATATGAGAGTGATTTTAAAGGAGATAAGAAAGAACAGGTAATGCATTCAGCCATCAGGAGAGGAATTTCATAGGGATACCATCAGAAAAAGAGTGAATTAGTCTTGCTATGTTTAATTACAGAGTTCTAACTTTGATGACAATTTACATGTGTCACTGAAAAATGGTTGCATGATTAAAACTTAAGGTGTTGCTCTCTGCA
The DNA here is from genome assembly GCF_019279795.1 of Protopterus annectens. Taxonomy (NCBI): domain Eukaryota; kingdom Metazoa; phylum Chordata; order Ceratodontiformes; family Protopteridae; genus Protopterus; species Protopterus annectens. The sequence goes on along the minus strand of NC_056735.1, from coordinate 1,942,199,079 downwards.
TCATAACTAAATTTTACAAAACAAAAGATTGCTGTGTTGAAAAACTGAGAGTCAGTTCATCACGCATGGTGGATAAGAAGATGAGACTGCAGAGGAAGCAACATCTTTAAGAAAGGATTTGGCACAAATAACAAATGATTTTACTTTAGGGAGGATAAAGACCTGCAAATGACTGAAATGTTTTCCTTCGCAAATTAATCAGATGCTTTGGATGCAAAGGTATCCGAAAAACTGGAAGTTACATTATTGCCTAAGTTTCTTGTCATTGTACCAGTGACAATCTCTGTTTGCAGTTATTTATTTATTTATTTATTTTTTATTGCAGAAATAGATGATTGTGATCTTTGCCCTTTAATAACTATAAATAATAAACAGAGATGTAAAGAAATTCACAATAAATGCAAGGTGAAGAAAAGCTTGAGATGCAAATATTGACATCTATGTTGAGAACACATAACTACCAACTCTTGATCATATAGGCATGGTGAAATGGTCAAAATTCTTTGTAGGGCATGGAGCACCACGATTGTACTCCAATAGGTAAACCAGTAGCTCACTTCTGTATTGTGAGACCTGACCATAACAAGACCATTATGGTCGGGTCTGACGCATAGAGCATTGCTTCACTCTGGACTCTCCTTGTGTATCTTGCCTCACATTCTGTCTGTGGAACTTTACAGACTTCGGTCTGTAAGTAACTGAATTCTAGTGCTATTTTAAAATAAACCCATACTTTGCTCTAATTATATTTGCATGCCAACCATTTCACAGCACTTGTTAATTGATGTACTGGTTTTAAAAAAGCCAGGAAAACACTTTGAGGTTTTTTTTTTACTTCTCCAACTGGTGGTACCTGGAGTAGATAAAACTTCATACACTACAAAGAGTTATGCACAAGTCTTGTTTTGCTTTTGATGTGAATTTATTGGCAGCCATGTCTTTACAATTCGAGATTTGATCATAACCCTCAGTGTAGTGCACTGATACATATGTGCTCCATGTACTACCATGTTGCAGAAAAAAGTGTGGGATCATGCAGTGTTTTATAGCTTTGGAAGCCATAAAACTCTTATCACTGGCAAAAAACACCAGCCAAAATTAAAGGATGCTCCTGTGAGTGAACATTTTTAAAAACTGTTAAAACAATTCAGTCTGTCATACATGTATGTGTCTGTGCTTGTGAGTGTGTGTGTGTCAATGAATATGTTGGAATGACAAGGAGAGAGAAAAAAGTATAGGGAAGTGAGTGAGATAGAGAGAGAGATGTGGAAAGATATTGAATTCTGAAGCAAGAATTGTGAATTTCACAATCCTGAGTAAATCAGATATAAATTGGGAGGTAATTATTTTTTTCCTTAATTTGTGTGGAAACAATAATTATGTAGGATGCAGGGTCAAACACCTGCATAAGAGCAGCTGGGATGGAACTCTCCACAGAAAATAAAATGGCTTGTCTCTGATTTATTAGAACCCCTGGGTTTGGAGCGGTTCTGCCCTTATTTCTGACTGCCTGACTGTGGTGCAGCATTTGAACTAAAACTGATGACTGATGTAATGGGAGTCTCTAGTTGTGTAAGACAATCAATGAGTACATATGGGCCCAATAAGCAGGTCAGCAGAAATGGGACATGTACAAAGTGTTCTTTGCCTTTCCTTAAGATACTGTCCAAGTTAAACCAGACGGGACAAAAGTAATATTTAGCTTAGCCAGAGGAAGACAGCAAATTAAACCAAGTCTCAGCAGACTGTATTAAAATGGGAGACAAATATGGTATAGATAAATGGCAACAGATAAGACATTTAATAAAGAGTACTGGAAAAATATTATAAAGAGTCATTGTACACAAATTGTAAGTCTTTTCCCCCATGTGAGATGATTAATTACCAGTACTCTTTATGCATTGGAAAATCCTTTTACCCTCTTCAGCCCAGATAACTATAAACAATTCTGAGGTTGCTGAATTTCATAAGAAAGGATAAAACAAATTCATAACCTTATTAGGCTGCACAACCAGACAGATCATACTGGGATTTAATGATTGGTCTTAGATCAAAAATACAAATCTGGATTTTAACAACTTGTGTATACATGAAACTACATGAAAAAAGTGGACTAAACAAAACCCAAAAAAGTCATCTATTCATAGGTTGTAGCAACATTTTTGCATATTTATATATGATAACTATATATCACTTGTCTAATTTCTGGCTGATTCTAATGCTGGTGTCTGGGGATCATTGAATCACTTGCCTTCTGTAGCTTTATATTTGAACCCCAAGTCTCTTTCTGCACCGGAATGCATCACTATGGGAATGCACCTCGAGGAAGGTTCTTTGATAAGTGCTGAAAATCTTTGTATAAGTGAGAGAAAATGTATGAGGTTCTATGGTCACTGTATGAATTATACCATTAAAAATATCATGTTCCTTATAGGTGACTATGATAGATCACTGATTATTAACAGTTATTTATATATTCAGTGAATGGATTCCAAAAAATTTGCTCTTAAAGTGAATTTCTTGAAAACAGTTTGAGAAAACATAAACTGAATTTATGATGAGGCACCAGGGAGATGTAGCTGCACTAATGTATTACCAGTTCCTAACAGTGCAGCAGCACATAGTGGTTAACAGTTTTAAAAGCTGTAACTCAACTAGTGCTGCCACAGAAATCAGATTCAGATATCCTTGTGACCTTCAGGGCTATGTTGTCATAGCCAACAGTGTAGAATACCTATATTCTCACCAAATGCAACCAGTTAATTTTAATTGGTAGTGTTACTGTCTCAGGACAGCTAAATTATATATGAGGAATATTCCCAGCAACTGTTATACCCAAATAAGTCTTACCCTGTACTGATGTACAACTGAGTTATAATCACAGGCTTTCCAGGATTCCTCAAACTTTAACTCAATCTCTTGCCTTCCAGCAGTCTTTAAACCAGGAATGGAGACTTGGACAAGACTATTTGCATTTACTCATATATGCAAAGTTTCCTGGGAGGGGCTAATGTTATCTTTCTAAAACCATTATTCAATTCCAGTTTTAAAGTAATATTGCCACACTCCAGTTAGACTATTCTAGCATGCCAAGAACAAAATTTGTGCTCACTCTTAAAATAAGCCATCTATAATACAGTTAATTAATAGCTATTATACAAAGACTGGCCATTAATATTCAAAAATGAGCATGTTGATTGGCCAGCCCAACCAGCATGTTGTAAATCCGAGACTATACCAAAAGGAAAGGTCCAGTTGCCCAGACTTTTTCCCATTAGTATATCTTGTAATTTTTTTACTTTTCTTTTTCTTTTTAAACCAAAAAAGGAAACAGAAGACCTGAAACGAACAAGGGAGACAGTGTAGACAAAAATAAGAGGATAATCAGGTACGTTTTGCAAAACATAAGAAACTTATCTGATTTTTTTTATTTTTTTATTTTTTTTATTTTTTTGTTCTTACTTTTGTTAACCAGGAAAGTCCGACTGGACACAGGTCCTTTTTCAGTGGAGGACTGGGGAGAAAAGCTCCAGATATAGTAAAATACAGGTTAGGATTTCATTACATCTATGAATACAATCCAGCATGCAATAGCCAAATATTAACATCTTGTTATCAGTACTATATACAAGTATGTTATAGACTAATTTCAGCATGTGGTAGGCAGAGTTTTACATTTTTGTTAGCACGTATCTATGCAGCACATTGAGAGATTGAGAGTAGTACAGTATTGGGACAATCAGTACAAAAGTTTTTTGTAGCAGTGGTGGTAGTACAGTGTATATTTTATTTTATTTATTTTATTTATCATTTGTTGACCAGGAAAGGCCGACTAGGTTCCACAGAGCCTGTTTTCAGCAGAGGCCTGGGGAGAAATGCTCCAGATGCAGTCGTTTGTCAGATTAGAAGTAACAAGGTATCTGAGAGAAAAGGAACAAGATGTTTTAGTAGGAGTACACTCACAATAGTCTATGTGCTTGGGGTAGACAGGTCTACCCTGCTTAACTAGAGGAAGTAATAGATGATTATCAGCAGATGCATTCATGCATTCCTCTTATTTTGTCTGTCCCAGCTCTCCCGAATGTAAAAAGTCTCCCGGTTTCTTTTCTTCTCAATAATTAAAAAAAAAAAAAAAAGCAACGGGGATCTTCCTTTCTCCATTGCTACCTTTGCACAGCACAAATATACTGTGTAAGCATGGGAACACAAGTCCCATACTCATGTGCAGTACATCAAAAAAAGCCTCAGGATACTGGAAAAATGTGGAAGGGCAGCATGGAGGCATTATACAAAGACATTATTTAAGAAAACTATGTATTTTTTCTTAAATAATGTCATTGTATAATAGCAATAACCTACGACTGGGTGTTGGCAATGCTGAATTTGCCCACGGCTGGCTTTGTTTGGTCACTCGGACTTCAGCCTCATGACCAGGCCACACCAACTGTGGGTAAATCCAGCATTACCCACACCCAGTCATGGGTTATTGCTTAATTAGTTCACTCTTTGTAAAGTAGATGCCAACAGTTAATGATTCTCCAATACTGTGTCGATATATTTATGTGCTAAGAAATAAACTGCCAGCCATGAATTTTTGTAACTGAAAAAATAAAAATGCTTTACATAATAAAAAAATTACATTTGACAAACAAAAGAAGATAAATATGTAAACAATACATGTTGCTAGAGACAATAATAAAATACAACTTTTTTTATATAGGTTGATGTCAACAAAAACAAAACTCAGCTAAATCAACCTACTCCAATACTAACTGGATATCACTGTAGTCTAATTGTAATTTTTGTCTGTAAGTATTCAGAAGCTGTGAGAGATTAGCAGGAAAAATATATACTCCGGAGGCTGTATTTTACTTTGAGTGCTCTCAATACAAAGATTTTATACTTCCTGTAAATTTCTATTAAGTTCAAAATTCAAGCAAAAAAGAAATTAAATTTGCTCTGGCTCAGCATTTTTTTTTCAATCAAGACAGTTTAATTCTACACAGAATTTTATTTTCTTTTGCTTTAACAAAGATGTTTCACCGAAATAAAGCAATGCAGCTTTTATGTGGAAAACAGTTCATCAGTTGAATTTTTACTTAAAAAAGAATATAATACATTTTACATATCCTTTCAACATTTTAATTTTCCCTCTGCCTCATCATTAAAAGATCATTTATTACTTTGTATAACTCTACACTGTCCTACATCATGAGCTTGGCTTGGGTGGCACAATAGAAATAACAATGATGAAGTAGGTGAAGTTGTGCTACAACATAATTGATGCCTTACTGATTTCAACACTATTTATCTAAACAGATGAAGTCAGTGGACTAACTTATCACCCTCTCCAAGCTCATGCCAGGATTCTACCTTGCACAGGATGTCGTCGAATGTTACAGAAGAAGAATAAAATAACACCAGGCAGGAGCCCTGAAATTCATAGCAACATGAATATTACACAACTTCAATCTAGGAACAAAACTGCAACCTAACGTGCATGAGTATTTATTCAGACATCTTATGATGAACATCCAAGTACAGCAATTATCAATCCCAATGTTGCAATACTTTGAGTCCAAACAAGTTGTGGACATGAGCATGCTGGTCACATGCTTACCACAAAACAGTACCTAGCATGAATTGTGCTATCCAGGCTGAACGGTGCAATACATTCTGGATGAAATTCAATAAAAGTGGCACTAAAGTAGCTTATTAGTTTAACCACTGCTCTATGAGGCCCGTATGATCATGATGCAATGCGTGGACATGATTTTGTTTAAGAACACTTACAGTCAAAATTCTGTGTTATAGAGGACTTCATATAATAATTCTCAGGGAATGGATGCACAAATACTGAAGACAGAAAAACCCACATGTTATTGTATCCCAGTAGTGTAATCAATACCTGTGGAATGACTGAGTGAGAATACAGCATTATGCCCTTGCACTTTCATGTCTATCCACTGTAGGAAAGCAAAATATGGGCACTCAGAAACTATGGAAAGACAAGGCTCACAGCACATGACAACCCTTGTAGATAGTACTAAGCATACACATACAGCAAAAGGGAACAGAAATAACGGAGTGGGCATACAAATGCATGAGACTAACATACATAAGCAGGAACAGGTATAGAGAATCCATACACAGGGTAGCATAGTGTATACAGGAAACTTATGTACAACAGTAAAAGGACCTGTTACCCTGCTGCAGACTGGATGGAAAGGAACTAGTTGTCATAGCTGGATGATGTCCACACACTGTGAAACACAATTATTTACTGATATGTGTAACTTTCAGGTACACATTGATTGTCACGGGCGCCAACTCAGGCAATACTTAGAAATGTTCAACAACTAGGAGAATGGAATGCTTCATGACATGGACATCCAGGGCAAAGAAGTAGTGGGCATGATGTAATAGGAGCAGATGTGGCAGTGAGTCATGCAGTGAGTGTTGCTGGCTATAGCAGGTCTCTGCAGCAGGCACGGCATAGGGCAAAGGATATGATTCTCTGTACAAAGCACAAGTCATGGGGTATAGCCAAATGAATGCCCACAATAGAGGGTAGGCCACTGACATTGGAATACCTCACAAAGGCAGATTTCTTCCCATCACTGCCAGATACAGAGGACCTTCATAGCTATGCATGCATTATATGTGAGAGCTGTGCTAGTAATGCTCACTTGAGTGAGAGTAAGGGATGAACCAGGTTAGTTCTACGCAGGAAATGTAGAGTGCAGTGCACTGTATATAGGATGGGACTGATTCACAAGGTTCTTCTGATTGCCTGCCCTTTTAGGTACTCCTAGGTATAATTGCAACAAACCACATGATAACTTGTGTGTTACATGCATTCTGTTGTCTAACATGGTTCTTGTAATATTGGTATAGGTATAAGCCTGAATGTTACCAAAGGTATCATGTCCTCGTGCTTTTACGGTTCAACTGATAGAGGGACAGGAATAATAGCACAGCATATAACAGCACATTCCTGATGATAGCAGGTCTTCTGTTGCTGAAGATGATGGCAATGTGGATACAGCATATTCTGGCAATATGCTGGCACTGTCTACTACACTGACATTGGGGGTTTTAGCAACTTCACCAGCACCAGCAAAACAAAAAATGTGCATGTTAGTAATACAGGCTCAGACAGCTGCTGCCAACAGTATTGTAAAGAATATGAGTGTGCTTTATGACTAAGTTCTTGAGGAATACAATACCTGAATTACATGTTGTATAAGGAGAGGGAGTATATGTTCTTTTCTTATGTCTCTAGTGGCAAACAATGCCATCTGCTTCTGTGAGAAACATGTTATATGCCCCCAGTCTGCCTCTGCAGGCCATGCAGTTTATGGACATGGAAAGGTCCAGATGCTGAGTAGCCTGGAAGATGCCAGCTCTACTCAGACTATGAAAGCCATTCCTGCAATGACTTCCTTGACTGCCAAGTACACACAGCATACCACTCCCTTCCATTTGCAGTTACAGAGACATATGCTCCAAGCTATGTTCCTACTTCTGCTACCTCAAGCTCACCTCTTCTCCTTAGACACAATGTTTGCTTACCTCCACATTCCCATCCACCCTCTCTACAGGAAATTCTTTCATTTTTCTGTTGCTTCCTCTCATTTTCAGTTCTGTGCTTTGCCCTTTGGACTCTCTACAGCTCCAAGAGTATTCACAAAGTGCTTGGTTCCTGGCATTGCCTTTTGCAGGCTCCAGGGTATTCCCATTTACCCTTACCTGGAGGGCCTTGCTAATTCAAGCAGAACACTCAGTCATCTTGCAAAAAAACCTAGAAACCACCATCTTCATACGCCTCAGCCTGGGGTTCACCCTCAACTACAGCAAGTCTTCCCTGCCTCCCTCTCAGGACCAGATTTTCCTAGGTTTCAGAATATGGACTGACCTTATGATGGCTTTTCTACCCCAACAAAAGATGCAATCTCTGCAAACTTACTTCCTACATTTGCCAGTTGCTTCCACTGCCCTTGCTTGGCTGTACAATGTGCAGCATCATACGTGCCTTACAGTAGCTTAAGTCTTTGGTATACTGGCTGGATGTTCGAGTCACCTAGGCGGAATCACCCTTATGTCATGAATACTGCAAAATGGGAATAGAAGGACATGCTTCAGCACTCTTAAGTTACTCCATAACCCCCCCCCCTCACACATACACACACACACACACACACACACAGCTTGCTAATGAACAGTCCTATTCTATCACTTCTAAATCTGCAATGAAACACAGAACATAGAGCACAATGCCTGCAAACAACCTTCTTCCAGATTATTGATAACAAAGCACTGTAGGGTCCAGTATGGGGCAGTTCATCAGGGTGTACCTCTGTGTTTTCAGCACCATAGACATCATCAAGCCCCAAGAATGAAGGCTACTGTAGTGAGCATCCTCAGTGGTGACAGCATAACAGCTGATGCCCCAAACTGAAAGATGTGATCCCTGACTCCTTACAACCTGTTAGCTGATGAAGTGGCTATTTTATTTTTATTAATTTATTTATCTTCTGTTGACTGGATTAGTCCCACTAGGGTAGTAACATCATTTCAGGGGAGAACCAAGGTGTTATTTATACTACTTCGGGAAATTTAGTCAAGGCACCAGGGAACTTCCCCTACTCTTTGGAGCTGCTAGATAGTGCCAGAGGGCTCCTATTACAGCAAAGAACCTGCATCATGGAAGCAGAAGCATGGAGGAGGAGAGCTTGGAGGTGGAAAGTAAGAATTTAAGGGAATATTTGTTCAGTTTGGAAGTTCAGAATGTAAACAAAGACACGTGGATGTTACAAATGAGCAGCATTTAGCTGTCTCCATGGAGACGGATGCAATCAAGTCTGTAAGTGGTATAGATAATAGAACTGGCATGAGAACAGCTCGTAAATGATGTTCTGTTAAACATAATCAAGCAGGATGATCCAGGTGGCAGTTCTGCTGTTTTATGACGTGAGATGGCAGATAATTATGTCAGAAGTGTTAAGTATGGGAACGTGGAAAAGGAACCAGGTGATGTGGCAGCAGAGAATATAGCAGCTAAAACATGTACAACGAGGGGAGAAAATAAAAGAGAAAAGCAGCAACAAAGTGAAAAGGTATCTGATATTACGATAGCAGATAATAAAGTGTGTAAACATATGCAACAGTGACAGCAGCAAAAAATTCAAGTAACACTATTTTTAAAAAAGAAGAGAAGACCAACTCTGAGAATAAGAACAAAAAATGACAGTATAAAAGACAGATTTTTATGATTGGGACAGCTTGGTAACTGTACTGGGTTTTAAAGCTCAATATATTCAGTCTTTTATATATACTGGGACACAGACTTTGTGTGACGTAACAAGTGAAACTGATGGACTGATGAAATTTCTGGAACTGTGTAACCAAATGAAGGGCATTTGTGTGTGTAACAATTATGTGTTTTCTGGTAGTAACTTAAATGTTAAAAATTGTTACTTTCCACTTTACAACTGATGAACTGAAAGAAGACTGTAAAATAATGCATGCAGGGTCTGTGGGAAACGGCTGATAATATTTTGAAAGTTAGAGGTGAGAAAAATTTATAGAATGCAGTACGAAGGTTGGAAGCTGCTTTGACATGTGAAAAAAAACACCACAAAGCGACTATGTAAATATAGATAACACCAACAGCCTGGTTATGGAATGCTGAAACAGGATGGCAAACTCCTCGACTCGAACCAAAGAATTTGTATTACAAGTAAGAAAAAAAACACCAAAACTCTCTGGTTAAGCGCTTTCATCTGATATAGTCAGACTTCCTCAGAACAACTAGGAGGTGGTTCTGAATTGTTTAAAAAACCTGTTAGGTGCCAATTTAAAAATTAGCATTTAAACAAACAGTACTCTTAATTCATTTTATAAACATAATAACCATTACACAACTAACTACTTAAAACCATGCTCTAATATGTATAGTGTATGCATAAAAAATGTACTTACTAAATATAAAATCATACATAAATGTGCACATTTTATATATAAATATAATATCATAAAAATAGGTGTTGGTAATTTAAACTGTTTGTTTAAATGCTAACTTTGAAATTGGCGCCTAATAGGTTTTTTAAATGATTCAGTACCACCTCCTAGTTGTTCTGAGGAAGTCTGACTATCAGATGAAAAGCGCTTTAACCAGATTTTTTTGTTTTTTTTTCACTTTAAAAAAAAATTTTTGGTTCGAGCCGAGTTTTTTCATCCATCTTCAGCATTCCATAACCAGGCTGTTGGTTGGTGTTACATGTGAAAAAAAAAACAGTTAACACACTTGTTTGTTGTGTTTGTTGTTGCCCATACATACATGAGACATATGATATGCTGACCAGCCTAAATCATGTTTTTTTTTTTTTTTAATTTTGCTTTTCTTAATTAATTGTACATGCAACCAATGTGGGAAAAAAGGACATACAGCAAGAATGGGTGTACCTGAATGCAAGATGTTTAAAAACGGGGCACTTTCAGATGGCTTTTCAAGAGAAAACAGAAATTATTAAAAAAAAAGAAGGGAAAGGAAAGAAATATCATGCCTGAGATAGTACAACATGAGGCTGGGGAAGAGGGTGAACTAGGTGAAAAAGAAACTATAGACGAAGGAAAAAAATAAACTGTGCAAAACTGAAAAGTGAGAGAGAGAACATTTGCAGGAAGAGAGGTCAGGAGAAGGGCTTGATATTAATATTTTGGAAGTTCTAGCCAGCGCAAAATCTGATTCTGAAGATCAAGGATTATTTGAATATAAAACTGAGAAAAAGTATTGGGGAAAGAATAAAAATAAGAAATGAAAAATGTAAAATATTTGTCCTAAACAGAAAAAGCAGAAAAAGCAACAACGTTACAGTGCTTTCAGTAAATATGAACAGTATTATTAGCACTGTAAGAAGACTAGGAATACCAGGATATTGTGATAAATATGATGTGGATTATTTTTTCCCTAAGAGGATGTAAGATTTCTGATAGGTGAAGAAAGACTGCAAACAGAAAAACTGTGTGGTGGAAATATAATAATGTACCTAGGAAGTGACCATTGTTCTAGAGTGGCTGTGTTGTATAAAAATCAGTGAAAATATAACACTGGTAAGGATGGAAAGGTTAGTTGTTGTGGTTGTGAAAAGGCGATAACATGTTTATAGAATTATAGCACTGTATGCATATATAACTAGCAAGGAAAAAGAGAGTTTATTCCATCAAATATTAGTTTGTGTAGGGGTTAACATGAAAATTATAATTGCGGGAGACTTTAACTGTAAATTAATGGAAAATGTCAAAAGAAAGAGAAAGATATAAAAAAAATACTGGAAGTGATAAAATTTGGTGAATTAGCTGCATGGAAGAAAAGTCCATGGACTTTAAAAGGGGCACATGGATCTGAAAATAACTATTTAACATTTGGCTTCAGGGTAACAGATGATGATACAGTTGTGACATGTATTTCGGACAGTTTTGCAATATGGATGTAGGTGATAGAAGAAAGGGAGTAAATTAAAACATGAAAAGGAAAAAAAAATAAAGAATGAAAAATGATGGGATGAAATTGAAGAGTGAAATTATTTCAGTTATGGGGGGGTTCATATAGTCATGAAGGACTTCTATAAAAATGATCTGATTGGTGGACTAAATTTAAAACAAAGTATAAAAAGTGTTTTTTTCCGCCAATGGCAGGAGGATGTCAGGAAGGAAAGGAAAGTGAAGTATGGATAAATGTATAGAAACATATTAAACAATTTATAGAACAATATAATAGCGTATTATGATATGGAAAAAAAGAGATAAATAAAATAAAACAAGGAAAATGTAAGGCATGACTGTTCAGGCAGATATATTATTTACAAGGGAAGAGGTATCTACATATAATGGTAAAAGAGTAAAGGTGGATATTAGTATAATGATAGAAATGAAAAATGTAAAACGAAAGATAAAGAGAACACAAGAGCACATAGAATGGAAAGTACAAATAATAAATAAATAAATTCAAGAATGAGTTAAGGAAGCATTTGAAAAAGAAATTAGCATTAGAGAATTAGATTAAGTAATTAAGATAATAAATGCTGGCTCAGTATCACGCCTCATGGAATAGGGTATGGAATGTACTAGATACTCATCACAGTAAATAATACAGATTATGTATTTTTAATAAGGAGAAGTTTAGAAGGAGGAATGCGGGATATATGGAAGAAAATGTACATTGTATAAAAGGGAGGGATGTCAAGAAATCTGATTGGTTGTAAGAGAAATTGTGGATGATATAAGTAAAAGGGAGGATGTGAAACATGGTAGCTATTAGCAAAGTATTTGGTACAGTAGGACATGATGCTTCGTGGGTTGTTATGGAGAAGTAAGGACCAGGTAACAGAATCAGGAGAATGTGTATGTCAGTATATTAAAATAATAGAATAAGAGTGTTCTTGAATGGGTGGCTGAGTAACGAAATATGCTTGAAGTGTTGCATGAGACAAGGATGTCCAATGAGTTCAGTATTGTTAGGATTGGTAACGAATGCAAAAGTATGTGAAGTAGTTTATACAATGAAAGAAGTTAGATATGTGATGTAAAAGGAGGTGATGATTTCAGTTGTTTTGAAATATGCAGATCATATAATTGTAGATTTGAAGCACAAAATATGAATGAGGGAAGCATTGATTTGTCTGAATGGATGTTTAATGGAAATGGGAATGACCTTGAATAAAGATAAAAGTAAGGGTTTGGGTGATGTGGTGAAAATTGGGACGTGTATTCTTCAATGAATAAACTGTCTTTGCTAGGAAAAAAAATGGAAAAATGATGTAATTGTGATCTATTGGTAGAGTTTGAAAAAAAGAAATGAAAGAAATGTGTCTTCTGTGGAGGACATATAGATTAGCATTCCAAAAAAATGTTTATCTGGTGAATTCTGTATTAATGGGAAAATAGCATACATGTCGAAAGTTTACATGATCAAAGAATAATATGAAAAGGAAATTGTGCATTTGGTGCATTTCTTTCATAATGGGTTCAAGATTAAACCCAAAGAAAATGCGTGTTGTATATGAAAGAAGATGAAGCTGGATTGGGGTTACTGAATTCAGTTGTATATTCTGCTTCTTTAAAATTGTATCGAGTATTAAAGTGGGTAAAGGAAAAGAATGAGGATTTTTTATTGAGAATGTCTAAACAGAAGTAGAAAAGGTTTTGGGATATGAGAATATGAAAAACAGAAAAATAATAGGTAAATGAAGAAATGAAAAATTACAAAAAAAAATACTAATGAAAATAAAAATTAATAATATAGACAAAGCCAGAATGATGTGGAATAAAAATGCAATGGAACTATATTTTTATGTAAATCCATGGATACATTTACCAAAGTTATTATAGCCGCTGAAGTAAGGAAACAGTGCTGTACCAAGATATTCAGGATTTCCTATGAAGACCAGTAATAAATAAGTTACCAGTAAAGGGGAATATGCTATATAAAAGCAAAGTTGAACGAGTGAATTTATTTTGTAGAGAAAAAGAGACAACAAAGCATTTTTTTAAATGTAAGTGGCCGGTGAAACTCTGATAAAAGTTGTGTGAAGAAAACATTTTGATAATATTAATAACATAAACAATATGGGTATGACTATGGTTATGCATGGACAGTATAAGAACAAGAAGAAAGAAGAATTTATTTTATGTAATATGGATTATTTAGAATGAAAGACTGAATGAAATTTGGTTAAATGTGAAATGGATTTTGGCCAATAAATTGTGAAAATTAGATCATGGTTTTGGAAGAAGGAGAGGGAGTCAGTTATGAAAGAATAACAATGAGGTTGTTATAAAAACAATAATTAGCATAAAAAATATAAATGTGTATATATATGTCTGTAGCTATGTACATTCTGCAAATATGTGAATAATGTTTTTTTGTTAATGTTGTAATAAGTAACAGACCTCTACTCTTTTCAGTAGGTGGCTTTGGATCCTTTATATCTGCCTGAGCTGCCACCAATGCAAGCAGATATGACCTCAGTTTAATGTTTCCCTCATTCAAAGTGCAACACACTCAGGAGTTTAGCATCCCTCCTTATGATGCGTTTCAATATCAGCAGTCCAGCTACCCACTGTGGGGAAATAGCCCACAGTCTTCTGCATCAAAGGTGAGTGTGGGACCTGTTCTCTATTTACACTATTGATGTCACATCTCATGACCCTATCCTATATTATACTGCTTATCAATGTGCCCACTAATTACATGCGCAAATGATAGTGACTGTTTTGCCTATTCCATTAAACAGCATAGGTATGACTATATTTGATGTATACAGTGGCCAGTCCATGCATTGCCTTGTATATCCTTAGATGAGTAATGCATGAATCAGTTTGTTAAGTGCTATCTTTGTCATGGCCCATGACTGCACACTGTGCCCATCTCAATTTTACATGTGCTACTTTTGTTGTTTCTTTGTTCTGGACTCAACAGGTTATTCTTACAGTGTTGGTTCTGCTGCTGTGCTGAGCCTTGCTGGAATATTTTTTTTTTTGCTGCAACTATTTAGAGACTCCCATATTATGCAACATGATACAAACCACCAAGATTTTGTTGCAGGAGTCCACTACATATTGCAATACCCACCTGCTGTGTCTAGTCAGTGAAAGCTTCCCATCAGTTTACCAAGCACATGCTCAGTGTTACACATATCTACATGGTCTATGTTGACTGCCATTTCTGACATGATCTGGACTTTGCAGGAGGTTGTCATCATCCATGACTCCAAAATACATATCTGTCATCACACAACATACAACCAGTTGTATCATTATATTTGGCATGCTCTCTTCTTCAGTGGTATATGTGTACACTATCCTCTGTATCCAGACTATGTATGCACCTACTAACTAGATGACCCTTTTCGATATCCTTCTATACAAACTAATAACATGTCAAATGGATGCCATATGTGTGAGTTAAGGAAACTAAAAAGGTGGTGCACCGACATATTATATATAATGCCATGGGTATTACAAACCATTTGACAGCTGAGAGCAACAGAAGCTCTTTTAATTGATGCATCTCAGTCCCTGCATAATATCTGGGGAATTAATGGAAAGTGTGTGACACCTACAGTTCACAGGACATCAGGAAAACAAGATATGCTACAGGAAAATTGCACAATACTAGGTCCTTCATCTGCGAAATTGAGAATCAAGTTCTCCTCTACATGATGTAGCATAATGTCAAAGAACTAGAGTAGGATACACTGGCTGACAGATCCTGTATAACTAATATGTTCATTTCTGGTTGCTAAAGTCATCATTTGTGATGACTGTGATGGACATTCCTCATGCCCCATTTGCTTCTGCTTGAAGATGACATAATTCAACTAGCTGTTATTTAATCAAGCCAGTATCAGTCCACTATCTACTGGTCTGTTAAGTGATGGTACAAAAAGTGCTGGTGCTATCTTCTGTGATGCTGCAAATGACAGAACTGGACCAGATACCTGCTGGTGACACATGCTGTTCAGCTACAGCCACTGTATATTCACTGTGTAAACCCAAAGTCTGGAGCATTCATAAATGTTTTGCACAATTTCACATAGCATCTGCTTTTATACATATTTGAATCACCACACCCTGTTTGATATCATTAATTTCATAGTCTGTCTGACCACACTGTGTATGATATCATTAATTGCATGGTCTATCTGACTCATTTGCATGGGATTACTCAACCGCATATCATTATATGATCATTAACGTGCATTTGTGTATAGTGTAGTTTTTCATTTTGTGCAGTCATGGTAGTTGTGTATCTGCAGAAAGCACACCCTGTTCACTGCTACTGCTGTCTGCACTGTACTTTGCACTACATAGCTGTGAATCTTGGTCAATATCTGACCTCAAATTTGTCTAATTGAACCCTCCATCCAAAGGTATGACTGCAAACACATACTCACAAATACAGAGAATACCCTGTGGTTAGGCACTATTAGAATCATGGATGTAAAACTTAATATTAGATCTCATTTGTATCTCAAATCCAAGAGTTTTGGCATACCATGCTGGTATGACTGCCAGTGAACCTTCTAACTAGAGCCTCTTGACAGATAGATGTTGAGTTTTCCCACAAGACCCTTATACATTCAGATAGGTTGATTAATGAAGTCTACATAGGATTAGGACACAAATATTGCAGAAGATCACCCACTGCATGGATTACTTCCATGTAAAATGAAAACAAAGATGTATTTAGTAACTTTATTAAATGGAGTGTCAGCCAAAGGGTTATAATGTAAAGGCTGTTTCTAAAGTTAGCTTTATTAAATAACACATATTACAGAGAAATACTAGAATGTCCAAGTGTAACTTAAATTACATAATGTTCTTTAGATTCCTGGATTTCTCCATAACTCCATATTGGAAATACTCCATCGACAAGTATAAGCTTGGCTGTAGTGTAATGTCCAAACTAGACTTAGGTTTGCATTGTTATTTATTTAATAGACTAGGTACCAGGATACAGCTGTTGCCCAATGCAGAGATTACAGAAGTTGCATCTTGATAGGCCAATTTAAAAAAATATGTACCTGTGCAAAAAATAGCAATTGTACAGGAAACATAGCTAATCTGAGAATAAGGCATTTGAAATACCTGAATTCATTGTAATATATTTGAAAAAAAAACTCACATGGAAAAAACATCTTTGATTCAAAAAATCAGTACAATTTATTAAAGGCCATTGGTGTAAATAAGGAGATTTATGCCACTTATTGGACCAAAAGCAGTGCTCATAATAAAAATGCCTGTGGCAACAATGAAAACAGAGTACCAACTGACTTTCCACTGCTGAGTGCATGCAGTTATGCCAGTTGCAGTCAGAATGACAGCAGACATATTGTTATCTTATCTGATTTTTTTTGTGGGTTATGTAATGTGTTATATTTATATAGCTGGTCTCCAAGAAGATAAGAGCAGGGGTGGCTCTCGAGTGTCCACCAGTTAGGTTAATCCCATCATTGTCTGCCTTAACAATATGCTTTTTACATACCAATTTTACATACCATCTTATAGCTGGCAGTGTTTTGAAGCATGCAGCAGTTGTTAAATGATGTACATAAGAGGATGGGGTTAGTATGCATGGCAAGATTGAACAAGTAGAGGCCAAAAATCTTAAAATTAGCAGTCATATAATTCATCTGATTTGTGCATTTCACTACTAGCCTGCATAGTACTCCAAAGTAGGTGGTAGGCCAGTAATAATTATTTACAGGAGAAGAGAAGTATATCACACAGTTGCTCTACAGAGGAACATCTGGTATTTATAGAAAACAGAGGCACATACTTTACCAAATGTAGTGGTGTCAGATAAGTAATGTATACTATTAAATGATGGGCTGGGCAGACTCCTTATTTCTGTCTGTCTTGTAGTTAATCTGCCAAAAAACATCATGAATAGTTATACAGGTATGCTTGATTCCTACCAAAATGAAACACATTTTAGTGTTTGTCTATTGTAAAGGTAGTATCAAGATGAATCATGTATGCATTGCATGATACATCACAATTCATCTGTAGAAAACATCCCATTTTTGACAACCTCAGGTAAAGCTGCATCACGTTTAATCTAACAGAGATGGAGCAATTGTCAAAACAGCAAGCAGACGTGGATCTGCTGGATACTCTTAAACATTCTCTTAAAATTCAGTATGCACAATTCAATTTAAAATTTAAACAAAGAGATGTTAAATGAAAGAAACCTCTGTAACAGAAAAATACCCTTGGCCTAAATCAAACTTTCTCAAACCTCAGAAATACATACAATAATGAAAATATAGCAAATGTTTATAAACAGCAAAAGATCAGTATCCTGAAAATGGAAATGTCATAATCTGTACATCCTGAAAGGACAGTAGTAAGAATGAAAGATTGCTAGTACTGCAACACAAAAGTGTTATAGCATTCACACTATAACTTTGACTGGAGCAAATCCCATACTCATTCAAGGGAAAAATACAATATTCCTATATTCATATGCATCCCATACCCTGCTATTAAAATATTGTCTTGCTAAGTCTGTACAAACCTAGGAGATTAATAGCTGGTATGATGTGAGTCTGACTATTAAAGTAATATCTTTGAGTCAACTTACGGTGAGAATAATTAATTATTGTGGTTAAGTTGGGCACAGACCTTACAACGGGGTGTGTAAGGGTACTTGCCACCATGCATATACACTGCTATACAGATTTAACTATAAGTATATAGACTGTTAGTGAGACTGTATTCTTTAGAACTGTGTTTAGAGGTTCAGATTCATCATTTTCTGGACATTATTTCATCCGTCTACAATATCAGATTTTAGAGTCAGAATTTTGTGCTACAGTTAAGTAGTAAGCTTGGTTATTCTTTAATCCTCCTTAAAAGCAGAATGTGGGATAAGATTTTGAGAATTATATTTTCCAGATCTATATAATAATTATACATTCTTTAGCTTTCCTTTGATAGTAATTATTCCACAACACACAAAATATAGTTTCAATAGTAGATAATATCCTGACTTTATCGCTCCATCATTATTGTTGGATGTATACAGTGACTGCAGCTTTATTTTGTTTGACTATGGGTACACAAACACTACACCCAGCACTATTGCATTGTGTGATCCTGTGCTAAGAAAGGCACTATATGTCTGTGGTCATTCAACACTATATCACTACATAGATACAGTGTGGTCCACTCAACACATGTTGTGTGATACAAAGAGCATCATGGATTCGGTAGGGTATTACATGACTGCTGAACATTTGATGTCATGTTTAGCAGAGACACAGGTATATCAGAAATGTTATTTTCTGTTGAAATGTTCTTATAATCATATGCATCATCTTTGAGTCATGAATGTGAATGCCTTTGTTACTTTGTTGCTGGAAAACTTTCACCCACACCACTACTTATTCCTAGTTGATAGATATGGTAATTTATTCCAGTGTTACAATATCACACAAAGATAGTGTGAGATTTCAGGTCTACATTATATCTTACCCCTCAACAACACAACCGCATCTTCAGCATTACAGAGGTCTATGCATTTATACTGCCTTTGTTTATTTGTGCATTTCCACATCTTAGTTTCCCTAACACTTGCTGAGGTGGAAAACAATACCATTTACAGTCCTAAGGGGTAAACTTTAAAAGTGATGTTATCAAGTCCAGAGATTCTGCAGACTGAATTGCTGTGTGACCCCTTGGAATGCAGAATGGCAGGGTTCATTTTCTGCAGAGTGGCATGAATTGTCGTATTTAAATCATACCTTATTGAAATAAGACCCCTTTAAGTTGCAAGGGTAACTGCATCATAACAAAGTCGGGTATCTGAACTGTTATGCTGCAGTGAGAGTTCGATACTTCTTATCTCTAGGATGCTGTGAATAATGTCAAGACAATTTAATATAGGCTCAGGGACAAAAATTTGATTAATAAGGATTGATGGCCAACTGACACCTATATCTTCTACTTTAAGATTGCTAGAGTATGAGGAAAAGGGAATTATGTATTACTCTGTGGGGGAATCTTTAAATAAATGACAAGAATATCATACATTTGTAATTGCACATTAAAGTCTTAGTCACTGATGAGTCACTATTAAAGTTGGCACTCATTATTATGAGAAGCAGGCAATACCCCAACATGAAATAGGTTAATTGTGATTCAATACAATACAAAAAAAATCTGGCCAAACGTTACCTCAGCACAACAGCTGCATCTCATTTCAAAATACAGTCATTTGAATTAAGATACCTAAATAAATATAAATACTGTATCCTTAAATCCCATAGTGATGGATCCATTGCAATATGCATGCACTCAATTGCCTGTCTGAACATTGTTGATTGAATAGCTTACTCTGTTAATTGTGTCACAGCAGGCCTAATTGATTTTATGTATTACCTAATGCATGTCTGCATACAGCCATTCCACATTACAATTCAACACCATCACTTGGTAACTTATAAATGTCCCTTAGCCAGAACAGGAAGAGAAGTAACTAGAGAAGAGAGAAGGAACAGATGCCTCAGGTGCAACCTCTTAGATGTAATGTTCGACTGTTGCCAGTAGGTTCATAGGTAAGTACTAGGCTATCTGCCTGAGGGCATCTGTAAGCCCAACCAGAATGTGTTGGCTTTCACCACCCCCTTAGATTCATTCCCTGTGCCTCTGTCCAGCAGAGCCATTAGTTCCTTGTGCCTCTGTCCAGCATTGCCACTGCATTGATCCCCGGGGTAAATGTTTTGTTTCCGATTCACTCGTTAAGGTTTCTCTTGAAGACTGTTATTGAGGGGCTCTGCCTAATGCAGATTGGAATCCTGTTCCAAGCCAATGAGATTCAGATACAATATATGCATTCATCTGAGAAATCACAGGTGATATTGTGTTTTTTTAAATGAATATACTTAGGAGCTTTGTGTAACTGTAGCAAGAAGATTCCATAAGATCTGAGGTACAATTCATCGGTAGCTGGAGTGGGAGATATTGTTTATGGTCCCATACATTTGTGTTTTTTTAGGTCTTCAACTTTGGGATGAGTAGGGTGCCAGATGACCTAGTTACATTCTAACTTAGAAACTGGTAATTCATTTTATGCAAAAAAGCTCTGACCACTTTCCCCTTCTTTCTCCCACTCCCTCTTTCTACTGCACACTTGTAATGCAACTTTTGCACCCTGATGTGTTGAACGTTATGTCCAGCAACAACCTGGATGCATGGCACTACTGACAGTGAACTCATTGAGCCTACTACAAGTGTCAAAGTTTCAGACACTTGAACACCATTGTGTCTCACTGCTTGCAGCCAGGGACTCAGGCCTCTTGTAGCACACACGGTCAGCCATTCGAACTGTAATTTAGCTACATGCTTGTGCAAGTTGCAGATAGTGGATCTGCCAAACCTCATCTGAACACAAAAGTCAAGCTTCCAGATAGAGCACATAGTGTTCCTGTTCTATAGGCCACAGTCATGTTCAGTGTGTTACTGTTATAACCAAAGTACTCGGTATTCCACATCTTACAGTTACAGTTGCTATACGCAGTATTCCATCTGGAATGATGGCAAGACAGCAATGATACGAAGGAGGCTCAGCAATTACCCACTATATACAGGTTCAGTTGTGTGTTTAGGAGCTGGATGTGGAGGGATCATTGAAAAGGGTAGCAGGAGAATGGCAAAAGTAGGTGTGTGTGTGTGTGTGTGCGTGCGTGTTTGTGTGTGTGTGTGTGTGTGTGTGTGTGTGTGTGTGTGTGTGTGTGTGTGTGTGTGTGTGTGTGTGTGTGTGTGTGTGTGTGTGTGTGTGTGTGCGCGCATGGGTGTGTACATATGTATGCATATATTGATATAGATATTGATATACATATTTATATTTCTCTCTCGATGTGTGTGTGTGTGTGTGTGTGTGTGTGTGTGTATATATATATATATATATATATATATATATATATAGATATGTATATATGTATATACATACATACAACTGTGGTGGTGGTGCTGCGGTAGCGTTGTCGCCTCACAGTAAGACGTCCTGTTCGATTCTCAGCTAGAGTGTCTTCTGTGTGGAGACATGTGTGAATGGGCGTACCTTCATTGAAGGTTGTGCGTCAGGGCCGGCAACCCGGCATGTAAAAATCTACTGCCAATCATTAGTGGACCGGAGTTCCGCTGTGGCGACCCCTAACCAGGAAAAGCTGAAAGACACAACGACAACATGCATACATACATATGCACAAATATATATAAAAGCAAGCAGTCTTCATTGTGAGCCCAATAAATAAACAAGCATGGGTTACAAAAATGCCATATCAATAAATAATATAGGTGATTGCTATCATTTCAACTAGAAGCCTTCTTCATGTAGAATTAGAAAGATTAAAACCTTCTCCCTTTATTTTCTTTATTTTTAGCATGTATTTATAAGTGATTTGGCTTTGATCATAGATGTAGCTTTTGCAGCCCTTCCAGGAATGTTGCTGAAAATGATGATGCCAGTATGGTCATCAGATCTACTACAGATATCTGCATCATGCAAAGGAGAAACTTTTACAAATGTGCTTCTGTATGTTTATGGACATGAATGTGTTGCTTTATGATTTGGAAATTCTTGCAGAATGGCATTTAACCTGGAGCAGATATAAAGCATTTTTCTGATTTACTGTGCCATAACAATACATGCATGAATGTCTCTTTTTCATTTACCACACCATTTTGATTTTGGTTGCTACAACTTGTTCAGACCAGATCAGACTGTCAAATATCACAGGTTCTAGGCCAAAATAGTCTACATATATAAGTAACCAATCTTTCATGTGTTGTAAGGTTGAGCATTGCACACACTCTGCTTAACTGATTGGATTTTGTGGATTTTTAAGTAAAAACAAAAAGAAGTGCAGCCATTACTTCCTGCTCTGCTATATTGGTTTTGGCTACGTTTTAACATTCTGTGTATTAATGCTATGCTCTGTATTGCTCATAACACCTTTGTTGTTGTTGTTGTGTCAGATCTTAAAATGATTATTATGTTATGTATGCGAAAAGTATAACTCACTTCTGATTCTCTTAACATATTACATGCTCAGATTGGGGTTCAAAATTGTTCATGATGGGTCAGACTCCAACCATTTTGCAAACATACTTAAGTTAAAAAAAAAAGAAGTGATGCAACAATTAGTGTGATTCTGTCTAGGAAGAGGTGGAGAATGACAACATCTGTACAGTTTTCTCTTGATAGTGCAAGCATTCTGCATTTCATGTTGTAGTCCTGCCAGAGGACTGTGGTCACGTGCAGCTAAACTGCATAGTGTTACAAATTACTGTGTGTCCAGTACGATTATGGAGTGCACTTGTGTGTGTGTGTGTGTGTGTGTGTGTGTGTGTGTGTGTGTGTGTGTGTGTGTGTGTGTGTGTGTGCAACATGCACATGCATGTATACACAAGCATGAATGTCTGTCATTGCTTGCATTCTGTGTGCAATAGACATGATGTTATTTGGCTGTACATTTGACTTATGGGAGAATGCCTTGCTTAGTGTGCTGCATGCATTACATACAGATGGTTCTGAACATGCCACATTCCCCAGATGGCATGAGCAGCATCTTGCACCACATAATTTATGATGTATTATATATTACTTTGGCCATTATTGGCTAAAGGTGTGATAGAACCTTTCACATCTACACTGTGCATCTCACTAACAACTTCATGATAAGAGATTTTGCACTAGCTATTCTTTATTCCATGCAATGTTTTTTTTCTGTAGTCGTGATAAAGGTTAATTATATTGCTATGCATCTTCTGTATCATCCTTCCTGCTGGCTGGCATCTGCTTGCACTGGATGCCAGTAATCTCTATTTCTACTTTGTATAGCAGTATTGCTCAAATGAGCAATATTCTTCTGATGCTTTCTGTGGTTTATTGCAGATCCCCAGCAAATATCCAGGCACAGGGACCACTGCTTCCTGAAAACAGTCACCATTACAACTGCACAGCATTCTCAGCTTGCTGTATTTTTGTTCTCCACAACAATGTTTTTTTAATAGAAGACTGAAGTATATCATTGCCTATAGCAATTAAGTGTAACACCTGTGAAATGGAAAATTACACATTCTATATCTCTACTCAGCAACAGGATGCATATTTTTAATGGCCTCCTTTATTAACGACTGGCAGAATTCATCAATAAGTTCATAGGTTCATATGTAAGTTCAAGGCTAGCTGCCCTCTTGGGCCATTTTATGTCTAGACAGTTTCTCTTTTTGTGCTCAAATTAACCAATCCGGTTGGGCTTGAGATCAACGTTATGAACAGCACAGCAGGTGAAAATAACTGTGTAAATGAGCTTAATGGTAAAAACCAAGACAATACATAAAACAATATACCAGAGCTCAATGCCAGTATAGTAAAACACAATTTATTCAGTCATGTACAAAACTTTCGAGAATTCACCCTTTCTCAATGCAAAACATATCACAGTAACAAATCATCACTTAAAAAGTCATTTAAATTAGTCACATGACATAACCCACCAATAAGAAAATAAATTCAATTAATAAAACTGAAGAGAACTTAAAGGTGCAGCATGATATAGGAATGCATGAAAATGTTTTTAAAAACTTTACAATATATAATCTACGTAAAATGTATAAACACAATATTGCACCCTTATTTGTTGTTTCCTTATAACAGGTTTAATACTAGTAGCTAAATTTAGCCTAGGTAAATTATTAGCATTCATCCATAGAATCTAATTCATTTCAGCAACTTCAATAAGATTCTTAAGATCACATCACTCCTTTTCTTTATCAAAATCTGAATGACCCTAAATTTAAAACTATGCTCAGAACCCTTCTCCTAGATATGCTTAGCAAGAAAATTAGTGATTAGAGATCAGCCTTACCCATCTCATGGTGAATCATTATATATTATCCCTAGTGAGAGTAACTGGGATCATACCATAGACAATCTGAAGACACTGTGCATAGAAGAAAGCATTTTGGCGCTGCCTCTGTCCATTAGTAGTACAGGATGCAGTCCTGTCGTAAATTTTCTGTTTCCCATCCATAGACCCAAGTTGCTCCTGAACATGGACAGGGATGAACTTTATTTTATGTTAATGGATTTTCTAGATTTACAAATTATGTGGATTGCCAGTGTGTTATACACAGACATTCAGATTGATGTAATCTGTAATGTACATAAGGGTGGAGCTGATGGGTAAAATACCCCTGCATATGGATGTGTGCTATGCCCTGAGGAAAAGTGGGGCCTTAATGACACTATGACTGCAGCCTATTGCATCTACAACTATCAGTGGATGTGCTCTTTGGATGGCCTGTATTGTAGCACAATATTCCTTGAGGAAACTGGAAAATGCTTTGTGTTTTTGTAGTATATTGGGTGTAAACATCAAGAATGTGTCAGCACACTTTATTCCTTCACACAAGCACTAAACAAGTCATTGGGTATCCACAAATTCACCAGTGTTATGACTGTCATATAGCTGCTTGAAAAAGGAGGTCACTGGCAAGGCAAAATGGATGCTGAACCCATTTGCCTTCTAGATTCTATGAATCTATGATTCTGTGAAATGCTCCCTGCACTGATGGATCAATCTTTCTACTACAACTATGTAAATAATACATTATTTATTTTCTGTACTCAATATGGCACACATTATAGCAAAAGTTTATTCTTGTTAAGTTCTACATTCTTAACAGAAATTGTCACTTACAGCGGTGTACTAGTTTATTCTTCCAAAAATGTAATCATGCTTTATATGTATATTTTGATATTTTTTGGGCCAGGTTGTGAAGATGGCAGGAAAAGGTTGAGAATGAGTGGCTAGTGTGATGCATGTGCACTGGCCCAGCAATCAAGGAGCCTCAGTCCTCACCACTAACACCAGTGAGGGGCGTCCATATAGGGAAAGGATAATAAATACATGCACACACAGTAAAGTACAATTTCCCTTAAGAGCACATAGAGATCACAGTCAGTCTGGGGCTGGTTTCTCCCTATATCTCCAGGTCCCCAATAAGACTCCCGACTGCCATAACTATAGGGTCCAGATCTCAGCCTAGTGGGCAAGCTGAAATGTCCAGCACTCTCTCTGTCCAACCAGTGCTTCGTGTCCCTGCCCAAGTAGGTGACACACACACACTTTGAGATAAGAGTTATATACGACCACACATACACTCCTGGGGAAGGCCGGCACAGGTTCTCCAGCTGTGCCTCTTTTCTCCCCAGTCTAAAAGGTAATACAAGCTACCACCATTCACTAATATCAGCTACTCAAAGGCCCTTCTGAAAGGGTGTACAATAATTACTGTGCAATATTATTATGCAAATGGTAAGTGTGACTGAACAGTCAAGGTTTATTAGAGTAACTTGGTACAGTATCACTATATAGATGCAATGTACTCTAGAGCTTAAATTAATTCGACTTAAAACAGCCACAGTTGAAAGGTTTAAAAATATTTAATAATAAATAATAAAAACATAAGACAATTCTTCTTACTACACAGTGCTAGTCAAGAGTTCAGAGATCACAGAGAAATATTAAAAATAATAGCACAGAAAAGTTCTGACATCACAGAAACACAAACTAGTCTAATCTTCCTATTTTGTAGCTATATCGAAGAGAAAACACATAATTTGTGGTGGTGCAGTGGTAGCGTTGTTGCCTCACAACAAGAGGTTCTCCTGTTAAATTCTCGGTGGGAGTGCCTTCTGTGTGGAGTCTGCATGTCCTCCCCGCGGTTGGGTAGGTGTTCGAAAGACATGCATAAATGGGCGTGCCTTTGTTGAAGGTTGAACATCAAGCTGGCACCTCGGCGTTCATGAAAATCTACTGCCGATCATTAGCAGACCGGAGTTCCGCTGTGGCGACCCCTAACCGGGAAAAGCCGAAAGACAACAACATCTAAGAGAAGACATAATTCTAAAATAAAACTTACATATAGAAAAAGGCAGTGCTGGTGATGTTGGATGTTCTCAAGACAAATGCTCAGAGTTCTCTGATTCTCTCTCTTTAAATTGATAACCCATAGCTGTTTCACATGACATCATTCTTCACACTTCTCTGGTGTTCCCAGGCTAACAGAAACTACATTTACATTCTTTATACCTGGTCAGAACCCAAAGCAATAAAGGACATTTATACATGCAAATTCTAGCTATTAACTCTGGTCTTAAAACAATTGGCTGGATGCCTCTCTCTAGACACATCGGCTCTAAATTTTGACATCAAAGACAGTCATAAAATGCTTGACTTAGCTTTCTTACAGCAGAGTGAACTGTTATTACATTTTTGCAGTTGAATATCCAATGCAGTCTTTTCTCGTTTAAGAGAACAAGCCTGTGGCTTATATTAATATTTACAAATGACAGAATTATCTACAAAATTATATCTGGCTAGGCTGGCAGCCTTCACCTATCTTCACAGCTAGTATGGGGTTACTCATTCAGGGAATGATTGTGTCCTTTCACATTACAAATTCCAGGTGACTCCTTAGAAACTAATTTTTGCCAGTGTTCAGGCTCTGGCTGAGGAGGACAGAAGGTATAATTCACTTGCCATGAGTTACCGTGTATTTGTGCATGTCTAACATGGCCAATATTGTAGGCATTATTTTTGTTTTCCAGATCAGTATGGAAAGGGAACATGCAGATTCATAACACAGAGTGCACAAAGCCCTTGCTCAATCTATAAAGGCTGCACTACATTTTTTTTGTTAAACTCTCTGTCATTGACAGTCATCTGACATCAGTTCCCCTCCATCATTCACAGGTTCTACTGGACCTGACTTAAATGTCCCCCAGGATAAATCCACCTCAGCCCCATACTGAAGTTAGGAAGTGCACCTTATCCCCCATCACTTCATGGCAGCCTTGTGAGTCTGCAATATCTGCCATCAGGAGGTTTATCAGATCATCCACTCATTTGCAACTTCAGGACTAAGTGTTATAACACTTGTAGCATATGGCTTACCAAGCTCTTAGCACTGCAATTGCAGTAAGCCTAGACCACCTGCCTCCACCATGATGGGGGAACCAATATTGGCCACTCATTCCCATCCACTGTTGTATGCCTTCTCCAGCACTGCATTCAGATCTCATGCATGTATCTGCTAGTTTCTGTGCATGTGTGTGTGTGTGTTCATGCAAATCCTAAAGACAGTAGGATGTACATTGGCTCATTGATTTATATTTCATTGTGATCCAATCTGTCACTACAAATCAGTTTAGAAGTGCTCCACTGAAATTGCACTGTCATGCCTACATTCAGCAACTGTTTTTTATAGGTGGGAAAGCTCTTCTAAATGGATTATCTGTAAATATGTTATCTCTAAAATTGTGTGATAGTGGAAGAAAGAACAAAGTTTTTTAACTGCACTCTTAGAAAATGTAACTAATTACCGCTACCTATCTCCACAATAGCACAATCTGTACATGTACAACAGCAATAAGGAATCTGCTTGTTTCTGCATGGTCAAGACACCCCAGTACTGTGCACATTCTTGTATGTCTAAATATGCGGACACCCCACAAGTGTGTGGAAAAGGACATGTTTCTTTATTTCATCTATTACATGTTCTCATTGCAAAATCTTAACATGTTCCAAAGAAAGGAAGTTTGTTTGTGTCTTTAGGTTTTTCCTGGTTAGGGGTCGCCACAGCGGAACTCCAGTCCGCTAATGATTGGTAGTAGATTTTTACATGCTGGCTTGCCGGGTCTAACGCACAACCTTCAATGAAGGAACGCCCATTCATACATGTCGACACAGAAGATGCCCTAACTGAGAATCGAATGGGCAATGTCTAACTGTGAAGTGACAATGCTACCGCAGCACCACCACCGCAGTCCCGAAAGGAAGTATTAATGAAATTTCTCTGATGAATAAACTTTCACAGAAACAGTAATTTGGTAACTAAAATTAACTTCCAGTGAGAACAGCTGGAAGTTGTGGAGAGATAAACAGGTCCCAAATAGTGAAATATAACGACTGGAGTTGGGGGTGGTGGCAGCATTCAAAAAAGTATAACATTCATACTAGATGACATCTAAAAATGACTAAACACATACAACAATTACACCTTCTGGAAAGGCAGAAGTGACAGAATATGGTGAAAACTTTTAACTATATCATGGAAACCAGAAATGCTCAAATGAGGCCGTTGTTTAAAAAATAAATTAGTAGATAAACACACAGCTATGAAATAAAAGGACACTCGACTAAGAGCGGATATATACATCAAAGAAGCATCAGGGACAAGTACTGTTGCAGAGCATTCAGTGAGCAAACAGCTCTAGCTCCCTGAACATAAAACTGGACTGAAGGTTTTAGTGATGGTGTTTTGTAGTTTTTGGGACATGGAGCCTGGGTGATAAGTCAGAGAATGTATGGAATAGAGTTCACAAGAACTTGTATGTGCAGAAAAAGTAAACTAAACATAAGTAACGTTTGGCTTAAATGATGTCTGCTCTCTTAATATAATTTTCAACATGCTGTTGTATTGCTGTTAGGAATTAAACAGGAAGGCTTCTAAAGAAAGCAGAAATTATTTGTCAGCAGTTTCTTTGTCTTTTTAGTCAATGCTTCATATCACATTCACATTAGAAAAGTACAAAGCATGTTTTTGCTCTGTGAAAACCAGATACAATGCCACTATGAAGACTTGTTACAGGCCTCTAAAGGTGCTTGCTGATATTTGCAGAAGATGTTAGATGTCCTGGGGCTTAATAAAGTTTGTCAGATAACAAAACAATTCTACTAGTTTCACTGACTGTTCATGCTTAATCCTATGAGTGCATCACAGCAGAAATTAGCACTGAATAATATATAAAAAAGTTGTGTTTTATTTCCTTGTACTATGAAGAGTATCCTGAATGTGGCTCATCAAAGGTAAAGTGAACTCAGTCTGATAGCCACACCTATGTTATTTACTTTTTGCTTATGCAAAGGACTCTGTTCCTTTAATAACCATTTAGGTTTGCATCAAAAGGTTGAATCAGTTAATTATTATTTTAGAATCTTACTTAAAATGTATTGAATTTCTAATAAGAATTCAAATCAGCAGCAGCCTTAGGAGAAAAATGTTTGCACGCAAGAGAAGTACATTGTTATGCTGAAGCATAACAACAATTTGCAAACTCCTCTCATATCAAAACGTGAAAGCAAGACAAAATTCTCCAGACACTCATCACCTCTGGAACATTGAGCACTTGTTTATGACAGTTTTAAATGAGGAAGTTTTCAATAAATACCACTCTGCCTCAAAGGCAATTTTTCTTAGCTCAAAGTCAATGTACTCAATGTCACCTGTTACAAGGTTAATGAGATGAATCTTCTATGCAAACAACAGCAGATCTGTTTTTGCCACTGCACTATAAACCAAAAGAAGAATATCATAACCTTAGGTTCTTCTCAGGTATGATTATATTAAATAATGATGACGTGTTTCATTGATCAGGAAATTGTCCATCATGGAAACGAGTCTCAGAAGTAGTGTTAGAATTGTCAGTCTTCTTAAAATAAAGACAATAATGACATTTCAGTAAACAATAATTTACCTAGGCAGTAGTCAAAAGGGATTCCAACTTTTACATATATGTGAGTGCAAATCTCTGCTGATCAACAGCACTAACTGAAGGGACATCTGAGACAGACGTTTAAGGGGAAAAAAAACATAACAGCATTGATTTACTAGCAATGATGTAATGTTTCCTAATGCTTACAATAGTAGTAAATGCATTAAACATAATTTTGTATTCTTTATTTAAGATCTGCAACCAAATTCAATAAAACCTACAAGGTCTGTTTCTACTGTGTGCGTATCACAGTAGCGCATTGTTTTAGGTTTATTAAGTACCTTGTAGAGGTGCACACCATAGTGCAAACAAGTTAAACACTCTGGCATGCTAATTATAACATAAACAGCTGAATTGCATGCAAATCAACCAGTCCAACATAGTGGAGCTATTCTACAAGCTATAAAGTGACCGTGTAGACTCAGCATTGATTTTTCCATGTGAATTTGAAAACCTATTGGAATACAACCATGGAAAGGAGTCTACATGGAAAGAATGTTAGGGACTGTTGCTGCTATAATTCATTTTTATGTGCAACAACAGGCTGAAGTCTATGCTGCTGCTGCTGCTGCCAATAGACCTAAGACAAGATAGAGAAAGGTTTTCAGGCCCAGTTTAACTTTTCACAACCTACATGATGTGGAAATATTAGAGTGCTACCGGGTGGATACAGACACACAACAGGAACTCTGCAACCTTTGTTGTCCTCAACTCAGACCCAGTGAAATTTGAGAGGAACCCATTTCAGTGGAGACAAAGATATGTGTAGCACTTAGAATCTTGGCTACAGGTACCTTTTGGAGACCAACAGGGGGACATGCTGTGGGCATCACAGGCATCAGCATCTAGGATCCTCCTTCACTTTCTGAATGCTATGCTCCAAACATAACAGTAACCACACATATTTTTCGCATACTTCTGAGGATAGGGCCAGAAATATGCAGTTCTACCCTGTAGCACACTACCCTGAAATACTGGGTGCCAGGGATAGCACACATATAGGAATACAGGGTAGGCTCAACATAAGCAGAAAGGGCTTCCACTCTATTAACTGCCAGGTCATGTGTAATACTAAGGGAATCATCTTGAATGTGTATATTGGCAACCTTGGCAGTTAACACGACTCACATATCTGGCACAACTCCCAACTGTATTAGATGTTTGCTAGGGAGATATTCCACAGGGTCATATGCTGGGTGAAACTGTGGCTGATGACACCCATCAGAAACATATACACACCCACTGCAGAATGCCATAATGAGGCACAAGATCAAACCAGAAATATCATAGAGCATTTGTTTGAGCTGCTGAAGTCACAGTTACGGTGCCTGGATACATCTGGTGGAGCCCTGCATTATTTTTTTATTTATTTATTTTACATTTGTTTACTGGGATAGTCTAACTGGATACATGTCCATTTTCAGTGGAGGCTCGGGGAGAAAAGCGCCACATAGTCAAACTTACATAGATTACACAGAAGTTAGGAAACAATTATAAAAAAGTGATTATATACAATGGCTTACAATCAATGTACTGAAATATTCAAAGTATGTGCCATGCTACACAACATCATCCTTAGAAAACAGCTTCAGCAGCATCACCAAGGGCACACATCTCACCACCAATGCCAAAGTCACCACAGCCACACGCAAATGAGGAGTCAGATGAGGAACTCCAGCTGCTCTGGGTGTAGGCAGATGTAGGCCTGCTCAATTTGCCCTCTTATTGGCTAAGAGACAACACATAGCAATTCACTCATCACCAATCTTCCTCCTATGCACATACATATAGTGACAATGATGCCAGGCAACTCTCACAACCTGCAGTCCACCCCCCCCCCCATGTATTGGCTGTGTACTGCTTGGATTAGACAGAGTCAGCCCTGAACTAAAACTGTGGCAACTGTTGCATTTTCAAGGTAAGTCCTGAACCAGGACTGTATTGTGTAATAATATGTATGAATGACATATCCATGTACTTCATGAATTGGTACTGTAAGCAAGTAAAAGGTGGGAGATTTGTACATGAATGCCTTAATATGTGACAGCAGAGACTTATTTGATGTATATGTGTCCATTTTTAAGTAGTAAGCCTCAGGCATCAAAGATTCACAAAGTCATACCTCTCAAAAGTACCGGTGATCACTGTACACCCTCTGTTTATCACCATACATTTGTACTGGAAAATCATTAAAGAGAGAAGTTAGAAAGCAATGTGACACATTGCTGTTTCAGACTTCACTACCCTCACAAGATCATTCACAACAAAGTTGGGAAATATTGATGCTATGAACTATCTTACTTTCTAAGGCCAATATAAATCAAAGGTACTGTTACCAGTTCAACACCATAAATGCAGATATACTAAGTACTAAGTCAGCTGTGTACCCTGAGCATCAGATGCAAAGCTAATGTATACCTGAATCCAAAAATAGAAAACAGGAAAATGGCACAGTTATCATCACTTGCACAGAGTGTTGTGTGTGTGAGGGTGCAGGAAGCCTAAGCTGACACAAAAGGTCGCTGAGTGTGCATGAATAAGAAAGAGCAGCAAGCAGACATTTGGATAAATTAACAAATGGCCAGTGAGATGAAATGAGTTTTAAGCTAAACGGCTGAACCATGTAACTGTTGTGTGTGTGTCTTTAGGGGTCTTCCAAATGAAACTGGTATGTGATTGTCTGCATGAACACAGCCAAGCTCTGTGATAGCTTTACATCTTGGTATGTTGTACAAGTGTGAGTTGCACATGTTAGAGGAGGCAGTTCATCATTTTTGTCCCTGACCATGAGAACTGGCTGTACCAGGAGTTGCACTGGCATGTCCATGCCCACGGTCAGATGCAGTACTGCTACCTGAATGTGACAGATATCTGCTGGACAAGCTACCTCCACTGGAATGCCTAGGACCATGACCCCATGGCCTGCCACATCTGGTTGTGGACAGCTCACACATTGACGGAGCAGGGGAAGTCCTGCCACTGTAGGAACATGATTGGGCATGGCCATGCTGGCTAACAGAAGATGATGTGGCTGACCTATGCCCACGAGTATGCTGCTGTTCTCCCAGCAGATGTTCCATCACAGAAAACACTCATTCCATGATAGACTCCCCTCATCCCATCATAGACACCCCTCATTCTAATGCGTCATTCATCTGATCCATTGAATTGGCAACACAGTGGAGGCAGTCATGCATGTCAGCCTGTCCAATATCTACAACCCTCAGCATTTATCAAGAGCACATATGGGAACATGCCCATGCTTCCATGATGGGCCTAAACATATATTGGATAGCATGAGAAAAGACACCTGGATCAGGTGGAGGAGGGACAGTGGGCCTCCACTAAGCACCCCTAACAAACCTACTACATGGCACCTCGCCCACACTTTCACTACAGCCAGAGCCAGCAGGCACTGAAACCATAATAACCACAGTTCCTGATCAATTGCTTCACCCTCCATCTGTCCAATATCTGCGAAAAAACTGGAATGGGTAGGCATAGGCCCACTAGCTGTTTACAATGGAATTGCATGGGATGGCTGTATGTTAACCTCAGTGTCAAATTCAATCTCTGCATCCCCTAACTGTACCTCTTTTGAAAACCTTCATAATCAGAGTCTGCTAATACACTGAAATAAGGTGGTAGAGATCCCAGACTTCTATTGTCAGGATCACCTGTGATAAAAAGCAACAAACACAGAAAAACAAAATGAATACTACACTACTATAGTCAAATATATGGAAATAAACTAACAGTGGTGTCACTGTTACAGACAGTACAGCAATACACACAACAGGCCTGGCATCAACATCACACACTAAATAATTTCTTTAAATTGCTCAGCAGTACTGGTATAAAAATGTTTAGATTAGCATCTGCAGATGACATTCTCTGCAAGCCAGATGGTCCTCGAATAAGTTAAGCAAAAGGTAAGTGCAACATAATTACAATTAACAGTAAAACAAGAGGTAATATTTTTAGCCCTTTATGTGTCCATTAACTATACTTTCCACAAGAACATGGCTGACAACTCCCACCTAAAGCAATCAAACAAAATGTTTTGTTAACTGTAGTAATCTTCAACCCCCCCAAAAAAAAAATCTTGTGACACAGAAGTAATGTATTGATTTCAGCTGTTTTACTGTACAACTGCATTCAACTTTTGAGATATCAATGCCTACCTGGAAGCTTCTCCTGGGACTTGCTTTCTGTCCTTGACACTATTGCACTGATATCCAGGACATGCTGTTCTGCACTTTTCTGGAAGCTGTCTAGATCCCTGACAGTGGCCAGCAACTCTACATTTAGCATCAGTGGTGGTTTCTCCATTCCAGGCCTACCCCAGTAACCATCTGATGGCCCACAGCAGCTGTTCTCCTCCCTGCAGATGTGGCCTTGTCGGTGTTCCTATGACATATCTGCTCATATGTCCTGCTGTGGCCACTGACAGCATTCAGATCATTCACAATCTGCCACCAAATTTGCATTCTGCATGCCATATCTCTCCATCATCTTTCAAGCAGGAAGGCACCATGTTGCCTAAAGGCATCCACTATCATCTGGTTTTCAGCTGCAGTGATGGGTGGTCTCTGAGGACTGACACACCTGATTGGTGTTCTCCTTGGTGTCCTAAACTTCAGCAGAAGTACAATACACATATGAATCACATAACTACAAAATAACTGTTCTCAGATAAAACAGAAAAAGGTAGCCTCTCTGTATTACCCACTGGAGAAACATAAAACAGTCTAGAGATGTGAGATATGCACAACAGGTTGGATACACAAAAAGGAGAATAACAATAGCAACATATCCTTGTTTGTGCCATGACAGTAATGTAATGTTGTCCCCCACCCCCAAAAATAACAGACAAATGACACATTTTGCTGACAAACCATCTTTGAAATGCTAAAACTGCTATCCAAGGAACTGTCCCTGAAATATTTGTACATAGTTATCACAGAACATTCCATTTTCATATATTGGTAATCATGTATACCTGTGAAATGCCTTGACAAACATGACCATGACATCAGTACACTTCTAACTAATGCATACAGATAAAAGAGTAAAAACTTCAGATTTTTCTTTATTACATTCCAGCATATGTAGTATGTAGCTAACAAAATCCAAGCATACCTTCTGATGTTCAATAATCCTATGTGTAGATATAGGCCAAAGTAACAGGGTATGTTCAGTCTTCTCCACATAACTAAGTCTTCTCACCATCAGTTTGCAAAACTACACAGTTGCCATTTTATATGGTGTAGATTCAAGGTTGTTAGCATGGTGAATATTCAAATGAGGTGTGAACTGACTAGAATTGCTTTATCCCATGTAGGAAATGTAAACATAGTGCAGGCACTCCCTCAGTGTTTATTTTTAATGGATTGCAACTATGAATGATTACTGGTTGGGAAAAGGAAAACACAACAGCACTGGAGGCTGTCTGACATCCAGTGGGTGTGTCAGGTTTGATTTACAAAATGTTAGATGTAATGTTGGATATGTAAGTAAGCAGCACAAAATTCACAGGTTGTGTTCAGTAACATCCAACCTGCCATTTTATTTGTTGGCAACTGCATATGATATTATTTCCAGTTAATATCCTTATGTATTTTAAGGCCAATGATATAGAATGACTTACACACTGCATGTCTCAGATTACTGCTCAGATAACTGAAGAATGACCAACAAACTCAGAGAGGTAATACAGAGCTCTATATTTGCAAGCAATAATCATAACAGGTTGTGTGATCACTAAGTGTACTACATCCAAAGATAATAAATGTACAGATAACAATTGTATGGTTTCATAGTACTGTAGATGATGTTGCAGTTGATTGTGTGCAGAATGATTTTAGTTCCTTGCTGCAAAGCTGATTTTATGTTGAGGAGGGATAAGGCACCCATATTTTGTTCTGACGTTTCATTGGAGTGAGAGTTCAAATCCAGATCTCTGTAGACATATCTCACGTGAAACACCATTTTCTAGTGTGTATCTCATAGATTGATTGATTTTGCTCATTTCAGCTACTTGTCCTTTTTTTGTCTTTTTTCCCTTTTTTTTGGGGGGGGTGACGGTCAGTGTTTACATGATGTGGCACTTAGAGCAATCACAGGAATGGAGAAAATTAATGGTGGGTTTGGCTGTGCTTATCTCAATTGTGTGAAGCATGGCAGTGCACAAACTGGACAACTGGACCACCCAGTAATCGACAGGACCAAAACAGCCAAAAACAGAAAATGGATACATTCAATTAATTCTGTTTGGCATCATGCAAAGTGACATTGCATGGTGGTTAACAGAGAGCTTTATAATGATTAGTAAATTAGAGAATCTAATGTGACTAGTCCTTTGGCAGCAGGTATAAGTGTAGGGCTAGAGTACAGATGATGCTGGGTTTTAGTACAGGGTATGTAACCTTTTTTTTTTTTTGCTGTTCTGTCATTGCAGTTTATAGCAATGAAATGAAACATAGACAGCTGTTATTTCAACTTTCTTGTGGCTGCAGGTGTAAGTGTAGGACTGCCATACACATGGTGCTTCATTCAAATAAAGGATATTCCATACACTTTTATGGTTGTTCAACTTCCCATTATATTCAATCTCACTTATAACGCATTAGTTAGTGGAGATAATATTAATTATATGCATGAGGGATGAGACACTATTATTGTGTTATCAGATATATGACTGAGGGTATACTGTGCACTATATTTCTGTAAGTATAATTCTGCTAATTGGACTTGCATGGCCTTCACATTCGCCTAAGACATATACAGAACTGCTTCTATATCTAGTATCTTTGTCAGGTCACACACACATACATGTGTAACAGCTTATACTGTTATCTGTATTTATGTATGATTCCTGATTGCATCTGAGCAGCAATTCTGTGGCAAAGATGGAAAATCAACACTGTGGAAGAAATTGTTTTGCCCCTTATGCCTAGGTTTAAATCCCACAATGTAAAACTTAATTTTCACAGTGTATAATGGTAAAAACAAATGTGTGAGGTCATTACATTTATGCCCCTAGTGCATGTCTGCATACCTAACTCACCTAACAGTTACCTTCCAATTTCTAACATATATTTCCAGGCTACATCAGTAGACACCCCACAGACTAAGGCCAAGTGTCAGATTAACCTTCCAAATACAATTATTTTATTTTTCACTATCTGGCACTGCTGCTCTCTGCTTACCATTGTGCAAATGCATTGCTCGGGTGTATTTATTCCTGCAAAAGCAGAAACCGGAATTGGCGGGAAAACATCAGTCTCCATTGCTCTAGGTCTGCTGGTAGATATTGCTGCTGTTAATGGGGAAGGTGCCAGGTTTAGTGCATAGAGGTGGGGTGCCTAGGAGTCCAGGATATTTAATGGACTCCTAATAAAGCACCACAGTCAAAGGCCTCTGCAGGGGAACTAATCTGGCTCCCATTACAACTCTGACGTATGGAATAGTTTTACCTAGGGTCTATCCAGTGGCAATGGTATCACACACACTGGAGAGAAATGTAGGCATCATTATAATAACCTACAGAAGAGGAAGAGGGATAGTCTCAACCACTGGCTTGAGGAATTTAATACTTTGGAAATCCCACAGCTTTGTAAGTATCAACTAAAGAGAGCACTTGTAAGACTGGCAAGACTGATATGCATAATGGTCTTCTGTTCTGTTTTTTTGCCCCAGCTGCTAGAGATTGGGATTTCTTTCAATTTACAGGCTGATGGAGTTAGATTGGAGAGACTGAGGGAAGCAAGTTGTATGTATCTAGCAGAAGAGAACGGTTACTGTGGCATTACAATTTAAATATAGCTTTTTGGTATTTTATAGTGTTGTATCAAATTGAGCATTCATATCCCAACTGTAAAAGCAAGTATGTATGTACTAGTCTGTAGCACAAACCAATTGTAAGAGTCCAGTATTAGATTTTAGTCAGAGGTTGTGGATTCAAATACCACAATTTACAGCTATACAATACTGTTACTCCTTCAATAATATTTACATTAAATTAAAACCTCTATACCAGTGGCACAAATGCCCTGTAACATGTATATTTGCAATATATGCACATTTCAATGATTACATGAAACAATCTGTAGTATAGTGTGTATCTGTTAGGAGG
The DNA here is from genome assembly GCF_019279795.1 of Protopterus annectens. Classification (NCBI taxonomy): domain Eukaryota; kingdom Metazoa; phylum Chordata; order Ceratodontiformes; family Protopteridae; genus Protopterus; species Protopterus annectens. The sequence continues at coordinate 1,942,160,806 of NC_056735.1, read as the reverse complement.
TATACTTAAATATAAAATGTAAGATGAGAGTTGTATAATTGTATTAATGCATTTTGCCAGATCTGATAGTACTAATTTTATTTTTTTTTCTCTCAACCCAACCCTTATCTCTCTTTTTCACCCTAACCTTTATCTCTCTTTTTTATTTTCTTTGTTTTTATTTTATTTTTTAAACAAAATATTTTTATTTTATTTTTATTTTGTGTTTAAAAATAATTCCTATTTCTTTATTTTATTTTTTATTTTATTGTATAAATTCAGCATAAAACTAAAAGAACACCTTACTAAGCATTGGCTATGCTCCTGCACTATGCCTGGTTAAATTGCTATCCCAGGCCAAGTGCCCTTATTTACAATACTGTCACCTTGCTTGTCCAACCTTTTCTATATCATTTATTTCTCTGCCCTTCAATTTCCTTTCTACTAACTTAAAAAAAATAAAAATAAAAAAAAAATAATTTCATATTTTATTCATGGGAACAAGTAAATATTTAAAGGCATTTTGTTTTGTGCAACTATTCTCCATTTAACTCATTGTACTATATTTTGAGGTAACTATATTTTGCAATAATTCCATTGTTTCTTCATCTTGCTGCAACTATATTTTTGAAGTAACTACATTGTTCTGTATTTCATCTTTAGTTTGTAACATATATTTTACTTTTAATTTGCTGTTATTTATACTGTCTTGCTATCTTATGTTTATGGAGCTTTTCTTCCTGGGCCTCCTCTGAAAATGGGCTACTGGCCCAGTCGTACAATACCTAGTAATCAAATGTAAAATTAAATAAAATAAATACATTTTTAGAATGCAATTTTATATATATATATATATATATATATATATATATATATATATATATATACTTTTTTTATTTTTATGTGTTGTATTATTTTATATTCTTTTTTTATTTTTATTATGTGTTGTTAAAATGTGTCCATGTCATCCATGTGTACTACATCACTATGTGCTCCATCCTGCCTCCACTCCACCAGCTCCAGCACCGATTCCAAGCACATCTGGGAGCCAAACTTGAAGCACTGCATCTGTTGCCCCTGCACTACCTTCACCCTCAGGTAGTTCTGCCCTGGTGGCTGGTCCAGTGGTACCCTCCAAGACCAGTGAAGGTGGTGGTGATTTCATCACCTACAGTGAGTTGCCAGGGATGAAGCATAGGGTGGTGCATGCCTATGCTGGATGGAAAGGCAGGTCTCCCTCATGTTCCATAGGAGGAGAAGGAGGTGTCAAGCACTCCAGCCACCTATGGAGTAAGGTGACAGTGATACAGTCCAGTGGGTGAGGACTAGATTTTCACTGTTTTCAAGCTTGACAGCCATGGCCCCAGGTTGTGCCTACCCTCATCCCAATCATGGTGTCCCACAACCTTTTATATCCATCATTGTCCCTGTCTGTTTTTTGTCTTGTTTGTCTTGTCTGTCTGGAATTTCTTCATCACCTACCCAATTTACCTGACCGAGACATAACTATGTCCCCTTCCAAACAGTCTCCTCTCTCTCAAATAAAAAATAAATGGACTCCTGTTCTTCAAAAAAAAAAAAAAAAAAAAAAACATCCCATACATATCTCTCCATTTCACACACATGTCATCTTGACAGACTTGATTCAGACCAGTTAGCTATACAACATGATTGCATTGTGGTCACCCCTCTTTGTGGTGTTGACAGTCCAAATTCAGTTAATATCCTGCACATATTTTCAGTTTGCACTGTTAAAGAAAAGAATAGCTATGGTTCTTTCCTATCTCCCTCCTGCACATTCCTGCACTACTTTCCCTTTGTTCTTCCACCTGCTTGCTCCCCATTTCACCACTTTCCTATCTATCCCATTTTCACCACTTAAATCTGGTCAAAAAATAGAATCACACACAACAAACAAGTATCAGAAAAAGCAATGCATCCTTTCACTTTTTGGGCTTCATGTTTACATGGAGGTGTGCATCATGCACCAGTGTGCAGCAACAGTGAGCGGCAGCAAACTGCTGCAGTTACCTCTGCGCAATGCCATTTAACCCTGCTCTACTTTGCCAACACACAGCTACAGACATACTATAAAAAATTCATGTCATTGCATCATCAAAGTTTATTGAAAGGTATTTTAAAGCATCAGATACACCTATATTCGAAGCCAGTATCATCTGGGCACAAAAAGACATTTATCAATGCATTAACATGTGCTGCCACAGAATCAATTAAGCAGCAGGTGTGTTTCATAGAGGCAATACTAACTCTCAAATTTTAGCAATGCAGCTCATGTTTGTGCACTGCTTAGCTATGTGTAAATGTGCATAGTATTGTAAATGCACATCTCACATCCATGAACACATTGTCAACCAATGCAAAAACCCACTGCCTATTGCACTATGGAAAAGTAGATATTATGTATTACTGCTGTTACTGTCCATTTCCTGTCTATCATATGAAATTACATGTGTGACATAACAAACTTAAGGCCATATCTAAAAATGTGTCACATATTTATAATGCAACCATGTGTTGCCTGTCTCAAGTGCTGTAACCATGGTATCTCAGTACTTTTTCCACACATATATCACCTACACTACAGAAATTAATATCAAATGTGTGATATACAATGAACATCAATCTGGTAACATACAAAACTACAACTATTGACCCATAAGCCTAAAAAGCCTTAGCCGCAAGGATAGGAATGAAATCAGCATGGACCTTATCCACAGGGATATAGGTGACCTTCAACACACTTGACCTGATCCATTTTGTTTTTGTCAAGGGTAGATCTTGCTTATTAAACTTAACTTCTTTGATACTGACTGCAAAGACCCGAATAAGGGATAACAGGACATATCACTTATGATGAGTTATCCAAGGCCTTTGACACTATTCCCATTCATGTCTCATAGTGAAAATATTCCATCTGGGGATTAAACCATATATCACTAGCTGGATAAGCAGCTGACTCACTGGCAGATAACATACTGTCAAAGTTGGGGACTGCACCTCTACCACTAGCCCACTTACCAATGGAACACCACAAGGATCTTGCAGATCTTGAGCAAATCAAGGCATTTGACACTAATCCACACTGCGGTATTCAATCTACACTGTCATATGTGGCCATAAACAGCTATATCACCAAGTGGGTAGAGCAGTATATCACACGCATTAAGGTTAAATGTGTGAAGTGACCTATACCTCAGATCCAGTGATCAGGTCTGTACATTAGGTCCATTATTTAAGTGATGGACATCAAAGATGACATGCACATCCTGTGTCCAAACAGCTGCCTGAAGTACTACAGATTGTGTGGTATCATTGACTCCAACTGTGAAATTAGTATAATACAGACAGGATCAATACATACCAAAGATTGCTGCCACAGCTAAAACAACACCTGCAATGACCAGAAAACATGGGGGGATTTGTTAAATCCGGAAAACAAACACACAACCCAAGTATAATGTGGACATCACACCCTATAATCAGACCAATAGGTATGTGACCTGTGTCCTGAGGTAGTTGGTAAGTGGAACATCCACCAGCATGTGGTCAGAGTGCTGACTACTCACTTGTATGTAACACAAGTACTGAGTATGTGAAGGACATCCACATCAGAGGCCATAATACCTTCACAGTTCCCAGCCTTCATGACACCAATAACTGAGTACAATGCACCCTACTTCATGTACCTCCATAGACGTCTTACAGTGATGTGTAACTGAAGTGTACCACCTTTGTCACAGTGTGCTGTCACACAGCTTATTGGCCATATCTAGGTATTCTTTGTGTGGCATATACATGACTGTCTGATGGTGCTGAATACCAATCAAGTTGTTACAGCAGATGCATGTGTGCTACTTGGTCTGCCGATGTTCTCACTACATACATAGGTGTATAGGTGTTTGACAACATTAATGCATGGATATCATCCATGACAGTGTGGATTTTGCAATATATATATATATATATATATATATATATATATATATATATATATGTGTGTGTGTGTGTGTGTGTGTGTGTGTGTGTGTGTGTGTGTGTGTGTGTGTGTGTGTGTGTGTGTGTGCATGTGTGTGTGTGTGTGTGTGTGTGTGTATACATATATATATATATATATATATATATATATATATATATATATATATATATATATATATATACATATATACTATGCACACCAGTCAACTAACTTGTATTGGTCATAATGTCACATACTATAGCAGTGTCCCTTCTAACACCTATAGCAGATGTTATAGTGCCAAAACAGTGGGCAAGGCTACCCTCACAGACATCCTCCTCATTGTTATGTCACCTTGTGTGACAGTCACATAAAACACATTTTCACTGTGCAGTCCCTGCTGTAACATATAGGGATCCTTATCAATTGACTGAGTTCTCAGGAACTCGAAATTCATATGGTCTAGACCATATAAAGCTTTTGAATGGAGATTGAGGTACAGCAGGGATTGGAAAATGTACTCTTATCTTCACAGTAGTGTGACCTAAGAGTTGGTATATATTATTTACAGGAGGTTCAAAAAGTGCAGAGGGGCTTGCCCCTCTGCATAAATGTCAAAAAAGCAGATTTTTTGGAGGGATGTTTTGAGTCATCTATAGGAATTTTGAGTTTTTGAAAAATCATTATTCTGACATCGATGCCCATATAAATATGTGATCGGGATTGCTGTTACAACCATTTGCCATTGACATGGCCTCATCTGCTGTACTTAGGTTATTTAACCTGTCCTATTTCCCTGTGGTCATTCCTACAATTCATCTGTGTGTCCCTATTCAATACATCAACTTCCCCTGTGTATTTATTGTAGATGACAGTCCATGCACCGTTACAGATCATTTACACAGTTTCAGTAAAGCATGCCAGGAATGGGATATTTCAGTACTTTGCACTGCAGATACACTTTCCTGTACTGTGTTTCGACCATATACTTTGCTTTCATACCTCTCAACTATCCACATATTCACAGGATATCCAGATGTGTTCCTTATCAAATTTTTGGCTTTCTGCCATATCATTGGGGTGATCACAGGACTGATGTGACTCAGTATTGCATACATTTCAGTTCATACTTCTCAACTTTCCTGACTTTCACAGAATGTCCATATTTTTGTCTGACATATATGATCTTTTCCTCATAAAATTTTGGTTTTCTGGCAAATCATTGGCATGTCATTGTGGACTGAAGTCAGAAAATAATGACAGACATTTGAGTTTTAAACTTCATGCTCTTCAGAAAATTCATGCTAATGTAAAACCTATTATTCTATCAACTTTCTCAGATTGCAAGGGCAAAATTAAAAATCCGTCCTTGTTTTTGGGCTTTTGTCTCCCCCATTATTTATGGGTTTGTTTAGATATTTTGACCTAAGATGCTGAGAGGTATGTTTGAGGTTCATACTTCAAATCCTTCAGAACATGCACTTCTACCACATTTCTATAAGGCATCTACATCAAATATGTCCTGATTTCTGGTTCATTGTCCCTGCATTAAGTTGGCCTTTGTGCAGATGTGTTGAACTAAGAGATTGAGAGGTATCTGTGAAGCCGTGGTGATCATTGTGGTATTCCACACAAAACAGCAGACCGTAAGTGCTTTGCTTTAAACAGGATTACTATCTGTGTTCACTTATACTGTTTCCTGGCCAGTAACACTGTTGCCAGCCATGGAACCTCACTTAGACATGGCGTGCTGAATGAATATGCATTGCACGGTGGTGAATGCTGCTACTTGCCACACACCACTGTGCACTCATGTAAATTCCATGTACAATTTATGCACAGCCTATGTGATGTTTATTTAATCCTGGGCCTGTTTTACGACTAGTGCAGTAAGCAAACAAAATAGATTTTTAGCACAGATCACCCAAGTTATAACTTTTATTTCTAGCACCATAGTATATTTTGTGTTTCAGTAAGCTTTCCTGATAGGTATTTTTGGCATATGGCATGTTACAGAAAAAGTGTGTTACTATAATAACAATAATTACTTGAGACACATTAAATTGAATCATAGGGATGAAAAAAAAGAGAGATATGTATATTAGAGTGTCTCTCCTTCCAGGCCGTTTTGTTCTGCAGTTCAAACAGTTCAAGGATAGGTTAATATGAAGTACATAATCTTAGCAATGTAGTTGGAACAGTAAGCTCAAAATGTAATTTTGTGATCAAACAGACAGTAATATAAGGAAAGGAACATAAGTTAATCTATCTTTTGAGAGAGATGTCATCATTTCTTAAGTCTTAAACTTTGCCCTATATATGACACAAAGCTTTAAATACCCAGAGGAAAACTAAAGAAAAAGGCATTGTTTTTCGAAGAGCCAGTAGTAAATTGGA